>NW_020838027.1:2868631-3087824 GCF_003676395.1 Aethalodelphis obliquidens | reverse complement strand
GGGCTGGGCTGGGAGCTGAGCTGGGAGCTGGGCTGGGCTGGGAGCTGGGCCGGGCTGGGAGGTGGGCTGGGCTGGGAGGTGGGCTGGGCTGCGAGCTGGGCTGGGCTGCGAGCTGGGCTTCGTGGGCAGGGGGAAGCCGGGCCCAGACCCTGCCCCAGGAGGCAGGTTTGCTGAGGCCCCCGCACTGGGTCCGCCCGGAGGAGAGCTGGGCAGAGGGTTACCCGGGGCCCTGGGCCACGGGATCCATTACCGAAATGGAGCTGCTCCCAGCTCCGTGTGGCCTGCCATTCCCAGCCCACAACCCTGCCCGCCTGTCCTGTCCACAACCCCCCTCCGCCACCCCCGCCTGCCCACAGCCGGGCCTGGCAGGTGCCTCCCTCCCCAGGCAAAGCTCCCACGCACGCGGCCTCTGCCCGCGGCTGGAAGGGATGGCGGGTAGGGTAAGCCAACAGCAGCCCGGTGAAGGGTCCCTCTGTGCCTCCTCCTGGTCCCCCAGCGACCCTCGGGGGCCCTGCCAGGAGGGGCTGGAGGGGACAGATGGCATCGCTGAGCCCGGGCCAGGTGCCACGAGCAGAGGAACAAAAATAATCCCTGACTTGGCTCCAGGGCTTGCCCTGGAGGCCTCCTGCTCTGCCCCACCCCACCTAAAAGCCCACCCAAGGCCACACAACACTCAGCTCCATCCTAGGGACCGCTGATGCCAGTTACTCAGGACTTTTCCAAAGAATTGGGAACTTACCCTGGCTTTTATCAAGATCTTTCTAATAATGAGAATAATAAGCTTCTCAAAAACACCTTCAGGGGCTTCCCTGGTGGCGCAGTGGTTGAGAGTCCGCCTGTCGATGCAGGGGACACGGGTTCGTGCCCTGGTCCGGGAAGATCCCACATGCCGCGGAGCGGCTGGGCCCGTGAGCCATGGCTGCTGAGCCTGCACATCCGGAGCCTGTGCTCCCCAACGGGAGAGGCAAAAAAAAAAAAAAAAAAACACCTTCAGGACAGGAAGGGAACTGTGATCCCCAGGTTATAAATGAAGAACCCAAGTCTCAAGGAGGACCAATATCTCACCCTGAGAGAGTGACCTCAGATCTAGTCCCCTGCCTGGTCCACTGTGGTGTCCTCAAGACTTGTCTCCTGCTCTCAAAGCCCACCCCTTTCAGTAGCCCTCCACGGCCATCGGTGATCACTCAGCCCCCCCAACTCCCCCTAACGCCTGGAGCCCCCAACATGCCACTCAGAACGCGGCAACACCTGGTCCTGGAAAAGTGATGGCACCTGTGCCCACCTGTTTCCCCTGCTGGCTGTGAGCTACTTGAGGACGTGATTTTCTCCTACATCCGTGTCCCCCACCACTCCTGGCTCCAAGCTGGGGACTCAGCAGCACACGGCATCCTTAATTAAGGAGTCAATTCTTCCACTGATCCCCTTTCCTCGGTCAAGGACAAATCTACTACTCGTTTCCCTTTTATCACAACATCTCTGACTCGTTGGGCGTCAACACATGTTATAACCTCCTCCCCATGGCCCTGCCCCCAGGCTGGAAGTGATGGAGACTGGAAGGAGCTAGGGAAGTTTATGGGACTTGCCTGGCGTCATCCAGAAAGTTAGGGAGGGACAATGAGGACGGGGCCTGAGGCTCCCGCCCAGTTACAAGATCAAGAGCTCGGGCATCCAGGCTAAAGGTTCCAGCCACACAGGACCCTTGGGACGGGGTTCTCACATCCTGCCCACAGAGGCCTCAGCTCTTAACGCTGAGGGTCCTCTCCTGGAGGCCTTTGGAAGAACCACCTTCTTCATCCCAACAACCCCTATAACTGAGAAGCTGTAAGGAAAAGAAAACTTGGGGTTTCCTTCCAGGAACCCGTCCCAATCTTCCAGATACATGAAGATGTGGGATATGGGATATGGTTGGGGGGGGCGGGGCGTGGAGACTAAGTAATCTGGGAGGAAGGGAGTGGGTCCCCTTCCGCCTCAACCCCAGAACGGGGATCCTTCAGGCTGCAGGACTCATTATGAGGTCCGGTTATCAGGGCAGGTGGGGTCTAGTTTCTGAACCCCAGGTGCTTCGCCCAATCTGACTTAGCTGTTACAGAACACACAGAGCACTGCACTGGACAGTGTGGATTTTCCTCATCCAACAGACTTCAGAGCTGGGACAAAAATGGCTCTCCCATCATTACCCTGGCTAGTCTCACCGGACCAGACTCTGGAGATTGGATCCAGCTCTACAAGGACCACAAAATACTGCACACACTGAAGCAGACAGAGACCTCTGGGGTGCCAGGGTGGGGAGGGCAGGGGCAGTCATCTCTGAGCCTTCGTTGGCCGGACCTCATTCCTTAGACAAGAACAGGAAGGGAGATCAGGAACAGTGGGCCCCAGCCTCCCTCCAGCCCCGTCCCCCTCTTCCCTCCAGCCTCTGAGTTCACGCACATTGTTTTCCGGCTGAGGCCAGGCCTCTGTACTTAATTCCCGACACCAGTCCAACCACAAACATCTATGGAGGGCGGAGGGAAATGGAAGAGGTCCGTAAAAGGGAACAAAAAAGTTCAGCTCTAAGAATAAGGTCTGAGGACTTCCCTGGCGATCCAGTGGTTGGGACTCCACGCTTTCGCTGCAGGGGGCACATGTTCGATCCCTGGTCAGGAACTAAGATCCCACGTGCCACGCTGGGAGGGAGGGAGGGAGGGAGGGAGAGAGGGAGAGAGAGAGAGAGAGAAAGAAGGGTCTGAGGTCTAATGTCTCACATGGTGACTACAGTTGCTGAATGTTCTCCCACACACACACAAAAGAAAAACATGTGAGATGAGAGATGTGCTAATTAACTAGATGGAGGGAACCCTTTCACAATGTATACGCACGTCAAATCACCAGACCCTTGAAGTATCTTATAGTTCTAGATGTCAGTTACGCCTCAGGAAAGCTGAAATTACCTACTATATGCCAGGCTCGGGGTATGAGGTCACTAGGACACGGTTCTGCCCTCAACATACTTCAGTCTATGGGTCCAGGGGTCCCTGCAATGATGCAAGTACAGTCTACCTCTTATTATCCACAAAACCGTCACAGATTCCGTGTTTGCAAATTCGTTCACTCACTAGAATCCGTAACCCAAACTGACACTGGCAGTGCTTCCCGGTCACTCGGACGTGTCCCTGTGCTGAGCGGCCATCACCCGTGGTCCACCTGAGGTCAACCCAGCCCACCCTGCCTTCCAGTTTCAGCTCAGACCCCAAACAAGCGTCCGTCCTTTTCCCGGTCTATCTAGTGCCATGCTTTTCCCATTTTTGTCTTTTTGTTGTTGATCTCACTGTTTAAAATGGCCCCCAAGTGCAGTGCTGGGGGGCTGCCTGGTGTCCCCAAGTGCAAGGAGGTCGTGATGTGCCTTATGGAGAAAATACACGTGTTAGATAAGCCTTGTCCAGGCGGGAGTGATGGTGCTGTTGGTCGTGAGTTCTTAATGAATCAACAATCTATTTAAATTAGGTGTCTCTGAACAGAAACACACATAAAGCAAGATTACGAATTAAACGGATGACAAAAATGTTGCGACCAGAGCCTCACAGGAACCTAACCCGTGTCTGCCCTCAGAACACTGGTTCAGTACCTGCTAATTCACGTTCTCAGTGACTTTATAGGAATCAGGAATGACAAGAATCCAGTGCACCAGGGAGAGTAACACGTTAAACCATTACAGGTAAACATCTTGGGGGGAGGGGGAGGATTTCAATAGACACTGAGCTCAAGACCCTGGGAAAATCACACCTGGTGGAGAAAGACATGCCCCAAGGCAGCCAAAAGGTGGAGACAACCCAAATGTCCTTCAACAGACTAAGGAATAAACAAAAGGTCATCTATCCATACAGTGAACTATTATTCAGCTTTAAAAAGGAATCGGGGAGGGCTTCCCTGGTGGCGCAGTGGTTGAGAGTCCGCCTGCTAATGCAGGGGACACGGGTTCGTGCCCCGGTCCGGGAAGATCCCACATGCCGCGGAGCGGCTGGGCCCATGAGCCATGGCCGCTGAGCCTGCACGTCCGGAGCCTGTGCCCCGCAACGGGAGAGGCCACAACAGTGAGAGGCCCGTGTACCACAAAAAAAAAAAAGGAATGGGGGGAAAAAAAAAGGGAGTTCCCTGGCGGTCCAGTGGTTAGGACTCCGCGCTTTCACTCCCGTGGGCCTGGGTTCAATCCCTGATCGGGGAACTGAGATTCCCAAAAGCCATGCAGCACGGCCAAAAAGATACAAAAATTAAAATAAATAAAAATAAAAAGCAATGAAATTCTGACACATGCTACAACCTGAATGAACTTGGGGACATTATGCTAAGTGAAATGAGCCAGACACCTAAAGGATGAACATTCCATGAAACACCTGAAACAGGCAAATCCATAGAGACAGGAAGTAGAAGACAGGTTATGCGGGGTGTGGGGTGAGGGGGAAGTTTGTAATGGGGACAGAGATTCTGTTTGCGGTGATGAAGAAGTTCTGAAGACCAATGGTGATGGTAACACAACACTGTACTTAATGCTACTGAACTGTACACTTAACAACAGTTAAAATGGTACATTTTAGGGCTTCCCTGGTGGCTCAGTGGTTGAGAGTCCGCCTGCCGATGCAGGGGACGCGGGTTCGTGCCCCGGTCTGGGAGGATCCCACATGCTGGGGAGCAGCTGGGCCCGTGAGCCATGGCCGCTGAGCCTGCGCGTCCGGAGCCTGTGCTCCCCAACGGGAGAGGCCACAGCAGTGAGAGGCCCGCGTACCGCAAAAAAAAAAAAAAAGGTACATTTTATGTTGTGCATGTTCTACCATAGTTTTTTAAAAAGGGTCACCAGGAGATAGAAGGGAAAAAGAAATGGATGGAGGTGGGAGAGGGGGTCACTCCAGGAGTCTGGAGCCCAGCATACAGGAGAGAAAGGAAGGTGGCCTACGTATAACCAGAAATGCAGAGAGAGGCGGCGGGCAAAGCCCCGGGATGGAAGGAAGGAGGGGAAGGTTAGAAACAACCCACAGGTAGTGGATGGGCTGGGCAGGGCCCGGCAGCCAGCTGGAGAAAGCTGGCCCCCGTGTGACTCAGAAGGCCAGCCGGGGCTTGCTGGAGGCCAAATAACGAAACCACCCAGAACCTGAGGTCATGAGGCCCAAACGCCCCACCGTCCTTCGCGCCGGGCAGCGCCCCTTCCTCTCCGAAGGCACACAGCTCTGGGAAGCTGGGCGTCAGGCTGTCTGGTCTATCGTGAAGAAGTTCAGGGTCACAGGACCTGGGTTTTGTTGTTTGTTTGTTTAAATATTTATTTATTTGGCTGCACCGGGTCTTCGTTGCGGCACGTGGGCTCAGTAGTTGCGGCACGCGGGATCTTTAGTTGCGGCATTCGGGATCTACTTCCCTGACCAGGGATCGAACCCAGGCCCCCCGCACTGGGAGCGCGGAGTCTTAACCACTGGACCGCCAGGGAAGTCCCAGGACCTGGGTTAACGTCTGCCTCTGAGCCGCTACGCATTCACCTCCCGAAGCTCCTGTTTCCTCATACCTCAAACTGGGAGCAGACACCCTTTGTGGAGCGATGATGGAGGACCAGTGTGATGAAACAGGCAAAGCCCTGGAGGGCAGCAGCGCGTCCCTCCCTCCCCTTTCAGTGGGGACGTTGATCATACCTCTCGACAGGACAGGATGGGGAGGGGGCGAAAGCGAAGAAGCCAAAAGGAGGGGACCCACAGTCCTTCCCAGGGTGAGCGCCTGTGGGAACCAAAGCCACAGGGAGCCGGGGCAGCCGGGAGGGTGGGAACCAAAGCCACAGGGAGCCGGCGCCAGAGGCCTGGCTGGGCCTCACACCGGCCGGGCCATTCCACTCTCTGGGGCTGTGTCCTTGAAGACACTCCGCAGAGGGGATAAGGTCTCTCCTCCTCACGGGGCTATCTTGGGCAACAGGATCGATCCTGGCCGGCACAGAGGCGGCTCCTTGCGGGGTGATGGAGGGATGACAGAGGGGTGATGGAGGGATGAGGGAGGGGGACAAGGACAGTGTGAAGCATCCTCCCCTGGACAGTGGGGAGGTGAACAGCAGGAAGAGTGAGGGGCACAGAAAGGAGGAAATCGGTGAAGAGGGAAGCAGGCCAGAGGGACGGGTCAACAGGGAGGGGCAGAGCGAGCCTCAGAGAAGTAGGGGGAGATAAGATTCCTGAGCAGATACAGGCCCCCCGCCCATCCCTCAGACACCCACC
The DNA here is from genome assembly GCF_003676395.1 of Aethalodelphis obliquidens. Lineage (NCBI taxonomy): Eukaryota > Metazoa > Chordata > Mammalia > Artiodactyla > Delphinidae > Aethalodelphis > Aethalodelphis obliquidens. Next base: position 3,081,606 of record NW_020838027.1, on the reverse strand, counting down.
CCAGAGGGGCAGCGGGGGTTAACGAGGGCGGGGCTCCAGCGCCCCACCCCCCTCAGCTCTGCGAAAGGCCAGCCATCCTCCCACTCCCAGCCCAGCAGGCCAGGGCTGTGGGTGTCTGTGGGCCTAGCCCTAAGGCATCCAGGAAGTGCCTGTCCAAGGCCCTCCACCTCTGCCCCACCCACTGGGGCCACAGAAGCCCTTCTGATCTCACAAGGAGAAGAAATCAGGTCCCACGTTCAGCCTTGCCATGATTCGTGGGGACACTTTCCCTCTCTGGACCTCGGTGTCCCCACTTACAAAGAGAAAAGACGGGGAAAGGGGAAGCTCATTCACGATGAAAAAGAAATGAGCTCTCAAGTCAGGGGAAAACTTGGAGGAAACTTAGAGGCATATCCCTAAGTGAAGCCCATCTGAAGCCGCACGTGGAAAGGCTGCAGACTGTACGACAAAGACCACACAGCATTCGGAGAAGGTGACGCCATGGGGACAACAGAAGATCAGTGGAGGCACGAGCAGGTGGGACGCAGGAGTCCCAGGGCAGTGAAGCCACTCCGTCTGGGGCTGAAATGCCACCATGACATGTGACGAGACATGTGTCCAAACCCACAGAACACACCACTCACACAGCGGACCCTAATATAAACTGTGGACTTTAGTTAATAACATATCAATCCTGGCCCAGCAAGGTAACAAATATGCCACACAGGGCAAGGTGTTCCTAAGCAGAAAGCGGGGAGGAGGGAGGGTATTCTGTGTAATTTCTGCTCAACTTTTATGTAAACCCAAAACCGCTCAAAGTAATAATAACAACAAACTGACTTAAAAAAAAGGTGGAAAAGACTGTATATATGTATAACTGAATCACTTTGCTGTACAGCAGAAAGTAACACAACATTGTAAATCAACTATGCTTCAATAAAATACATTTAAAAAATAATAATAAAGTAGGCAGTTCCCTGGCAGTCCAGTGGTTAGGACTTGGCGCTCTCACTGCCAAGGGCCCGGGTTCAATCCCTAGTTGGGGAACTAAGACCCCACAAGCCGCACAGGGCGGCCAAAAATAAATAAATAAAGATAAATATGCATTTGGGGAAGAAAACAAAAGACGGGAGGAGTAAGCCTTGCATTTATTTCTCCTCTGGGCCCTTCCCAGGATTCTAAAATAAAACAAAAGTCACAAAAGTACTGGAGGCCAAGGGACCGCACCAACCCGCTGGGCTCCCTCTGGGCAGGCCTGTCCTGTGGAATCCAGATCTCACAAGACATCAAGGACCTGGAGCCTTGGAAACTCCTCACAAGGCGAATCCCCAGGCACGGCCTGAGCAAGCTGGGCCTCCCCTACACCGCTGCACCCACAGAGGGCAGGACCGTGCCCACGTGCCAGGACTGGGGCTGTGCCCGCACCGGTGCCCCTGCAGCTCAGTCCCCCCCCCCCGCCCCCGCCAGGGAGGAGCCCTCCGGGGCCCAGGGCATCAGGGAGCCACGGCGGGGCGAGGGCTCAGGGGGAGCCCCAGGGAGCAGCACGCAAGCCCCATCCTCAGCTCTGCCCCCTCTCTAATCACCTCTGGGAAAGGCCTGCCCAGGAGAGAATGAAGACCCCTGCATCTGGCAGCACCACGGCCCCCAGGACACGGGCGAGGGCCAGGCTGGACGGAGGTTAACAGAGAGGCAGCACCCACCCCACCCTGGGTCATTTTCATAGGAATGTCCTTCTGTCTCAGAGCCACCCTGCCTGCACCGGGGTAGAAGTTCCAATGGCACAGGGCCCTCAGACCCCAGGCTGAGGTCACACCAGCGAAGACCCACCCTGACCCAGAAACCCACCCCACTGATTCCGCTCTGCACCAGCCACACCCCCGCCCAGCCCTTACTCCGGCCACCGGCCAAGTCCCCGCCTCCAATTCCAGAATGCACGCTCGCCCAGTTTGGAAACAAGGCCACGGAAGCGGCTGATACCCAGGCTGTGCACAAGCGTTCGCTGTTCTGATGGGCCTGGCCAGCCTGGCCAGCGAGACACCACCGCGGCCTCCTGTTCTGAAGCAGCTGCTGCGCCTGGAGTGGGACCTCACGGAAGAGCCGGTCCCTTCATCTCTTCCGTAGGTCTTTCTCTAGGGGACCCTCATGTCCCACCTCAACCCGGTCCCACCTTTGCCCCGAAGAAAGGCCAAGGCTTAGGACACCAAACTCTTAGCCCACACCTAGCATCTTCTTTTGGAGATTTTCTCCTTAAGTGAACTTCCCCCCAATTTGTAAATCACACGTCTGACAGGGGACTTGTATCCAGAATATTAAAGAACTCTCGTAACAGAACAATCGAACGAAAAAAACAGGCAAAGGATTTGGACATACCTCTCACCAAAAGAAGTTGTACGAATGGCAAATAAGCACCCGAAAGGACGTTCCACGTGGTGGCCATCAAGGAAATGCACATTAAAAGCTCAAGGAGACTCTACTACACACCTATGCGGATGGCACAGACGGGACGGAAAGGAACCTGACAGCACCCGCGCTGCTGAGGACACCGAGTGATGGAGCCCTGACGCTCTGCCGGGAGGAGGGCCGAACGGTGCGCGTGGGAGAACGGCTCGGCGGTTCCTTAAAGCTTAAAACATACACGCATCGCGTGACCCAGCAATCCCACTCCTAGGTATTTATCCAAGAGAAATGGAGACCTGTGTTGGCACAAAAACCTGCACACCAGTGACGACAGCAGCTTTACAAAATCATCAAAGTCTGGAAACCAGGCCAAAGTCCTTCAACCAGCAAACGGCCAAGCACAGTGTGGGACGCCATATAACGGGGTCCTTTGTTTTGTATTTTTTATTTTTGGGCCACATCACATGGCATGCAGGATCTCAGTTCCCCGACCAGGAATCGAACCTGTGCCCCATGAAGTGGAAGCTCGGAGTCCTAACCACCGGACCGCCATAAAATTCCCTATGACGGGGTCCTTGTGACTCAGCAATGAAAGGGAACTAACTTCTGACCCACACACCACCTGGTCGAAGGGGGCATCCAGCTGAGTGAAGTCAGCAGAGCCCAAAGCTACACGCTGTATGATTCCACCTGACGTTCTAGAAAAGGCAAGACCACAGCAGTGAGAACAGATCGGGGAGGGCAGAGTGGGCATGGGGCGAAGGGGCTGCAGCGTTGAGGAGCCGTCTGGGGAGATGGTCGGTTGTGGACCCTGACCGTGGTGGCGACCGCCCAACTCCGTGCATATGTCAAAGCTCATAGGACTACACATCACAAGGAGTAAACTCGGCTGCATGGAAATTAAAAACGAGACTTTTAACAAGTCCTCCTACCCAGAGTACCCGGAAAATGGACCGTGTTCATAGAGTCCCTCCTCTAGTCATTTCATGCCCACAGCCCTGAAATCACTACTTTTTCTGTCTTCTCACAGATATTTCTCCTGCCCTCTTCCTTCGTCCCTCTCTCCTTCTCTCTGTCCCTCTTACACATGTACACACTCAGCTGTCAAAAACCTACCCATCCTTCAAAGCCAGCGCCAAGTGGCTCCTCTTCCATGAAGCCTTCCCTGACTGCTTCCAGCCCCTTCAGGATGAATCCTCTTTACCGGCATCCCCTCTGCACTTGCCTGTGCTGCTGCTTCTTTCCTTCTTTTTTTTTCTTTCTTTCTTGGCCGCACCATGTAGCACGCGGGATCTTAGTTCCCCAACCAGGGATGGATCCCTTGCCCCCCGCAGTGGAAGTGCAGAGCCCTAACCCCTGGACTGCCAGGGAAGTCCCTTGTCTGTGCTTCTCATTGGCCCTTCAAGCACCCCGCAGGCTCTCAGCGTTCGTTACTCAGTCCGTCTCCCCTGCTGGATTGCACGCTCCTTGAGCACCTGCCACGTGCCCCCCGCTGCACCTGGCACAGGCCAGGCACACCGTGGGTGCTCTGTGACCACTGAGGGCAGGTGCAAGCGGAGGAGGCTGATGCCAAGGAGAGCTGGCGCTGCTGCGGCTGGCGGAGCTCCGCGGGGGGTGTCGGAAGCACTCAAACCTCCAAGTCGACACGAGGTCACGCGATTTTCCAGGACGCTTTTCTTCCTCCTTGCCACGAAGCACAGCTCCGAGCCCCGAGGAGACAGAGGCTCAGGACACACCTGTTGAGGGACGGGACCCTGTCCCATCATCGGGGGCTGGCATTTCTCTCCCAGGAGGTGGCCCTCTGTGCAGCAACCGATCAGCCCATCTGATCTGAATCCATTCCACTCTGTAGAACTACGGGCACCAGCAGGGAAGCCCAGGGACCACGGGGCCCCTCTATGGCTGGGCTTTCCCAAGCACAGCACTGCCTCTCCAGGGGTTAAGGACCAATTATAGGTCATTTACCTGATAAACACTTATACAGTGTTTAATACATGCCCGGCAAAGAAACCAAGCACCTTACAGATATTGCCTAATTTAACCTTCACATCAACCGTATGGGGGTGGCACTGTCATTAGTATTGCCCCCATTAATAAGCGGGGAAAATAAGGGACTTCCCTGGCGGTCCAGTGGTTAGGACTCCACGCTTCCACTGCAGGGGGCACGGGTTGGATCCCTGGTCGGGAACTAAGATCCCGCAAACCACGTGGCTGGGCCAAAAAAAAAAAAGTGGGGGGCGGGGAATAAGACACACTGCAGCCTGGAAACTTGCCCAGGGCCACATAGCTGAAGAGCAGCAGGTAGGGGCTTCAAACCCAGGCAGGCAGGCTGGCTGTGAAGCTATACTGTCCAAACACTGTCCACGGCTAGTGGGCACTTGAAGCGTGGCCGGTGCAACAGAGACGTGTCGTTGAGTGTAAAACACGGGCTGGATCCCAACCCTTTTTACGAAAAACAATGTCAACTATCTCATTAATATTGTTTTACTATTGATTACACGTGAAGCGATAATATTTTAGACACTGTAGTTTAATAGAAAATATTATTAAAATTCATTTCACTAGGGAAGGGTGGGGGAAGGGACAGTTAGGGAGTTTGGGATCGACATGTACACACAGCTATATTTAAAATGGATAACCAGCAAGGACCTACTGTACAGCACAGGGAACTCTGCTCACTATTATGTTAATAACCTAATGGGAAAATGTATAACTGAATCCCTGTGCTGTACACCTGAAACTATCACAACATTGTCAATCTACTCTACTCCAATGCAAAATAAAAATTCATTTGACTAGCTTCTTTGCGCCTCTTAAATGTGGCTCCCAGCTCACATACAATTTCACATTCCCAGCGGACAGCACCGGCTCCGGAGTCTGTGCTCGCAGCCGCTACCCGACGCCGTGGCCTCTTCCCCTGCCCCTGACGCCCGTCCACTCAGCTTGCACAAGGGTGACGCGGGCCAGGCAACGACGCCCACACCTCCCCGTGCTGCATCCTCCACCCGCTGGGACACTGCTCCTTCCCCCACATCTCTCAACCTCGCCTCCGGCAGGATGGATCTCCCCGAGGGCCAAAGTGGGAAAACACCTCCCTCCTCGCCTAGTGGGGTCCCCACCTGCCACATGTGGAGAAACTGAGGCCAGGGCCATAAGGGGGAGGCAGAGGCCCCAGAGGTCATCTGATCCCACCTCCCATCCAGCGCAGAGATGTCCGGCGAAGCATCCCTAACCAGTTCTGCACAGAAACAGAAATTCTGTGTAGTTCCACCTGGTCCTGCCTCCTGACATCACGGATGGATCTGCTGTCCCTGCAAGGAGGGCTGCCTCCTGGGAGAGAAATGCCAACACCCACCCCTGCTCCAAACTCGGCTGAGATGCTCGAAGCTCAGTGCTTCCTAGGTCCGGTGTGTCCAACCTCCAAAACCAGAGGAGGCTCCCAGTGTGGCCGGAGCACTGCACTGGACTCAAGCCTTTCTGACGCAGGCTCCGCACACCACAGGGCCCAAAGGGAAGCGCGTGATGGACCCGGGTACAAACTTAAACCCCGCATTAATCTCTGTGTAGCTTCTTCCTCCTCTGTAAAGGAGAGGTTCAAAAAATAATAACAAACCCCATCTCGCAGGGCTGCTGTGAAGATTAAAAGAGAGACGTCGAGAGAGATGTTTAGAATAACACCTGGCATCCAGTAGGCACTTAATAAATGCTCATTTCCCTTCCCCTTCCTTCATCAACCAAAAACCCCAAGTTTTTTTTTTTCCCCACAAGAATAGACAGTACGTTCCTATTCTATATAATTGATATTCTGAACTTAAATGCAGGATTTTACACATAAACTTTTTAGGTTTCATCTTGAGATGTGAAGACATATTTAATATCGCTAGATGTCAAGTTATTTTGAATGGCTAAAAATTGAAAACAATTTTTTTAAAAGTCCAGTACAGCACAGTTAAATAAGGTATTGTCATATGATGTAATATTATTCAGATCCTTAAAATTACGGTTTTCAATAATTTATATACTCACTCTATAGTATAGAGTAGTTAAAAAAAACAGAATAGAGTATAATTGCAATTATGTTAAAATATATAGACTTGCATGAACAAGTTTGGAGGAACATATACCAAAATATTAACGGTACTCATCCCTGAGTTGTGGCACTATGTACCATTTTATTTGCTCCTTTATATATTTCTTTACTTTCCTGGTGTTCTACAATGAGCATGTATTAATCTTAACTGAAAACTTATTTTAATTTCAGGGTTCTGCTTAATCTCAGCATTTTAGTCAACTGAAATGATTTTGAATCCCGGTTCCGTCATCCAATAGGCTTGTTATCCTAAACATGGACAGAACTGATAGAGGACAAAGCCAGAAAAGGTGTGACATACATCACTAGAGACCTCGCCCCAGGGTGACATGAGCTCAGTACCCAGGGTGGTCTTTCAACTGGTCACAAATCCATCTAACAGCGGCCATCGGCCAGAACACACTCAATTCTCCCGAACCCAAATTAGGTTATTTTCCCACGACTTGGTAGAGTGAACCCATGTTGGCCACTAGTTACCTCAACTTCATTTCTGATGTCCCCACAGACTGTATGTTCAAATATCTGACCTGGAATTTGGCCAGGGATGGATAAGACGCTTACCAGCCGGCCATTACAGGACCCCGGTCTTGCCCCCTTGAAGAGATGAACCAGGACGGCATTTGCTATCCTGCCGTCCTCACCTCCTCCCAGACCCCAGAAGCTTCTCAGGTCCCCAAAACGCGATCTGTGAGAATCTGGCCACCTGAGCTCAGGAAACGCGACTCAAGTGTGGTCCAACGCACTCGTCCAAGGTTGGCCTTCGCCCCTCTCACAGGTCTGCTCTACTCTGACAAAGATGAGGGCGTGGTAAGGGCGCTTCACCTGGGAGAGCATTCCGCCACCTGCCCCCCAGCCTGTCCCCGTTGTCCTCCTGTTCTGACTGTAGCTCAGAAAAATCCCTTTCTGTTGTCCAGCTGACCCAGGCCGGCTGTTTCCCCACCTGGAGCTCTGCCCACGGCCCAGTCAACTATTACTCAACGCTCAACGCCAAGATGGCCATCAGCCGGGGAGGAACACGAGCGGTCTTTTATCCTGGGGGGTTCACGGGACAATGCACGCAAACATCTCGGGGGCTTGAGGGAATGCAGCGCAGCTCTGGCAGGGGTGGGCCAGGCCAGCAGACACTGGGACACCTCGGCTGAGAAGGCAAAGCAGAGGGTTCAGCCAGAGGATGGGCTTTAGCAGCTCAGGCTTCTCTGAGTCAACAGGGCCCCTGCAGAGGAGAGGCCCACCCTGTGTGTCACCGGCCCCTCCCCAGTGCCCTTCGCACTGCCCCCAACACCCTGCCTTTCCTTCAGGCCGGATATGCATCCCCTCCCCCACGAGGGTCACCCAGCCTCCGCACAGCTCCCATTTCCTGCCCCTGGTGACTCCTCTGAAGTCTATTGTTCGAGTGAAGTTTGGGTCAAAGGAAGTCGAGTCCCCACCCATGGGGGCCCGCCCACCCTCCGCAGTCCACACTGCAGGGAGCCGGGCCCATCCTCCTGATGTATTGAAGGCCGGAGAATGTTGGGCAAGGCCCTTGGGGGCTGGGATTCTGGTGGAAATGCTCCCAAAGGGCCAGTCGCTACAGCGGAGGGCTCCCAGCCCATATCCCTAATATCTACATGGAAAAACCAAAAGCGTGCGAAGAACTGTCACTTCAGAAGCCGTCAAGGCAAAGCTGGAATGAGAGCCTAGGAGCTGGAGACTATGCCTGGCTACACAGCCCTGCCCCACCTCCACCTGGGCCCCTGAACTGGCCACACCCTAGGGGGAAGGGGGGGCCCCCCCAGACAGCAGCTGTTCAGCTACAGTTTCAGAGCCTTAAAGGGAGCTGTGGTCCCAACTCCTGCCAGCAAAGGGTCACAGGGGGTAAAGGAAGGCAGGAGGCACAGTGCGCCAGCCTCCACGCCTGTTAGACGAAGGTGGCCAGGAGTCTGGGCATTGGGACCCACAGAGCAGGAGACGGCGCAGGAGACAGAGTGGACCAGAATGGACCAGGGTGGACTCCAGTCCCAGCTGTGCCACTCACCAGCTGTGTGACCTTAAGCAAGCTACTGTCCCACTAGGGCTTCAGTTTCCCATCTTTATTTTTATTATTTTTTAAATTTTTATTGAAATATTGTTGACTTACAACATTGTATTAGTTTCAGGTGTACAGCAAAGTGATTCAGTTATTTTGTGTGTGTATGTATATATATTCTTTTTTAGATTCTTTTCCATTATAGGTTACTCCAAGATACTGAATATAGTTCCCTGTGCTATACAGTAGGTCCTGTTGTTTATCTATTTTATATAGAGCGTGTATATCTGCTAATCCCAAACTCCTAATTTATCCCGCCCCCACCCCCTTCCCCTTTGGTAAGGGTAAGTTTGTTTTCTATGTCTGTGAGTCTATTCCTGTTTTGTAAATAAGTTCTTTTGTACCATTTTTTAGCTTCCACATATAAGTGATATCATGGTATTTGTCTTTCTCTGTCTGACTTACTTCACTTAGCATGATAATCTCTAGGTCCATCCATGTTGCTGCAAATGGCATTATTTCATTCTTTTTCATGGCTGAGTAGTATTCCACTGTATATATGTACCACATCTTCTTTATCCATTCATCTGTCAATGGACATTTAAGTTGCTTCCATGTCTTGGCTATTGTAAATAGTGCTGCTATGAACACTGGGGTACAACATGTATCATTTCGAATTACAGTTTTCTCTGGATATATGCCAGGAATGGGATTGCTGGACCATATATTTTTAGTTTTTTAAGGAAGCTCCATGCTGTTCTCTGTAGTGGCTGCTCCTCACCTCTAAAATGAGCGAGTGGGCTTCCCTGGTGGTACAGTGGTTGGGAGTCCACCTGCCGATGCAGGGGACACGGGTTCGTGCCCCGGTCCGGGAGGATCCCACATGCCGCGGAGCGGCTGGGCCCGTGAGCCATGGCCGCTGAGCCTGCGCGTCTGGAGACTGTGCTCCACAATGGGAGAGGCCACAGCAGTGAGAGGCCCGCGTACCACAAAAAAATAATAAATAAATAAAAATAAAATGAGCGAGTTAGGTGCTGACATTAGAGTTCACTAATGTTCAGCGAGTTTACCCTGGGGTCAAGGCAAAACAGTAATTAGAACATAGGAGCTGGAGACCCTGTGCTCTGCGGTGACAAAGCCAGGCTCCCACCTCCACCTGGGCCACTAGCGACCCTGGTTCCTAAGTCTGAGGGAAGAAGCCTGTGGGGCCTGGCGTACAGCAAACGCTCAAGCCATTTGGCTAAACAAACATGAATGGCAGGGCAGGGTTTAGCAAAGGGTGTTCAGAGAAGTTCCCAGGAAAAAAGGGGTTCTAGGCTGAAACAGGCTTAGGAAATACTGGCTGCTGCGCCTCTGGCTGTGCCAGGCACGGTGCGAGGTGCTCTGCAAACACTGAATTTTCACCACCGACTTTTCCGATAGATACTAATGAACTCCTCCCATATTACTCATCAGGAAACCAAGCCTGAAGCCTTAAAGGTAGCGAGTAACTGTCAGGATTTATACCCTGGTACGTGTGACCCCAAACCTGAACCCGCTCTACTCCATCTTTAGACCAGACGCCCTTGAAGCCCCACCCACACATGGCCTGAGCCGGTGAGGGGGTAGGTGGCCCCCAGCAGCACACCTGTGTCCTCAGGGTGCGTGGAGGAGGGGCGGCGAGTCCCCACCCCTTGGCAGTGTCTGGTCCCTTCCTTTCAAGAAGCCATAAACATTATGCCCACAGCATGTGGCTGTGAGAATGAAGAAAGAACTCGATAAGGGGTCGGCCTGCGTTCACCCCGCCCATCCCCACCACGCGCTGTCCATCTCACACTGCGGCCAATCTCCTGGGCATTGTGGCTCTCGCCCTACCCAGCTCCCTCCTCTAAAATGTTTCACATGGTGAAACCCCAATGGAGATAAAACTGAAAGCAAAGCAAAAAGGAAGAGATGGGGAAACAGAGATACCCCACAAGGTTCTCCTCACAGGTCAACCGGCAAATCAGAGGCAGCCTTCCCTTCCAGGCTGGCACGAAAGCATCTCTGCAATGCTCAGGACAGTGCCTCCTGGTCTAGCAAGTCTCCAGGGAGGAGGATTCTTCCTTTTGACTGCCCCGGCAGCTCTAAGGAGAGCTGGACCAGGAGAAAGTAGTTCGATTCCTCCTTGTTCTTGGGGCCAAATTTAAAAGCACTGTCTAGACAAATACTGTGTGATATCACTTACGTGTGGAACTTAAACAACAGACTAGTGAATATAACAAAGAAGAGGACTCACAGATATAGATATGAGCAAACTGGTGGTTGCCAGTGGGGAGGGGGCGGGGCAATTTAGGGGCGGGGGAGGGGAGGTACAAACTATTGAGTGTACCACAGGCTACAAGGATGTGTTGTACAACACAGAGAATATAGCCCATATTTTGTTGTAACTGGAAATGGAAAGTTACCTCTAAAAACTGCATAACATTTTTTAAAAGTTAAAAATAAATAAGTAAAGTAAATCCCTGTTTACACAAATCTCAAGATTCGAAATGGTCTCTTTCTGGGGGGTCCAACCCCACAAACATCCCCAAATCTCACTACCGTCACGAAAGGCAAGAATCTCAACTTCCCTTAACTTTCTGCCTAGGCGGAACAAAACCGACCTCCCTAGAAAGACAGCTGCCTGGAAGAGGCAGGTGTGGACAGCTTTCCTTCCAGCTCCGCGGGTCCAGGGCGAGTGGAGCCTGGGGGCCACACCCACAGCCAACTACTCCCGTACACACACCACCAGCGACACTGTCTCCTGCCCCCGCTTCGGCAGGGAGCAAGGACAGTCTCGCCCAGGAACAGCATCCTCGCGGGGAAAACGCACGCTGAGAGACGTGGCATCTCGCAAGTGCTCAGAAACACTCAGCTCTCAGACAAACAGCACTCTTCTCGAGTGGAAACGCGCTCCCGTTCAACACAAACAAATCCGCCTCCTGGAAGCCAGGTGAGTCATCTGTGAGCCGGTGTCACCCTCACAGACACTCGAAGCTAAGGAGGCAGGACAGCCAGACGCCACATGAACTCATCACTTACCCTCCGGGTCTGGCCCGAACCCCCTGACACACGAGTACACGGAGGCGCGAGTCCCGGGTCGGCCCACCCGCCGGGGAAATATCCGCTTCGGGGTCTGGGAGCTCTGCTCCCCAGACTCGCTGGTCCCCAGCGTAGAACGCACCAGGCTCCTCAAGCGCTGGGGAGCGGGGACCTTTTGCCGAGGTCCCCTCCGCTGTCGCAAAGCCTCGGCACTGCAAACCGCCAAGGCACCCACCTCCAGGGCTCTTCTTCCGAGCCCGAGAGGCGCCCAGCAGAAAAGAGGCGCGGGTGCCGGGTCTCTCCTGCCGCCGGCGTCCTCGGCTCCGCCTCCGGTCCTTTCGGCTCCGCGCGCTCCCCTTCCCCGCCCCCCGGCCCTCTCGCCCACCACGGCCCTGCGGTCCGCGCGCCTCCACGTGCCCGACTCGCCACCTAGTCCGGTCCCGGGTGAGAGCTCCTCCCGCGCCGCCGCCTTACCGGTCCCAGGGTGCGGGGAGGTGGGCGGGCGCGCGGGGCCAGTCCCGCGGAGTCCGCCCCGGCGCCGCTCTTCCAGCCGCGGCTCCGCTGAGGTCCCGGGAGGCCGGCGAGGGCGCTGCAGGGACAACGGGGGGTCAGCGACCGGAGACCCGGGCTCCGGAACCGGGGCCGATCGGCTGGGCGGGGAGGAAGGCGGGTCGCGGGACGGAGCCGACCCCGCGCCGCCCCGAGCCCAGGTCGCCGCGCCGGCGCGCGGTAGTCGGTGCGCGATGCCCGGTGCACGGTAGTCGGTGCGCGGGGTCCGGCGCGCGGTGGCCGGTGCGCGGAGCCGGGCGGAGCGGGGCTCGCGGAGGGAGGAGTTTTCCCAGAAGGGGACTGACGGGAAAGCACGGGCGATCCCTATTCCTGGCGGGGTGAGTCAACGGGAGAGGAAGGGAGCCGGGGGAACCGAGCGCGCGCAGGAGGGCGGAAGGGAGGGAAGTCGGAGGGGGGGGCAAGGCGGGCCCGGAGCGCAGGTCCAAGGCCGGAAGAAGAGAGCGCCAGGGGAGCGGCAGAGGGGCGCGACGCCGGGGCCACTCACCTGGGGGACGCGGCCGCACGGCGGAGCCGGGAGCTGCGGGCCCTCCCCGCCCCCGGCCTGGGGTTTGAAAGGAGGAAGCCTGGAATGTGAGGAATGAGGGCTGGAATGAGATGCGCGCGGCCGAGGGCGGGAGCTGGAGGGAGTGGCGGCCCGGCCCCGAGCCCTCGGGGAGGAGACTGGGACGCGGGGAGGGGCCGCGGGCGCGGGGCGGGCGGCGCCGGCGGGGGGCGGCCGCGGGGACTAGGCTGCGACCTCGGCGTCCTGCTCCAGCTTCGGCCGCCGCCCCGCACACGTGCTTCCCCTTTGATCTCGGCCCAGACTCTCTTCCTCCTCCCCTGGCCCGGCTTCCCGCCGGTCCTGGCCAGCCCCCCGCTCTCGGCCGAGGCCGGAACCCTTCCCCCTGACCCGCGGGCCGGCCTCTGGCCTCGCGCCCGGCCGCCAGCACGCCTCTCCCTCCGCGCCGGCCCCAAAAGGACGGTCGAGGGCGGACGTCCGGCGCGCGGGCAGCTGCTCCCTTCCCCGCGGTGCCCACCGGGGACCCCGCTCCCGGGCCCAGGACGCAGGAGCTCGGCGCGCACACATGCGTGCCCTCCCCGCACGTTCCTTTCAGCCGTTCCCTTCCGCCCCGCGCGGACCTGCGACGCTGTCACCGCGGAGAGCGGCGCACGTGGGGAGAGGATGCCCGAAGTGACGGGCGTGTGGCGCGGCAGGAGACGCGTCTAACACTTATCCCACATCTGTTATGCGCCCACCAGACACTGTGAAAATAGTGAAGGAGAAGACCTCAGCACCTGCCCTTCCAGAGCTTTCCATTTAGCTGGGAAAACTCGGTCTGTGGAGGAGCATCGCCAGAAAGTGGGGAGTCCGGGTCTTAAACACGCCAGGTGGGTTTAGTCTCGTGATGGATTACAACAGCGGTGCCAGTTGTGGAGGTCACTGTATCGCATTTGGGCTGTATCACTGGGCTTCTGTTTGGAAGTCTTCAGAACACACTGGCTTAATGCAGGGTGTAATCACATACCTCTGTCATCCACCTTGTTGGGAAGTTGAAACCAAAGGACTTCTGCCCTTTTCCAAAAATCAGATCCAACCTCAGCCTTATCACTTAACCCTGTATCGTCCTGGGGTCCAGATCTTATCTCCCTTACCAAACAGACACTTCCTTGGAGACACAGTAAATGTCCAATTTATCTTATCTTTCACCCAGCTCCAGCTTGGTGCCTGGGATAGATAAATGCGTAATAAATGTTAAGGTAAAACCAAAAAAAAAAAAACCCAAAAAAACAGAAACCTACTACCACAGAGGATCTTGAAGTGCTATAAATGCTGAAGTTGTTTCCAAGAGAGGCGTTCCAAAGGTGTTTTGAGTGATCACAGCATCGCTGGACAAAGTATCCAATCTCTTAAGGTGAAGACTGAAGGAAGCAGGTCTCATGTGGATATAAATTCTGGTCTGCTTGTTAAATGATGGGTCTCGTCAGGGCTTGGTCACACCTCCTCCACATGAAAAGTCTGCAGCGCAGGACAGTGTGCAGGCACCGAATGACACACAAACGGTAAGCACTGGCTACTTAGCGTAACAACCATTTGTTGTGTCCGTGAGCTTTGAGCACCATAGGGGAACCCCAGGAAATGCACAGTGAAATCCAGGTTGCAGAGGCGACGTACTCTAGCTCTTGAAGGATAAATGAGAGTTCGCTGAATTGAGTCTGGAAGACTCACTAAGGCTGGTAGCCTGTACACTAGGGGAGTTTAGGAAAAGTCTAGTAAGCTGGTGTGGCTGGAGAACAGGAGGCGGGGAGGATGGATTACAGCAGCAGGGCCAGCTGTGAAGATCACTGTATCCCATGCTGAAGAGGGGGCATCCAAAGGGCCTTTGGGACACAAGTGTGACAAAATCGGCACCTCCATCAGAAAGACCCCCCTCGACTGGACTGCAGGTGTTAGGGCTGGATTGGAGAGTCAGGGTAGTGGTCCTGAGGCTGAGGATGAGGGAAGGGGTCCAGGAAATAGTCCAGAAGCAAAGTCAACAGAAATGGTGACTAAGTTGGCTGTGAGGTGAGAGAGGAGACAAAAATCACAGAACTTTGACAGCTGAACGACTGGTGGTACCATTAGCAAAGATAAGAACTCAAAGAAAGACAGGACTATGTTGGATTGGAGGGTCAGTCCAGCTGGGCTCAGAGGGGTGGGAGGAAGGTAGGACGGAGTCCCTTGGAGACAGGAAAGCAGCACACACTGCTGAGAGGGTATCTGGAGATCAGACCGGCTTATTCCCTCCAGACCCTAACTATCAAAGACCATAAAGGATCAGAACCTCAGCCTCCCACAGGCTTCTAGAGAGCTCTGTGCCTTTAGGTATCTCCCGTTCCCAAGCTGTTGAGGTCACTCTGGATAAAGGAAACTTCTTAGAAGTCCCGAAGGTGAAAGACAGACAGTGATCTTACACACGTGCCTGCCCTTTCAGGGATATTTACATTTCTCAAGAGACAGGACTCATTTGTTGACCTTCAGGAATGAATCTCTTGGTGGAAATATTTCATGTCTGGATAGAGCTAGAGAGATGCACATGGCTCCCCTCAAATTACACCATAAAATCCACACCTCACCTCACCTCACTTCCTCGTGATCCCAGCCACTTTACCCAGACCCACAAATGGATCCTGGTCGAGCTTCACGAAAGTTGTGCAGAAAGAAGACGGCACGGGTGTGGTCAGAGCTGGGTTTGATGTGTGGAAGCTATTTGTGTTGTTTATTCTCCAAAATCAAAGTCAAAAATCATATTAATTACTTTTATCATGTGTCGTTTGGTATTATTTCCATTCCTTTAATAAATTTTTTTCAACCCACATCATCATAGTTAAATTATCCATATGATACCCTATTAAACAAATTCAGCCACATCCACGTGATAGAATTCTTTAGAGTGATTAATAAGATTTTAAAAAATAAACCAGACAAGTGTGCATGACATAATAAGTGGAAAAGCAGATTTTAAAAACAGTGTAGGGCTTCCCTGGTGGTGCAGTGGTTGGGAGTCCGCCTGCCGATGCAGGGGACATGGGTTCGAGCCCCGGTCCGGGAAGATCCCACATGCCGTGGAGCGGCTGGGCCCGTGAGCCATGGCCGCTGAGCCTGCGCGTCCGGAGCCTGTGCTCCGCAGCGGGAGAGGCCACAGCAGTGAGAGGCCCGCGTACCGCAAAAATAAATAAATAAATAAAAATAAATAAAAATAAAAAATGTACAGGATGGTCCTGTTTTATTTCTTTATTTAGGCCACACCGTGCGGCACGTGGGATCTTAGTTCCCCCACCGGGGACCGAACCCATGCCCCCTGCGGTGGAAGCACGGAGTTCTAACCACGGAACGGCTAGAGAAGTCCCAATCCTGTTTTGTTTTTTTTTAATTTTTATTTTATATTAGAGTATAGCTGATTTACAATGCTGTGTCCTGCTTTTGAAAAATAAATGGAAAAGAATCTTACAGTGAGTATCTCTGACAGGTTGAAGATTAAGGGGCCTTCTTTCTCATTTTTTAAAAATTAATTTTAAAAAATTAATTAAATTTATTTATTTTTGACTGCGTTGGGTCTTCGTTGCTGCGCACAGGCTTTCTCTAGTTGCTGCGAGAGGGGGCTACTATTCGTTGCGGTGCGCGGGCTTCTCATTGCGGTGGCTTCTCTTGTTGCGGAGCACGGGCTCTAGGCGTCTGGGCTTCAGTAGTTGTGGCACGCGGGCTCAGTAGTTGTGGCTCACGGGCTCTAGAGCGCAGGCTCAGTAGCTGTGGCGCACGGGCTCAGTTGCTCCGCGGCATGTGGGATCTTCCCGGACCAGGGCTCGAAACCGTGTCCCCTGTGTTGGCAGGTGGATTCTTAACCACTGCGCCACCAGGGAAGCTCCTCTTTCTCATTTTTTTGTTCTCTATTTTCTATAACAAACTTGTACTTCTTTTATAATTGGGTGGGGGGGTAAGGGGTGGGATGTGACTGGAACTATATATCTACTTTTTCCACATCTTAAAAAAAAACCCAACTTTTTCCACATCTTAAAAAAAAAACCAACACCCACAACTGGATTTAATAGCCTAATAAGAAGTTAACAAGGGCAGAATCCAGGAAGGATTATTTCCTAGGCTTTAGGTAAAAGGAAATATATTGCTCTTGAAATATCCCCAAAGCATGCCCCCTCTTCCTGGGCTTCAGAAGTAGGATGCAGCTGACTCGGTGCTGGGGTATGGTCACTGTAACTCCAGGTCCTGTTCTTTTCAACCCACGCACGCTGTACTTCTTTCCTTCTTTCTTTCTTTTTCTGGCTGTGCCACACGGCTTGCTGACCAGGGATTGAACCCACGTCCTGGGCAGTGAAAGCGCAGTCCTAAGAACTGGACCGCCACGGAATTCCCTCTATTTGCTTTTTTTTCCTTAAGAAGACTCTTCACTCCATACCATCTGAACTGCATCTTGTGTTTTGAACGACAACACAGACCAACCTTTATCAAAGCTGGAGTCTTTCATTTCATCTATAGAATAAAAGCAGTCTGTGATTTGAAAAGCATCATACTAATTGTTGTCTCTTCATCCAAGAGAAATGTGGACAAGAATAGACTCCAGGTCTACCCTCTAGGGGGCAGTGTGTGCTGGGGCTGACCTGTCCTCCTCACCCCACCCCCCAATGCCTTATGGTGAAGCCCTAATCCCCAGTACCTCAGAATGTGACAGGATCTGCAGATGTATTAAAGAGGTGATTAAGTTAAATTGAGGTCTTTAGGATGGGCCCCAATCCAATCTGCCTAGATTAGGGTCCACCCTAATCCTCCTTATAAGAGAGATTAGGACACAGACTTCTCACAGAGGACACAGGGAGAGGATGGCCATCTGTAGGCCACGGAGAGAGGCCTCAGGAGAAACCAAACCTGCCTACACCTTGATCTTGGACTTCTAGCCTCCAGAACTGTGAGAAATAAATTTCTGTTCAAGCCACCCAGTCTGTGGTACTTTGTTATGGCAGCCTGAGCAAACTAATTCAGTGTATTTCCAGACTGACACAAAACTCTTGGTTTCTGGAGCCCAGAGGGTGAAGGCTTCTCCGTACAGTTCTCAGAATTTCTCTGAGCGTCCCAGGGGGTCTTTAGGGTCTGGATATCCAGGAGCTTCCTGGAAAAAATCAAAAGGGGGGAAAGGCTTCCTCCAGTCTAATCGTTAAAAGTTTCATTTTCAGTGACTCTGATACAAAATTTTGAAAATGAAAGTTAACAAAAGTCACATATTATGTCCTTACTGGGGAATTAAACTAACCCAGGTTCAAACAACAGCTCGGCCGATACTAATTACGACCTTGGGGACCCTTAGAGTCTGGGCCTCAGTCTCCTATCACTCATGTTTCCATCTCACGTTGAATGAACATGTGTGATGTCCTTGGCACTGCGCCAGGTAGGTAGGCACTAGGGATGAACAGAAACGTCACAGCCCTGCCCCCAAGCTACTGACATTCTGATGGGGAAGTGGGACAAGCACAACTTCCCCAGGGAATGACACCTGGTGAGAAGAGGGTTACATTTTTGGAACCCAAAGTTGAGATTTCTGTGGACCCACATTCTCCGACAGAACATTCTGGAATGATGAAGTGTTCTTTATCCGTGCTGTCCAGTATGGTAGGCATGAGCCACATATGGCTTCTGAGACCTTGAAATGCAGCTAGTTGACTGAATTTTAATTAATAGTTCCATGTGACTAGTGGCGATGGTGTTGGAGAGCACAGCTGTCGACCATCCAAAAGGAGATGCTTGGCAGGCAGGTAGATAACACCTGCGAAGGGGCAAACTGAGGACTGTGGAGACACCAATCATAAAGGTGTGGGCATTCCCTGGCGGTCCAGTGGTTAAGACTCGTGCTTCCACTGCAGGGGTGGGGGCTTCATCCCTGGTCGGGAAACCAAGATCCCACGTGCCACATGGCACAGCCAAAGGAACAAAAAAAAAAGCAAGCTACTGAACCAAGTATATAGTATGCTACCTTTTGTGCACAAAGAGTGGGAAATTAGAAATACATTTTTGCATAGAGAAATACTGGAAAGATACATTGGAAACGAAAAGTGGTCAACTCTAAGAGTACAGGGCAAGGGAAACAAGAAGGGGACAGATACGGGAGGAGGCTTTAATTGTATAATCTTAAAAAGTGTTTTAAATAATATGAAATTATTACTATTTAAAATCTGTATCTCTCTCTCTCTCTGATACAGAATCACAGGAGACTGACCAAAGGCAAAATCAGGACGTATTTTTAGGGACATCCTTCTATCTTACCCTGATGGAGTCTGTCCTGAGCATGCATCAGTACCCTAAAAATTGCATTTAAACCCACTCTTAAAATCTTGATCTAACTGCCAGCCTCCCTCTGCCTGTCACCCTCCTTTCGTCTCAGACCGTCCTTCCTTCCTGACCTTCCTGCCCCCAGACTATGGCAGAGAGAGAACTACTGATTATTCTTGGAGGCCTTGAAAATCACAAGGGACGGAATCTGGGTAGATAGTGCTTAACCAGATGTTAAAACCCTGAGGCTTGAGAAGCACTATATTATACCAAAATGTGTAATAAAAGGTTGGAACAGACCAGGAAAAGTCCCACTGCCACCCCTGGCCCACCAGCTCTACCGTCTACGTGGCACACTCTTATTGCACCTGGCCTCCCGGGCCTCAGCCTTGCCCTGTGCAGAGGAGCTTGGGCCTGATGGACCAAAGGACCTGGCAGAGCCGGAGAAAAGCATGGAGGCCCCTTTCATATTTGGAATATTTCAGAAACTTCCATTAACATCAGGGCTACTTTTCTTGTTGTTTTGCTTTGTTTGTTTGTTTTGCCTAGGCTGTCCCTTCAAGTAGGAAAGGAGAGATGGGTACAAAGTAAGGAAGGTGAGGTAGGCTCAGGCCTGAGACCAGAACGCAGGGTATGTTTAGTTACCCAGTAAAGCCATGCTGTTCTTCTTTCCTCTCACCAGAGTCCCTGCTTTATGAGCATTTATAAACCATTTTGCATAACTGCGTGGCTAAAAAAGTCAACCAAAATGCATTATCCCATCTTAAAACATTAATAAAAATAATATTGATATTTGCCCCTCTCCTACACCAAATGCCTAGGCATTTGGGGCCAGAGCCCACGCGTTCTGCCTGGAATTCCTCCACTTTCTACACTCCACAAATACTACTGTTCCCAGACCTTCAAGAGAGTCATGACAACAGGGGCCACTGTGAAGTCGCCTCATCTGGGTTGCAGAACCTGCGCTCATCGTGTTAATGCACTTGTAATGTGCCCCCTGGGTCAGTAGGTGGTGCCAGGGAGCTGCCCGCGGTTTTGGGAGAGCTTGCCTGAAAACCGCACTGACCGCGGCATCCCCATGCCCGCACCCCGGTTTTTGGAGAGGGAAGAGTTGTAGGACCTGTGAAGGGTACACACTGACTACAATAGCTAGGAGACCGAAGCGGCGAGAGGGGCAAAACTAGCCCACATGCACCTGGCCAAGAAATGTGTGAGGGGCGGGGCAGAATCTAACCAGTCCTGGGCGAGCCCCCGGCGGGGATCTACGTGGGGAAGTTTAGGAGGACCACGCTGGAGGCGTGGCACACGTGGCGCGAGCACACAGGCAGGAGCCACTCTGCGGAGGGGGCAGCTCGCAACGCCCCCAAGTTTTCTCTGTGGAGCAAGATGCAGCCTGCGGTTGGGAGGGGCGGCTTCCTCAGCGCGGCCACGCCCTCCCCCGGGGCGCGCTCCCGCCATTCCAGTCTCCCCTCTCTAGGCCCTTGGCTCCAGCCTCCAGGGGCTCCTCCCCAGGCCTCTCCAGCTACGAACAGCACGTAGCTGTCCAGGGGAGAAGCAGAGACCTCGATTCAAAACACACTCGGGGGGCTTCTCTGGTGGTGCAGTGGTTGGGAGTCCGCCTGCCGATGAAGGGGACACGGGTTCGTGCCCCGGTTCGGGAAGATCCCACGTGCCGCGGAGCAGCTGGGCCCGTGAGCCATGGCCGCTGAGCCTGCGCGTCCCGAGCCTGTGCTCCGCAACGGGAGAGGCCACAACAGTGAGAGGCCCGCGTACCGCAAAAAACAAACAAACAAACAAAAACAACACACTCGGGAATTCCGGGTGGCTGCCAGCACTCTTATCACTCAGGAACAGGAGATCAGGTAACTCAAAACCTCTCCATCTACAGAGGGCGCACGTTG
The DNA here is from genome assembly GCF_003676395.1 of Aethalodelphis obliquidens. Taxonomy (NCBI): domain Eukaryota; kingdom Metazoa; phylum Chordata; class Mammalia; order Artiodactyla; family Delphinidae; genus Aethalodelphis; species Aethalodelphis obliquidens. Next base: position 3,060,832 of record NW_020838027.1, on the reverse strand, counting down.
GCAAATCACTGGCAGGCAAAGGGCCAGAACCCAGGGCCTCTGAGTTGAACCGTCACTTTATTTCTGCGCCCGTGCTGCCGTCTAAAGGAAGGGCTGTGGGGACTCCCTGGCGGTCCAGGGACTAGGGCCCCGCACTCCCAATGCAGGGGCATGGGTTCGATCCCTGACTGGGAATTAACATCCCACAAGCCAAAAAAGAGAAAGAAACAGAAAGGAAGGGAACTGATTCTCATTCATTCCTTTTTCTCACCTACTAACCTTCTAATCAAAAAGAGCTTTTTGCAGTCCTGTTGCTTAGACGTTGAAACACCACTTGCTGGTGTCTTTCGTATCAACGACCATTGATATTCCTGGCCACTGAAAAGTGTATGAAACTGTGTTGCAAATAACCTGTCTGGCCATAAAGAATCACGTGGAAGAGAAGCCAAGCCACAGAAATGAGACCGACTCCGGCTCTCGTCCTGCCCTTTGGGCTCTTCCCGCTTCCTTCCACGCCACTCGTCCATCCCCATGACACCCAGAGCAGGAAGGCCTCAGCAAGACTTCTGAACACACTTCTCTCGACCTGTCCGTATAGGGAAGCTTTAAATGTGAACACTTAGAGGTGAGACGTGGGGTCTCTGTCACTATCAGGAATTTAATTTGCTCTGCAGCTGAATCAGGAAGCAACACCAATGCAGCTGACCCAGGAGGCTGACCGGTGCAGGAGGCTGCCCTCTGGCACCCCTGCTCAGCCTCAGCTCCGTCACCTGCCCAGGACACTCTCAGCGTCGCATACACGGTGAGTCTGCAGTCTCCAGGACGCAGATCCCTGAGTCTGCAGACCCTGCTTACCTGGATGAAAACTTCGGTGATACCCACTTGGCTTCAAAGAACTGACTGGTTCGCTGCTGCCAAGCGATGGAATTATTGTGACAGAACATGACGGTAGGAGGCATGCGAGGGACAGGAGTCTGAAAGAAGAATGGCAACACTCATGTTTTTATATAAATCCCTTTTATTTCTGTAGCGTACAAAAGGTATAAATATGATTCATGTGAAACCGGTCACCTGCACGATCAAGCAAGAAGGATGTGAAGCCAGGGTGTGTGTCTGCACCAGAGCGGGCAGGAGGAAGCAGGGCCAGATCCAGTCCCCCCCGGCCCCCCTTCCCCAGACACTGCACATTCTCCAACAGGAGACGAGTGAACAGCCTTCCATTTTCAGTGTCAGGCCGGTGGTCCCGCGCGCCTGGCGGGCACCTGATGAGTGAGGCACTTGAGGGGAAGCAGCCGTGTCAGGGCAGAGCGGGTGGGACTTACCCGTGGGGTGAGCCGCGGGTCTGCTCATCCCCCGGGTCTCTCTCCTTCCCGCTGCTATTTGATGTGGAGCAGGGATAGGAAGCAGGGACAGAAAGGAAGTCCACAGAAGGGACGGGCCGAAGCGCAAGCCGCCGATGCCTGGCCCCAGGCTGGCAGACAGCTTGGCTGGCGCACGAGGCCTGGGAGGTGACCGACGCCGATGCAGAGCTCACGGTGTTCCTGGGTCCTCAGGACTCGGATGCACGCGGAGGCCGGGAAAGAGCAGCAGAGCCGTGTGATTTGTGGGGAGAGGCTAACAATCGGAACGACTTAGCAAAACTCTTACAATCTGTGAGGAAAAGTGACAAGACGTGATCCGCCAAGGATGAACCAGGCCTCAGGGGCTGATGACACTTAAGCCAAGAAGAGAGGCCCAAGCTCTGCCAGCCAGGCCCGGTCCTCACCCCTCTGGGCAGCGACAATGGCAAGTTGCACACACACTGTTCCCTCCCCTCCCACGCGGGCTGCAGGTGAGTCTGCACTAATGGCTCCACAGTAACCCAGTGGGGACGCACTCCTCGGCTGAAGGTGGTGAAGGCCTCTGTCAAATCCCTCTCAGTCGTAAGCAGACTAGGCCACCTCTAGAGGTTATGCTTGCAGCCCACCCTGCGATTAAGACAAGTACGTAAATTGCTCGCATCACTGATCACAAACTGGGCCAGAGCCACTCTGAGACTGCAGCCAGCCAGCCGGCCCTCAGGGAAGGGGGACCGTGACACGGTGCCTCCCGAGCTGAGGGACAGTGGCTGGCTCTGGGGAACGGGCACCACACTCCCCCACAGAGACGGCAGAGAGGAGCGCTTCTCCCAGGGCCCCCCCCACCATGTGAGGAATGATCACCAACGGTAAATGACACTCTGGAAACCACCATGGCCAAAGCAAAGACAAGGCTACGTCACAGCGCATGAGGCCGGGTGCCGCTTCAGATCTGACCTGCAGGCCTGCACTTCCTGGAGGCACCGTCCCCACTCAGGTGCTCTCACGGCACGGCCGTTCTGGAAGATGGCCAAGCCCACAGGGAGCAGAGATACCCTACAGCCGGGACCGGCCTGCCGCCCACTTACAGAAAAACTCTGCACACCTGGAGACTAAAGGTAATTCAGGGAACGTCCCTCTCTGAAAAGTTCTGCAAAAAAAGCAACCCAAGTACTGAAGTGTGAGAAGCTGCCTCTGGCTGCAAGTCTCCAAGCACGGGATTCTGACCGCTGGGCGGCGCCTTCACAGTCACCGTGAGCGCTGGACAGGCTCTCACCCGAGTCAAGCTGTGACCCCGACCAGGGCCGTGAGACCCCGAGAAGGCTGTATGTGTACAGATATGTGTACACACACGTATGTGCATCCGTGCACGTGTACATACATACTCTCAGGGACCATTCCAAAAAGGGGGCCTGTCACTCTCCGTGTCCTGGGCAAGCGCAAGAGCGGCGGCTACGTGCTCCAGAAGCTCTGCAGAGAGAAGGCCCAGCGCCTGCTCGGCCGTCACTCACAGGCCAGCTTGCTGTCGAAACTGGAGAGCCCGATGGCAAAGGCCTGGAGCGCGCACAGCGGGTAGCTGTAGTCCAGCGTGAACACGTCGTCGGCCACACGTCCAAACTGCATGACTATGTAGTCAGCTAGAGGCAGAGAGAGATCGGGACGTCAGGAGGTAAGGAAGACAGCCTCCAAATAGGTCTCTTTAAAATGGGAAACCCTTAGAAAGATGGAAAAAGGCCTGACCGAGAGTGCCTACCGAGCACGACCAAGGCTCTACTGCGACTCCACTCGGCTCCCTGCACGGACCAGCAGGAAAGGGCAAGTTGGGGGGCAGCGCAAGCTCGTGGTGGGGGGGGGCCGGAAGGGCAAGGGGGGGCAGCACAAGCTCGGGGGAGCCGGAAGGGCAAGGGGGGGCAGCGCAAACTCGGGTGGGGGGCCGGAAGGGCATGAACCTTTCCTGAGGAAGGGCCTCTGCCTCTGCCCCCCCGAGCAGCACCCCCAGGACTCCTCCGGTTGCCACAAGAGACCTCACACGCTCCTGCCCTCAACTCAGCGGCTCAGACGGCTGACTGCAAGACTGTAGCTCTGTCTTTCCGAGGAGGTCATTTCTTCCTTAAATCATGCTCTCCTGAGTATAACTTCCTACCAATGCAGGGCAATGCTCATTTCCGAATCCTGTCAGAACACCTCTCTTCCTGGGGCTTACGGTCATTTTCGTGGACTATCTGGAAGTTCTTCACAGAGGCCTGAGTGACCCGGCCGTGGAAGTTCAGGACGTAGGACTGGGTGTCATCGTTCCAGACGGGGGACTTGTTGTGCAGCTCGATCAAGTTCTCCATGGCTTTGTCCTGCCACTTTGAAAGCAGGCTCTCGCGGTCCTGTAGGAGAGGGGTGTGTGCTGAGGACCATCGCAAAGCGCTCACCCTCAAGGCTGCTGAGGCGGGAAGCAGAGCAGGGGCCTATTTCCTCCGTTTCAGCAAGTAAAACAGAAACAGAGCCCAAACTAAGCCGGCTTTGTTGGATTCTTATAGAATAACTAGCGTTTCTCTTTGCAGACCCAGTGGTTGCAAATCAACCACGTCAGCAACAGCACCTACCCCGAGGTCTGGAGGGCTGGCTCTCCTGAGGAAGAGTGGCCACTCTCCAGGCTGGGCTCGGGAGGAATCAACACTGTTTTCTATTCATCTTGCCTGTACCGCAGTCTTGTTGTTAGAGTCCTCTGTTGATGAAATATGCTCTTACTTACATTTCGTGGCTGAAATGGGATTCGTTCATGATTCATATTCATCCCTGGGATGATCACAGACATTTTCCTCGGGCCTTTAAATCCGAGTACATTTGTTTCCTGGAAGAGAGGGAAATAAACAGGAACTTGAAACAGAAATGAAGACGAGGCCTCATTCTTTTTTTCTTAATAACATGCATTTCCTTTCTATTGATCTACCTATCTATCTATTTATGGCTGCGTCTATCTATCTGTCTATCTATCTATCTATTTATTTATGGCTTCACTGGGTCTTGGTTGCTGTGCGTGGCTTTCTCTAGTTGCGGCTAGTGGGGGCTACTCTTTGTCGTGGTGTGCGGGCTTCTCATGGCGGTGGCTTCTCTTGTCGTGGAGCACAGGCTGTAGGCACACGGGCTTCAGCAGTTGTGGCACAAGGGCTCAGCAGTTGTGGCTCGCAGGCTCTACAGTGCAGGCTCAGTAGTTGCAGCGCATGGGCTCAGTAGTTGTGGCTCGCAGGCTCTAGAGCACAGGCTCAGTAGTTGTGGCGCATGGGCTTAGTTGCTCCGTGGCATGTGGGATCTTCCCGGACCAGGGATCGAACCTGTGTCCCCTGCATTGGCAGGCGGATTCTTAACCACTATGCCATCAGGGAAGCACACAAGACCTCATTCTTAACGCAAGGCCCTCCTGGGCATGTAAAACGGGGACAATATGGAGAGCGCTAAACACTATTCTATTACTTCACTGTAGTTAAACAAAGAGAGACGGAGAATCAAGCCCAAGAAAATAAGACTGTTTCCTCTTTTTAAACCTAAGTTGAACATTTGAATTTAAAACACTCTCTAGGCTTGAAACCCTACTCTTACTCTTTAGCTTTAAGTGAAATTTCAGACAATTATGAGCAAACTGTCCAATTTTGTCATCTTCAATAAATATATATTTCCCAGTGAGGACACAGCACTATATGATATAGAGTGAGAATTACAGTTTAAATTAAATAGGACCTGTATCTGGAGGTAAAAAAAATCAAATGCCCGTCAAACCAGGCAGATTATAGTTGAATAAAATAAGTACATTAAATACATGGACATATGTGTATTCATATACATACACACAAAGTCATGCATAGGTAAAATATTTAATTGATTCTGAAGCTAAGAGAAAACATCTATACATTATAAAGTGTTAAGTCAAATGATTCTCAGTCACTTAGATAAAATCTCATGGGAATCAAGTGATGAGATTAATTCCAACCGATGGAAAGCTGAGACTTTGGGATCAAAGTAACAACTGAGTCAGGTTAATTCCTTCTTGCTTCTTTGACTCCACAACTTCACATGCCCACTACGCGCCAGGTCCGTGTTCACGTGGCAACAGCAGTGAATGGGACTTTACGAACTGGCAGAGAAGGATGGTGCTGAAGAAGCAGTCTGGGGCACTAGAGAAAGCGCGGGGAACCGAGGGGAGCATCAAGCACATCTAGTGTCAGGAGAGACCCCTCTGCTGACGCTGGTGGACAGGCAGAGGCAAGGAGGGGCAGGGCAGGCTCTCAGGTGGGGCGCAGGGATGAGAGGAGCGGCTAGAATGACGGGAACGCACAGGGAGCGTGCCCCCGGGGAGCCGGAAGGGAAAGGTGCAGTGTCCAGGCTTGATTCTGGACTCAAGGGGCAGCCTGAGAGGATTTGGAGCAGGACAAGAGCAGCACGAGCTGGAGCTGGACCGCTCAGCAGCGGCTGTACAGGATGAACCAGGTCGAGAGGGCGGAAAGCAGAGACCGGCTTCCAATTTATGGTAACCACAAGCCAACGGGTAAGGGGTAACAAAGGCCTGCGTTAACATGGCGGCATTGGGAAAAGAGAAGAGGAGATGAGTGAGGGCCGGCTGAAACAGTAAATACAGCTAAACTTGGCAATTCGTAAATAACTCGAGTATACAGAAACAAGCTTGGGAGGGGGACTGCAAGCCCAGGGCTGGGACGCCAGGAGGCTGAGGAAACGGGAGGCGGCACTCACGTAGCAGACGGCGGCCAGCTCCTGCCGCATACAGGCCTTTTCTACCAGACCCTGGGCCTTGGCCGGGCTGACACCATGGTCATAAACTGTAAACTTGGTCCCCATGAGGTTGGACCTAGAATCAAGAGAAAAAGCCACCACAATGATCTGTATTTTCCTCCCTTACAAACACAAGCTAGGAGAGGTATGGGACAGCCTCTCGGCCCACTCTCCAAAGGTCAAGGGGTCATCATCGCTTTCTCAAAGATCTAGCCTTAAAACAAGGAAGGGCCTTAGACTTTCTATTAACTTTATTTTTTTAGATGACATCGACCGGCTCATTGTAAAACCAATATGGACTGTTCTGAAACTACAGGAGTCAAACCATCAGAGGAGCAGGACAGGATGCAAGGCTGCTCTCACCTGAGTTTGCCAACATAACTTTCCCCCTCACGAGATAGATCTGTTGGGTCAGTGGAGATGAGGTAGTTGGATGTTTTGCTCTTTTTCCGCTTTCTACCTGCAAGAAGAAATATCTAGAAAAGGAAAAAAATTTTCAGTAAAAAATGCACTCAAGAGAACTGCCATGTTTGTCCTACCTATTTAGTTAGCAAATATTTAGCAACTGCCTATCATGTACCAAGCAGTCCATCTCTGGGTCTTGTTTTTTAAAAAAACAGGTTTAATTCACTTTGACTTTTCTTGCAGAAAAACGATGTGGTGGCCACAGCTGGAGCCTGGGTCTCCCGCATGCAGACTTGGTGTGGGTCATTACAAGATGCTCAGTGAACCCGTGACAGGGACAGTCAGTGAACATGGTCTCCCTCCAGAGCTCAGGGGTGAGACAGCCTAGGTCTTGGAGACAGCACAGAGGTGGCCTTGGCAAAGCTGCCCAGGGCAGCGGTGCAACCCCTGGCCAAGGTGCAGCATCGTCCATGCCGGCCAGCACCAGCTTCTCGGGCATAGCGGCTGGGATGACGCCAGTGTCCAAGGGCAGGATGAGAGGCACCGGCCCAGAGCCACAGTGGCCGGTCAGCCTGCAGGGATGGTCTGGGGCTGGCCGATCCTGTTCCCCCAGTAGCCTCACCACATGAGGACTACGGAGAACTTGGCCAGAACGATGGCCTCACGATGGCAGTGGTGATCTCTTTGAAGCACTGAACACCCAGACCAGCATCTGTCCACTGCAATCCCCAATAGCAACAAACGCCTTGACCCTGGGCCGCATCATTGTCAAAACCTCATCCTTGAAGGAGGGATGCTTCCAGGGAAGAGTCAGTCATCTCGGATTCCCGGATGGATGAGCAGAAGAGAAGGGTCTCCTCCAGAGCCCTGACCAGGCAGCCCAGATGGGTGAGGGGTAGCCAATCCTTGCCCCCAGCCCTGCCCCCGCGAGCTCTGTGGCCTCGGGCCCCTGAGGGGCCTCCATGCCCTATCGTAGCACCAGTGTACCTGCCATTTGGGGTTCTCTGGGAGAAGACCAATCTCTGGGTCCTCATCACTTTTTCTAATCCTCATAATGCTTCTCAGAATTCACTATCAAGGTTTCCCTACTGCACAATTTTTCTAAATTCACTAGCTTGATTCTCCATATCATTATTTACAACTTTATCCCTAAAGCCTCCAGTGACTTTTTTAAAAAGCTACTTTTTTAAAGTAGCAAAAAGCTACTTTTTTAAAAAGCTAGTTTCATCCAATTTCATGAGTAAGAGTCTTTCCACCTTTGGAAGAGGCAGGACCCTGGACCCTGTGCTTCCCATCCTCCCTGCAACGGCTTTCCTGATGCTTCTTGCTGCATTTTGTATGTTGTTGTTCTAAACTCCTGTGACTTCCGTGATATGAGTACTGTCGTATTTATGCATCCTTCCCAGACACTCCTAGACTTGGACAATAATAAGGAAGCAGGAGAGGGCAGTAACTAAGGGGAGGGGGAACTTTGGAATCAAACAGATACAGGTTTCAATCTGGCTCTGCCACTTCTTAGTGTGTTCTGGGGCATTCCCTAAGCTGGGATAAGAAATCCTATCTTACAGCGTTGTCATAAGGGTTGTAGGTAATAATATACATAAAGCATTTAGCACACCTGGTAATTGTAAACACTCAGTAGACAGTGGTTATAACAACATAAATATCTACTATCATCATCTCATTTCTAAGCTCTTTTTTTTTTTTTTTTTTTGCGGTACGCGGGCCTCTCACTGCTGTGGCCTCTCCCGTCGCGGAGCACAGGCTCGGGACGCGCAGGCTCAGCGGCCATGGCTCACGGGCCTAGCCGCTCCGCGGCACGTGGGATCTTCCTGGACCGGGGCACGAACCCGTGTCCCCTGCATCGGCAGGTGGACTCTCAACCACTGCGCCACCAGGGAAGCCCACATTTCTAGGCTCTTAAAATCATCCACTTAGACCTGGTATTATAAAATACATTGTTCATTAGCAAGTATTAACTGCCTCAAATTTATGTATAAGGTAAATTAGAATTTCTAGGATGAAAAACAAGACATTCCACTTGCATGTTTTCTGTTCTTCCAATTCCTCCTATTCCCTAAACCCTTCTTTTTCCACACTGTCATAATCAAAATCAAAATCAAAGAGCACACTGGAAACTCCCCCACCCCAAAAAAGGGATGGAGGTAAAAATAATTACATTCAAATAGTCTCTTCCATCTTCTTACCCTCTGGATAAAACTTTCTCTTTGCGGGGTGGATAGGTTTTGACTATTAGACTATGACCTCTTTGAAGACAGTGAGAACACAGCACTTGGGAACTAGTAAGTACAACCTAGTTCCTGTCGAATACCGGTGCTCCCCCATCCCCACCCTCCATCGTAAGACCATCAACGACCCAGCCCACAGCACTCTTCCCTCCATCTCAAGATCTGTCTTAAGAACCACTTCTCAGGACTTCCCTGGTGGTCTAGTGGTTGCAAATCCACCTTCCAATGCAGGGGACGCAGGTTTGATCCCTGGTCGGGGAACTAAGATCCCACACGCCTCGGGGCAACTAAGCCCAGTGCCTCAACTACTGAGCCCACACACCCTGGAGCCCACGTGCCACAACTAAGACCTGACACAGCCCAAAAAAAAAAAAAAAAAGACCCACTTCTCATACCTTCCGATTTTCGTCCTTTTCCAAGTGCATATAGTAGGTAGGGAAAAGCCCACGATCCATTCCTTTTTTATCCCGAGTTATCCGACACTTCACTGTGACACCTCGAGGGGCAGGACTGTATGCGAAGCCCTCTAAATTCTCTATTTCTCCCAGCTGATTATCAGTGTGCTGGGCTGCAGTTCCGGAAGCTCCTGTATCCTGAAAGAACAGCCACATGTGAGCAGTAGGCGGCTGGGTCAGGAAACCTCATATTCTCTTTGAGAAACACTTAAAGGACAAAATAACTTACTGATTTACCCATATGTCTCAGTCTTCTGACAAGGTAGGGAAGAACTCTGAGAAGTTAAATAGGTGTACGAATATTGGGAGTAATGAAGCAGCAAAGTATGAAAATGGGATACGGCTTCAGAGAAGCTGGTTCAAGACACAAGAAATTAGGGAGTCATGTACTTTAAGTGTAAATTCCAGCTTAACTCTTTGAAGCAGCCCTCATCCAGTAATGGCATTTAAATACCGGAGATGTTTAGGAAGCAGTGAAATTAGCTCAGAGGAGGACGTTTCAGAGCTACATACTGTGGTTGGCTTCTGGCTGGATGCAGAACTGGGTCTCTCTGCCTCTGAAGAGGATGAATGAGATCTTAGTTTTTTCCCTTCTCCTTCCTCCCCATCAGTCTCCTCCTCATCAAAGTTCAAACTCCCTGAGATCCCTGGCAGAAAGGGAGAAACTGTCAAAAAGGGCCAGAGACCTTTGAACCAAATATAATTTTAACTTCCTTGCTTAAAAATTCCAAGCTGTTCTGACTTAAAACATGGCTATTTAATCCAAATTTTGACAATTCTTCCTTCATATTCTCACCTAGATCCATCCCTTGTTTTCCCTTCCTGCTGTTCCCTTCCCTAATTTATCCTCTTTTGCAAATCATACATCTGATAAACGATTAATATCCAGAATATATAACTCAACAGCAACAAAAACAAACCCAATTCAAAAATGGGGGAAGAGGGCTTCCCTGGTGGCACAGTGGTTAAGAATCCGCCTGCCAATGCAGGGGACACGGGTTCGAGCCCTAGTCCGGGAAGATCCCACATGCCGCGGAGCAACTAAGCCTGAGTGCCACAACTACTGAGCCTGCGCTCTAGAGCCCGCAAACGTCAACTACTGAGCCTGCGTGCCATAACTACTGAAGCCCGCGCTCCGCAACAAGAGAAGCCACCACAGTGAGAAGCCTGCACACCACAGCGAAGAGTGGGCCCCACTCGCCACAACTAGAGAAAGCCTGTGCACAGCAACGAAGACCCAACGCAGCCAAAAATAAATAAATAAATATAAATAATTTTTTTTAAAAAATGGGTAAAGGACTTGAACAGACATTTCTCCAAAGAAGATACATAAATGGCCAATAAGTACATGAAAAGATGCTCAACATCACTAGTCATTAGGGAAATGCAAATCAAAATCACAGTGAAAAACCACCTGACAATCACTGGGATGATTATTATAAAAAACAAAATCCAAAAAACAGAAAATAAGTGTTGGTGAGGATGTGGAGAAACTGCTGGTGGCAAATGCAAAATTATGCAGCCACTGTAGAAAACAACATAGTGGTTCCTAAAAATATATATACAGAATTACCATATAATCCAGGAATTCCACTTCTGGGTGTATACCCAAAAGAACTGAAAGCAGAGACTCAGACAGATACTTGAACAACCAATGTTCACAGCAGCATTATTCACAGTTTTCAAAAGGTGGAAACAACCCAAATACCCACCAACTGATGAATAAACAAGCTGTTGTATATACATAAATAGAATGTTATTCAGCCTTAAAAAGGAATGCAATTCCGACACAGGCTACAACATGAATGAATCTTAAAGACATTATGCTAAGTGAAATAAGCTAGACACAACAAGGACAAATACCTTATGATTCTACTTTTATGAGGCCTAGAATAGCCAAATTCATGGAGACAGAAAGTATAACAGAGGTTGCCAGGAGCTGGGGGTGGGGCAGGGGATGGGGAGTTGGTGTTTGATGGGGACAGAGTCTCAGTCTGGGAAGATGAGAAGGTTCTGGAGGTGACGGTGGTGGTGGCTGCACAACAACGTGAATGTACCTAATGCCACTGAGCTGTGCACTTACGAACGGTTAAAATGGTAAACGCTACACACACTTTCCCGCAATAGATGTCTCTATCAGTTACTTCTTTGTTTTCCTACATTTTTTTCATGGTTAGTCTTGTGAACTAATTTGAGTTGGGAATGTTGTTGTTTTTTGCGGTATGCGGGCCTCTCACTGTTGTGGCCTCTCCCGTTGCAGAGCACAGGCTCCGGACGCACAGGCTCAGCGGCCATGGCTCATGGGCCCAGCCACTCCGCGGCACGTGGGATCTTCCCGGACCGGGGCACGAACCCGTGTCCCCTGCATCGGCAGGCGGACTCTCAACCATTGCGCCACCAGGGAAGCCCCCGAGTTGGGAATGTTTGAAGTACTACTACCTTGGACCTTTTACAGAAAACTTCAAACTATTTTTTCATTTTACCCTCACATTTATATGAGTTTGAGGAGGAGGGACTGGCAAGTCGTATTTTTTGTTTTGTCTCTTGCTTGTTTATGGGACACAAAGTGTGCTGTGTGTTATAAAAGAAGCACAACACTCAGATTTACACGTGCGAGGATGATGCTCCAGGAGAAGCACTTCTGCCCAGGAGAAAGGGGCAGAGCTATGGGCGAGGCCCACCTCGCTGTTCTCTGAGGTCTACAAGGTAAAGCCACCCCTCATACAATAGCTGGAAGAGCCCCCAAGTCACACATGACAAGGAGACTGAACAACAAGCAGTGCTGCCCACATTCATCCACCTCAGAGGAGGGACAATGATGGTCTGTTTTACATAGTTCACAAAATAAATGGTATCAAGTTTTTCTCAAGGACACCCAAGGATAAGACTAAGGCCAGTTAAAAAATTAATCTCAAGTGAAAACGTATGTCCATACAAAAACTTATGCGTAACTATTTATAGCAGCATTATTCGTAACAGCCAGAGCGGGAACAACCCAAATGCCCATCAACTGATAAAGGGAGGAACAAAACGTGGCTTATCCATACAGCGGACTGTGATCCAACGACAGAAAAGAACGAAGCACTGACACAGGCTACAACATGGATGGACTCTGAAAACATGATGCTAAGTGAAAGCCAGGCATAAAGGGCCACACAGTGTATGACTGATTCTGTTTATATGAAACACCAGAATAGGCAAATCTGCAGAGACAGAAAGTAGACTGGCAGCTGCCCAGGGATGGGGAGTTGGAGGGAAATGGGAAGTGACTGCTAACAGGTATGAAGTTTCTCTGGCGTCAGACAACATTCTAAAATTGATCGCGCTGATGGCTGCAGACCTCTGTGAATATACTAACGAACCAATCAATTGTTCACTTTACATGGGTGAATTGTATGGTATGTGAATTATATCTCAATAAAGCTATTATTTTAAAAATTCTTTGGTTTGTGAAGGGTATTTCTTTCTTTCTTTTTTCTTCCTAAAACGTTAACTTTTGGGGACGGGTAGCAAAACGCATAAAACTCTAGGGATCTCACTCTCATATGGATATCTTCACTCAGTCCTACGTTTTCTTCTTTTTTTTTTTTAATTGAAGTATAGGTGATTTACAATGTTAGTACTATGCTTTCAAATGCCATATTTGTACCAAGAACTCAGTTTATGTGAATACATGTTTTAAGATGGAGATCAAGGATTTCTCCCAAACTTGTAAGACAAGCAAACTGGATCCCCACTTGAGGAACGTTATCTTCCAAACTGACACTTCTTAAGTCTTAGTCAAGAGAGCACTTCATGGCTTCTATGGTCCAGATGCAACTTGTTCAGACTCAAAAAGGCATTAACCCATCTGGTCCTGAAAGGCCAATTCTGAGAAAGAACACAGTGGTCATTTAACAGGGCAGAGTACAAGGGACAGCTTGGTATTTACAGTAAGGGATCAAGAGCTAGACTAAGACTCAGAAAATCTAGGTCTGCCGCTATTCAGCTCGATGACCTGGGGTAAGTAATCTAGCTTTTGGTTAAACTGAGAGTTCTCCTTGCTCTGGCTCCTCCACATCTTTCACTGTCTCTTGTTATAATAACGATAGGAAAGTAACAGAATTACCACGGCCACATTCATGTTACAGACAGGGAAACTGAGGCAGAGAAAAGTTGTGCTGCTTTCCCCTTTACCAGCCAGAGGTGGCAGAGCTGAGACTCCAAACCACGCTGGCTGGCCCCAGAGCTGAGCTCTAAAGCACGCCACACCCTGCCCCTATATCATGCTCTATACATCATGCTCTATACACCTGATGCCTCTGCTAACGTCATTTCTTCTGCCCAAGTTTGCCACCTAACCAACTAGCGGTGTGATCTAGAACGAATTACTTAGCCTTTCTGAGAGCCAATTTTCTTACATGTGAAAAGGAGAGGCTGACACGTGTAACCCCTCACAGTACTGTCACAAATACTGAGGTAAGGTATGTCAAGTGCCTGACAAGCAAAAGACATTCACAGTGTCAGTCTCCAGCCACTCCTGGGCTGACAGCTGTGCACAGGAGCACACGTACCCCTCACGCCTCAGCTTAGTCGCCACCTCCTTCCATGTGGTTCTTGTCCCTCTCACTGCCCCACAGTGGAGTTGTATTTCTCCTGTTTTCTACTCTATACACCAAAATACAGCTCGAGATCAGGCCATCAGCCAAACTATCTCATTAGCCGTCCTGCTTCCAGACTTGCCCACTCCAATTCATTCTTCATAGTGCAGATTAATTTTTCTACAGCCCAAATCTGCTATCACTCCACCTTAAAATCCCACATAGGTTCCTGTTACTCTTCACAGGAAGTCCACACCCTAGCTCGGCCTGTAACACCCAATGTAATCGGAGCCCGCCCACCCCGCCAGCCCACGTCTCTCCAGGCCCCTTCCCACCTGTCACCTCGCGCTCCGCACTCCAGCCCTTCTGAGCTGCCGGCTCGTCTTCCCGCATCACACTCTGGCTTAGATGTCACCTCTGGATCAACTCTGGTTGGGCACCCCTCTCCCCACTCCCTTGGCTATTTAGGTCCATGAAGCCTCAATTTAGGTGCACGAAGCCTCAATCAGAATAAATGCTCCATGAGGGCAGGAACCTCGTTCACAATTGTATCCTAAGTGCCTAGAACAAGGCCTGATATATAGCGTATCCTCAATCGTGTTTTCTAAATGAATGAATATACGAATCCATTTGAATGTGCATCTATCCTGCCAGTCTGTGGTAGAACCTCCTGACTCACATATCCCAGTACCCAGCAATGCCTATGACAAAGCAGGTACCCAGCAAACATCCAGGCATTACTGGCCGTCAGTCTTCTCATCTGAAAAGGGGATGCTTAATTCCTTCTCGCTATAAAATTAGTTTTCCAAGAAGGAGAAGACTACAGAGGACCTCTGAAACGTACAGGAATACTTATGAGAATAACTCCAACTGGCAGAAAGCAGGCTCTCACGGAAAAAGTATTATTAGTTTAAGGATATTCTGATCCAATTTGTGTTTCCACTAAGCTGGCTATTTACCTCTCCCTTATCATTAGAGGAATATAAACCGTGAAACAGAGGCAGGGTAGGGTGCTGAGGGGCAACTCAAAGGAACAGGGTGGGGATGACAAAAATAAAATGTCAAAAGGAAGGAAATAGCCGTAATAGTAGCTAATGCTGCTGACATCACACACACACACACACACACACACACACACACACACATATTTATATATGTATTTTGGCTGCATCGTGCAGCTTGTGGGATCTTAGCTCCCCAACCAGGGATCAAACCTGGGCCCTTGGCAGTGAAAGTGCACAGTCTTAACCACTGAACCGCCAGAGAATTCCCTGTTTTATATTTTATGGAACTAACTCACTGCCTGAAAACTGTCAGCAATGCTCACCATGTTTCTGGAGAATCTCCTGGAGATCTGGCTTGGAAGCAGGGTCCCAGGCGCCATCTCCATCAGCACCTCCTTCAGCATCCTCCTCCGCGGCAGGAGATCCTACTGAGAGGACGTGAGGTCTGGTCTCCACGTCCTGAGCATCTGGCTTCAGGAAGGCAGCGGGACCGTCAATGCCTAGGGGCCCAACAGAAAGAAGAAAGAAGAAAGCATTGTCCACTATTTGGCCGGATGGTTTTGGTGTATGTGATCTAAGAAGCGCCAAACCGTTTCACTCCTCCTTCTTTAACATCCACGAGGACATCTGTTAACAGCGGAATCCATTCTATGATCTGTTCATTTTATCAACACGCCCTGACTGCCACTAAAGTAAATGTACCTGATGCTGTGCTTCAGAAACTTAAGAATGAGACTGAAAGCCAAGTGGGTCCTCCGAAGTCCATCCAGATCTCGCCCAAACCAGGAGCCGAGGGGGCTAGCTTTAGAGCTGTTTAACCTGGCTCCTCCTTCACCCCGTCGCTGACTCAGATGTCCCTCTGAGTCCGGCTACTGGAAGAATGCGTGCTCTCTACCTGCTCCTGGCTTCACGGTTAACTCTGCCAGGAGGCAACAGTCGAGCCTGGAAGCTCCTCAAGTGGGCAGTTCCGGACACTTTCACTTTGCATCTAAAACAACAGTTCCAGGACGGCTGTGAACTTTAAGGTATCCTCCACTGATCAGACCACTGCTTTTATTCCAACTCAAAGGCCCTGAATGGGATTATAAAGATAAACGAAGGTACCTGGTAACGATGCTAATATTGTCCCTTTGGTCAACCTGAGAGTCCTCCTGCCTCCCCCAGGTTTGTGAAAACCACGCAGCAGCAGGCAGAGATGCTGCCTGAGTACACACCGTGCAGGATGACGCCGCTGCGCGGGGCCTGAGGCTCCACCAGCAGAGCGCGCTCCTCGCTTCCCCTCGGCTTTGACCGACGTGGCCGGGCTTCTGGGTTCGGCTGCACCATGAGTGGCTCCAGGCGCTTCTTTCTCTGCTTCTTCTCCAGCAGCGCTCTCTGGGGAGAATTGTGATAGTACAGCCAGGAGAGTGATGATGAGATCTAGCTACTTCAACACATACAGTCTTTCATGGATCCTTACAAAACCTCTTGTAAATGAAACTTTCCCACTTAAGAAATGGGAAAATTGAGACACAGAGAGAGGTAAGGATTCATTCACTTCATTTAATAAATATTTACTAAACACCTATAAAAGATCTAAAATTATACAAATGTATTTCTAGCAAAGCTGAGACCATGATCTAAGTATATTAAAAAGATATAGTAATTAACATATTATGATCAAAGCACAATCAAGTTTAAAATATATGAACACATATGAATGGGAGAAACGATGAAGGAATGGTGATTTCTCTCGGTGGTAGAATATGGATGATTATTTTTCCTTTTCCTAGTTTTCTTAATTTTCTTACTTTTGTAACTGGAAGAAAAAGATAAAACTTGTTATCAAAAACAAAAAAAACTTGTTATCCACCGGGTGTGGAGAAAAGGGGACCCTCCTGCACCGTTGATGGGAATGTAAATTGGTGCAGCCACTATGGAGAACAGTATGGAGGTTCCTTAAAAAATTAAAAATAGAACTACCATATGATCCTGTAATCCCACTCCTGGGCACATATTTGGAGAAAAACGTGGCTCGAAAGAATACATGCACCTCAATGTTCATTGCAGCGCTGTTCACAATAGCTAAGACATGGAAGCAACCTAAATGTCCATCGACAGATGAATGGGTAAAGAAGATGTGGTACATATGTACAGTGGAATATTACTCAGCCATAAAAAAGAATGAAATAATGCCATTTACAGCAACATGGATGGACCTAGAGATTATCATACTAAGTGAAGTCAGAGCAAGACAAGCATCATATGATATCGCTTGTATGTGGAATCTAAAAAACAATGATACAAATGAACTTATTTACAAAACAGAAATAGACTCACAGAGAATGAACTTGTGGTTACCAAAGGGGAAGGACTGGGGTTGGGGGAAAGGATAGAATGGGAGTTTGGGATTGACATATACACACTACTCATATTTAAGATAGATAACCAACAAGGACCTACTGTAGAGCACAGGGAGCTCTGCTCAATATTCTGTTATAACCTAAATGGGAAAAGAATTTGAAAAAGAACAGACACATGTATATGTATAACTGAATCATTTTGCTGTACACCTGAAACTAACACAACATTATTAATTGACTATACTCCAATATAAAATTAAAAAAAACTTATTATCCTCTAAACCCCAAACTATTTTCATGTTTTTGTTTTTGTTTTTTTTGCGGTGCGTGGGCCTCTCACTGCTGTGGCCTCTCCCATTGCCGAGCACAGGCTCCGGACGCGCAGGCTCAGCGGCCATGGCTCACGGGCCCAGCCGCTCCGCGGCATGTGGGATCTTCCCGGACCGGGGCACGAACCCGTGTCCCCTGCCTCGGCAGGTGGACTCTCAACCACTGCGCCACCAGGGAAGCCCTATTTTCATGTTTTAATCAGCTAAAAAGCAGTAAGTTTTGCTTTCTTGCTCATTTTTACATAATTAATAATCCAAAAAATTAGCGCCAAGGATAAGATGGGAAAAAAATGGCAGTTGGAAAATTCCAATTAAAAAACCATCAACTCTATGGATGAAAGCAAGAAAGAAGAGTAGGGTAGCAGGAAGTCAGGAAAAAAGCATGAGAGACTATCAGAAAAAAATCCAATGAGATGAAAAGGAAGGTACCAGCATATATATTATTTTTAAGCCTTGGCAAATAAGAGCTTATAATACATAGAAATTAACTATGGATCTGGGACGTCTCAGAACAGGAGAGTGTCAAGCCCCAAGCTAAAAAATTAAGCCATGATTTAAAAGCAAAGATATATAACCTACTTTACTGTTTCTCAGGCAAAAAGCCAACTGTTTACTTTTTTCATTGATACTGCTTTTAAAAAGTGCCACTAGGAAGAAGAGTTAATCTAAGGTGTGAGACTATTAGTAGGAAAGGAACCATTTTTTTCCAGAACTGGCCTGATGAATGCTTGCAGATAAATTCAGAAGACAAGAAATATACCTATTCTTTTTTACCCAACCTTGTGCATAAGGAAAAAGACTAGGGATGCTAAAATAATATGCCAAAGGGACTATACTGTCAAGAATGAAAAGAGAGCTTAGAGCAAGTTGGGAAAGAATAATTGGGGTTTTTGAGGTTATTTTGAGGTCCATAAATTAATACGCACAGGTGGACCTTAATGTCCCAGGAACACTAAACACAGGAGGTTATAACGAGGTTCTCCTCCTGGAACTTGCTGATAAGATTCTTCTAGTAACTAAGAAGTCTGTATAATGGATAAGAAGTAAACTAACTGCCTCAAAGAGATGGTAAACATGAAGTATAAAGACATGAGAAACTATCGCATATTATCCATGTGGCCACAGCTATTTAGTCTCAAATAGTCTCATAACTGTGAAACAACTGGGACTTCCCTGGCGGTCCAGTGGTTAACACTCCGCTCTCCCACTGCAGGGGCACAGGTTTGATCCCTGGTCCAGAAACTAAGATCCTGTATGCCGCGTGGTACGGCCAAAAAAGTGAAATAAAATAACTGTGAAACAACTGATGAAACAAGAACCCGAGCTACAGCGAATCCACTTTATTAAGATATGTAAAGAAAAAACTGTTGTACAGAAAAGGAGCATTCTGCTTGTGGTCTAGAAAAAAGCGGCCAAAGAGCAAGAATCTGACAGAATATGTCCATCGTGTCCGAGAAAGAGAGACACCGACTCTGGCAGACAAGCGCACCCTATCTACTGGGAAAGCTCCCTCTCTCTGAGGACAGGAAACTATCCAAGGCTTCTTCATGGTCTTGTTGAGCGAGCCCTCAGGACTATCTCCTTCTCTTTCCTCTGACTCCTTGCTTACCAATCAGCCTTCTCACTTTCAGTCTAACTTCTTGTTCTTCCCAAGAACAGAGCATCATAAACAGTAGCAATGAATACACACTGCACGAGTACAGAGTCCTCACTGTAAATGAGTAAACTGGCATCTGGCTTCATGACCGAGTGCTGTAAGTTTGACTGGTGTGCATCTGTTCCAGAGGACTATGCTGCCTGTGGTCTAGAAAAGGGGAACCAAAGAGCTAGATGTTACATCTGGGCTCACTGACAAAACCAGGTTCTGAGACCTGCAAAGGGTAGACTAGATCTGTGGCCACAGTGATCCTATTAAGGTGTCTGGTGAAGCCCTTCTCTATCCAAGTCAACGCTAGTCACACCCATTCAGATCAACAACTTAAGAAAAAACAACTCTAGATTCAAACTGTGAACCTCAGGGACACAGCTGCTATATTACTGCACTGAACACACCCTCCTATTGTCCAAGTTTGTAAATAAGAAAAAACCCCACAAAAGGGCCAACTGCCATCTTGGTCAAAGCTGCCACCTCACTTAGCATTCTAATCAGCCTCACATAACTCGGACGGAGGAGGAGAGATGTGGTTGAGTTTCAATGTAATGGTGTCAACTTATTTATGCTTTACCCTCCCTGAAAAGCTAAGCGTGCTTTAGATGAGGCTATGTAAACAAAGGACTCCCTACCTTTGTAAGGGGAAGAAGGTCAGGGCAGTCAGAAAAAGAGCCAAAGGGGACTGTTTGATGCCTAAATACAATGAAAAATGCTGACTTCAGGACTTTTAAGTATCACATAAACTAAACCTTTAAATTTCCCAGCTCCCTGGAAACTGAGCAATAACTCAAAGAATCCATCTTCTCCAGAATCTGGTGGTAGGTCCTACTATCATTCCCTGAAGCAAAATATTGAATGGTAATACCAAAATAAATGAGGAAATAAAGGAGATTATATTCGGGGGGGGGGGGTTCCATCAAAGGACTCTATCCAATAAAATAATAAATCCCATGCAAGCCTCAAATTAATGATAGCTTGAGACTCCACTGATTCTCAATTTTCTAAGGACTCCCAGAGATAATGGGTTGGTTACTTTATGACATTCTTGGAACAGACTGCATAACCGCAGGTACAACCACCAAGATCACAATGGTTGCCAGAGGTCTATCGGTTTGGCTAAAAATAATCAACCTTCCTGGCACACAAAGAGAGATCATGGGAGGATGAAACTAAAAGTTTAAAATTGGACTTTTTTTTTTTTTTCCTGTTACGGAGCACAGGCCCCGGACGCGCAGGCTCAGAAGCCATTGCCCATGGGCCCAGCCGCTCTGCGGCATGTGGGATCCTCCTGGACCGGGGCACAAACCCGCGTCCCCCGCACCGGCAGGCAGACTCCCAACCAGTGCGCCACCAGGGAAGCCCAAAATTTGACTTTTTTTTTGGCCACACCAAACGGCTCTGGGGATCCTAGTTCCCTGACCAGGGGTGGAACCCGGGCCCCTGCAGTGGAAGAGCCGAGTCCTAACCCCTGGACCTCCAGGAGTCCCTGAATCAGACTTCTTCAAGGACCGATTTGACGCACTGATGGCTGCCTCCCTTCGAAGGGTACTATCCATAGATGGGGACCCAGTCCAAAGGGACTGTGCTACACTCTAATCCACTGACTGCCAGATGGCATAAACATTCTCCACCTAATGTGCATTCCTGTCTGAGTAACATCCCTGAAACAATCTGAAACTCTTTACACTCTAGAGCTAGCTAAGGTGTCACATAGCCCGAAAATATGAGTATCTAGTGACAGTAGTAAAAATAAAAGCAAAATATACTCAGTGGGAATAAATGGTGGTGGGACAACTGGATATCCACATGCAAAAGAGTGATTTTGGACCCTGCCTCATACCATATAAAAAGATTAACTCAAAACAGATCATGGCAAGCGTAAAACTCTTAGAAAACAACACAGGAGCAAGTCTTTGTAACCTCGTTTAGGCAATGGTTTCTTAGATGACACTCCAAGTGCAAGTGACAAAAGAAAAAATAGATACAACTTTTGGGCTGAAGATGATACCATTAAAAAAGTAAAAAGACAACCCTCAGAATTGGAAAAAATGTTTACAAATAATATTTCTGATAAAGAACTTGGGTCTACACTATATAAAGAACACTTACAACTCAAAACCAAAAAGAAAGTAACCCAGTTTAAAAACGGGCAAAGGATCTGGATGGACATTTCTCCAAAAAGAACATACAGATGGCCACTAAAAATGCTCAACATCACTAGTCATTAGGGAAACGCAAATCAAGACTATAATGAGACTCTACTTCAGACTCACTAAAATGGCTCTAATCAAAGACAGACATAATAAGTACTGGCAGGAAAGTGGGGAAACTGGAAGCCTTATGCACTGCTGGTGGGAGTGTAAAATGGTCAGTGACTGTGGAAAACAGTCTGGCAGTCCCTTGAAATGTTCAACACAGAGTTACCATATGACCTGCAAAGCCACTCCTGTTACCCAAGGCATATTAGGTATATCTTGGTATACCTATACTTGGGTAGATCACCCAAGAGAAATGAAAACACTTCCACACAAAAGCTTGTACACAGATGCTCAGAGAAGCATAATTTGTAATGTGGAAACATCCCAAATGTCCATCAACTGATGAATGGAGAAACATGGTCTGTCCACAAAACAGAACGTATTCAATAGTAAAAAGGAATGAATTCCTGATACATGCTACAACATGGGTGAGCCCTTTGCTAAGCCAAAGAAGCCAGGCACAAAAGACTGTATATTGTATGGTTCCACTTACACAAGATTTAAAAATCATTTGTACACTGTAACTGAGCATTAATAATATGTGAATTATATTTCAATAAATCTGTTCAAAAATCTGTATAGGACAAAAATAGCCATGTGTAAATTATCTGAAAGTCTAGGGTTTTTAAACATTCAATTCTAAGATGAACTATCAGAAAAACAGCATAGATATAGAGGAAGTGAATTTAATCAAATCAATAACACTGTAGTGGATGATAAAAGAATACACTGAGAGAAGGGAAATGGGCTCTGTGGAAATAAGGTAAGTAGAACTGAAGAACAGGATTCACCCTGAGTCTCTAGTACGAATGATCCAAGGCAGGGAGTGTCCTGGCCAGATATCATGTATCTCATTCTGGGCAGGTACATCCCTTTAGTAGAGGTGAATTAATTACACCATCACACAATGATATTTACAATAAAGCTCATTTTACAAACTCCACTTGCTCTGATTTCGAACTCACCAGACTATTCTAATGGGAAACCGATGACCTGATGATTCTGGTATATGGTTCACTAGCAATTAATAAATTAATCCCGACTTAGATTCACTGCTTATGATACTGGTTAGTATGAACCAATCCTCACGAGACTGATTAACTCTGGTTGCTCTCAGCAAACTACTTCTCAAACTCAGACCAGTAACTCTCAACCACAGGGGCATTCCCACAGCAGAATTCCCACACCGCAGGCGGGGTGGGGAGAGGGAGGGTCCCCAGCCCCTCCCAACTCCACTGACACTCACTGTCACAGATGGGAATGCTCCGTACCCCTCAGAGGTGGGGGGGTGGGGTGGGGACTGGCATGCCCTCCCACCAAGAGGCTGCCAGCCTGGAGGCCACAGTGAGCGCTACCGAGCCCTCCTCAAGGCACCGCCATCCACCCCAGCCCTAACTCCCACACTCTAAGATCCTCCCCAACAACCTGTTATTTTACCCAGTCTGACCTCGCTCCACACACGAAATAACTGGGGTTCACAGAGTTTGAGGACCTTCCTTAAAATCACACAGCTAATTAAAGGCACAGCTAGAACGGGAACCAAAGTCTGCTTCTGGGCCCAGCGCTGTATTCAGTATGTGGCGCTGCCTTTCCTGCTATGGGCTGTCTGACGGTGAAGTCCCTGACCCCCTGCTCTTCTGTTCATGGCAGCATTTCAGGGCTCGCATAGGATTCTCATACACTATTGAGCAACAAAATGTATACATCAGGTCCAAAGAGATTGCTTTGAATCTTTAAAAATTCCCATAAAGTTTTATGTCTTTATATTCACTGACTATCTCTGGTAAAGAACTAGCCAAGTAGAGGGAGAAAGACTTTTCACCAAATACCTTTTTTGTATTATTTGAAATCTTATTATTTTATTATTTTTTTGGCCATGCGGCAGGCGGGATCCTAGTTCCCCGACCAGGGGTAGAACCTGTGCCCCCTGCAGTGGAAGCACTGAGTCCTAACCACTGGATTGCCAGGAAAGTCCTTCATATGCTTTTATTAACTATGTAAAACCATAATTTAAACATGTTTGTACTACAGAAAGGCTCACAAAATCCCCAAATCCCAAAACACCACACACATACCACACCACATGCAGCATTCTCACTGAAAAGAATAAAAATTACAAAAGAGTTGGGCCCTCTTTTTAAAAATCCAGAAGATATACCTATACACAAAACTCAAAAACTACACAAAATTTAAATCTTATGTCTTATTTCATTACTTGGTAGATGACCACAGATTTCATTTCACGTTAGTAAGGGATGCACCCCTGAGCCTTATAAAAATAAATCAAAGATCTAAACAAAAGTCTAAAATCTGTGGTGTGTCTCCCTAAATACAGTCTGCTATGCAACGGAATGTAAAAGACAAAGGGCTCATGGAAATTATTCTGCTCTTGGGCTGATAAATCTCTATCTAATCAGGATCTCCCTCACGATCCCAGATTCATTTCCTTCCTGTGTTTGTCTGTTTGCTCAGCACTAGGAAGAACTGTTTGTCTCACAGGCTCAGCGGCAGTTTACGCATCAGGTACACAGCCCGCGCTGGCGCCTCTGCTTAGAGGCCACACGCCCTGCGCAGGGAGACGCAGGCAGCCGCCTGCAACTGCGGAGACCTTTGTGGCCGCTTCCTACCCTGCTGTGCAACACCAGATTTGCTTAAAATGTGCCCCAGTCTCCTTAAAGGATGCCAGCAGTGGTTGTGAGGAAGCCTGCCTGTCCGTGAAGCTGCTACTGCCGGGCTCCCTGGGCCAGGACACCTGGAGGTGGGCAGGGCGAACGGTGCGCACCACCACCGAGCCTCGTCCAGAGGCGGTGAGGCTGAGGCCATGATCCAGGCCCGGGAGGCCGAGCCCAGCCAGGGAGGAGGGCAGGGGGCAGAGCAGGATGAGTGGTGCTGACCACCAAGGCGACTGCCGTCACCTTGAAGCGGAGGGTCCCTGAAGACCACTGGGCCATGCTCCGTTCCAGGCGCACATGAGAAGGCCTCCCAGGTGGTGGCCTGAGAGGCGGTGGACTTGGTGACAGGCCCCACAGAGGCACCATGGACACCAAGGGCTTGGGAGGGGCCCTGGAGGCCAGATGGTCCCAGGCGCGTCCCCGTGGAGACCTCATAACTAGTTTGTAGTGATTCTACCTTTAAAGTAATTTACTACACTCCAAGTCCTGTTACGAGGTCCAACAGCAACATAAAAAAGCAAGACAAAACTTTGGAGGTATTTTTAGTCACCCACCACTCTAGACACTGACTGTTAAGGATCCTGCATCACAGCCTGGACCTACGGAATTTCCTGAATTAGAAAACATTCATATGGAAGTAATATATGTTGGGTGTAGGTTTTAAACTGACTAATCATTATGATCACATCATGTAACAGTACAAAACTGTTTATTTATTCCTTCCTTCATTCAAACATTTAATGAAGGATTACTATGGGCCCAGCCCTAGGCCAGGAACTTCTGATACAATGGTCATCATTAACAGACTCAGTTCCTGTTCTCATGGAGCTTAGTCTAATGGAGGAAATGAACATAAGTCAAATCAGTGCAAAAAAAAGATAATAATAATGCGTAAGTGAAAAGTGGGACCTGTGCTGTGAAGAAAAGTATTCTGTAGACAACAGAGGCTTTTAAGCAGCACAGTACCATTTTCAGATTTGCACTTTAAGATAAGGAAAAGGTCTTGTAGCTACATGAAATCACAGTGCAGAGAGGTGTTTAAGGCAGCAGGATCAAATTAACTACACAGAAATACAACACTAACGTTTTCCTAATTCTTATGACAGCTGCCAAGGGAGCTTCAGTGATTGTAAATCCAAGGGCAGTTTTAATGCTGATGTCCTCAAGGCATGTGGGTCTGGCCAGAGCCCGAAGTCCAGACCATCAGCTTCATGGTCAGTATAGCTGTCCTCGCCTTTCAAGAGAGGAGACTCTGCTCACCTGATTATCCAGTTTCAGCTGCCGAAGCTTCATGGTCTCATCCTCAAAGGCACTGTTAAAAAAAACATGAAAAAAAAGCATGTAAAGAGAAAATCCTTATAAAACCATGTCAATCTCATCTTTTCCATGTATCTAGTCCTTTGGGCTATTTGGAACCAATTAATTCTACCTTAGGGAAAGCACAGGTTTCTAGATGCTGCCCACACTGACTGCAGGTGGACATGCCATCCTTAATGCCACACATAGTCCACAGAGGACCTGAGGAGACTGAAATACCCAAAGGATAAGAAAAAGGCAGAGCACAGACCCCCATGCATGCGGGGATTTTTTTTTTTCTCTTTAAAACCATATACTGGGGACTTGCCACAACTACTGAGCCTGAGCTCTAGAGCCCGCGAGCCACAACTACTGAGGCCCGCATGCCTAGAACCCATGCTCCACAACAAGAGAAGCCACCACAATGAGAAACCCGTGCACTGCAAGGAAGAGTAGCCCCCGCTTGCCGCAACTAGAGAAAGCCCGTGTGCAGCAATGAAGACCCAATGTGACCAAAAAATAAATAAATGAATAATCTATAAACAACAAATGCTGGAGAGGGTGTGGAGAAAAGGGAACCCTCTTGCACTGTTGGTGGGAATGTAAATTGATACAGCCACTATGGAGAACAGTATGGAGGTTCCTTAAAAAACTAAAAATAGAATTACCATATGACCCAGCAATCCCACTACTGGGTATATACCCAGAGAAAACCATAATTCAAAAAGACACACGCACCCCAATGTTCACTGCAGCACTATTTACAATAGCCAGGTCATGGAAGCAACCTAAATGCCCATCGACAGATGAATAAAGAAGTTGTGGTACATATATACAGTGGAATATTAGCCATAAAAAGGAATAAAATTGAGTCATTTGTTGAGACGTGGATGGATCTAGAGACTGTCATACAGAGTGAAGTCAGAAAGAGAAAAGCAAATATCGTATATTAACGCCATGTATGTGGAACCTAGAAAAATAGTACAGATGAACCGGTTTGCAGGGCAGAAGTTGAGACACAGATGTAGAGAACAACGTATGGACAGCAAGGGGGGAAAGCGGTGGGGGGTGGGGATGGTGGTGTGCTGAATCGGGCGATTGGGATTGACATGTATACACTGATGTGTATAAAACTGATGACTAATAAGAACCTGCTGCATAAATAAATAAATTAAATTATTTAAAAAAGATATAAGCAACAAGGATATATTGTATAGCACAGGGAATTATAGTCATTATCTTGTAATAACTAATATAATATTGTAAATCAACTATACTTCAATAAAAAAGGAATATTAAAAGTTAAAAACATTTGCTAATTTGATAGGTAAATTGGCCTCTTGATTTAATTTATGGTTTTGATGACTTTAAACAATTTCTAAATAATTTTTCATGTTTATTAATTACTTAATATAGTGAGTTTAAACAATTTTTCATATTTATTAATTACTTAATAAAGTGTAGTTAAATAGGAACTACATTACAGTCTTGCATTTTCAGAAATAATGCTGAAGGGAATTCAGCACTATCTAGCCTCAATCTTTCATTTCATAGATAAGGACTAGTAGTTAGTCCAGGGAGGTTATATGGTTTGACCAAAGGGAAGACAGAATTATCACTGACTAAAAAAAAAAAAAATACTTAGCACTGTGTCTGGAATATAATGAGTTTTCAGTATATATTTTTTTTTAATTAATTATTTATTTATTTATTTTTGGCTGCGTTGGGTCTTTGTTGCTGTGCACGGGCTTTCTCTAGCTACGGCGAGCACGGGCTACTCTTCATTGTAGTGCGCAGGCTTCTCGTTGCAGTGGCTTCTCTTGTTGCAGAGCACTGGCTCTAGGCACGCGGGCTTCAGTAGTTGTGGCACACGGGCTTAGTTGCTCCGTGGCATGTGGGATCTTCCCAGACCAGGGATCGAACCCATGTCCCCTGCATTGGCAGGTGGATTCTTATCCACTGCGCCACCAGGGAAGTCCCAGTGCTAAGTATTTTTAATGTATTATTTTATTTATTCCTCAAAACAGTCCTATGAATTAGGTACTATTATCTTTCACACTTTGAAGATAAAGAAACAGACCTGGAGAGCCATGCAGAAGCAGACACTAATCCTGGTCCCTTTGCAAAGTCTAAATTACACCTAAAAATCAAATATATTCTACTTCTTTTTTGAAGCTAGCTCTAGGAGACAGAAAGTTAGACAGTCTATAGCATCTTACTAAGGCCACTGACTTCCTTTAGATCTAGCAAGTCATTTAACTTCCTCTTCAATAAAAGAATTAATAAAACACTATGCCAGGGAATTCCCTGGTGGTCCAGTGGTTAGGACTCCACACTTCCACTGATGGCGGGGCGGGGGGGGGGGCCGTGTTCGATTCCTGGTTGGGGAACTAAGATCCCGCAAGCTGCGTGGCCCAGCCAAAAACAAAACAAAACAATACAAAACTCTATGCCAGTCATCACAGTAGACTGCAAGTACGGATGAACAGACAAGATTTAATACCGTCAGGAGACAGATTTGCTTGACTGATGG
Organism: Aethalodelphis obliquidens; assembly: GCF_003676395.1. Lineage (NCBI taxonomy): Eukaryota > Metazoa > Chordata > Mammalia > Artiodactyla > Delphinidae > Aethalodelphis > Aethalodelphis obliquidens. Next base: position 3,032,969 of record NW_020838027.1, on the reverse strand, counting down.
AAGTCCACAAATATGGAATCAAATGACTGTCTTCAACTGATAAACCAAACCCTTCTGAATGTCTTTAAGCTCTCTCTAAAGTCTTTTCTATTTCTGACAATTTCCTAATTTAAGATTTTGTGACTCTTCATTCTTAGAAACAGTAAAGTATAAAACAAGGCAGAAGTGGTTCTCAATTATTTGTACTATAAATTTTTACTAGGAGTTGATTGCCAGAAAAAAACTATAAATACAAAATCTTATTTAATAAGACAAATTCCATGGCTACAAAGGGAAGAATGGCTTTCCAGCATTTGTGGTAAACACCCCAAAGCACTTTCGTTTAACGGTTAACCACCACATTCCTACATTTTAGGTTTTATGCATTTTAATAATGCATTGCAACCTGGAATTTGTATATGACGTCCAAGGCTCTTCCTGACTACTAACGTGTAAGCAGATTTGATAACCCCTTAGATACAGATGTGGAGGTGCATTCTGATTCTCTGACAGTCCCCTCTATTAATTTCTTTATAACCTTTACGTTTTAGAATAACAACAACATGGGCTTCCCTGGTGGCGCAGTGGTTAAGAATCCGCCAGCCAATGCAGGGGACACGGGTTCAAGCCCTGGTCCAGGAAGATCCCACATGTCACAGAGCAACTAAGCCCATACGCCACAACTACTGAGGCTGCGCTCTAGAGCCCATGAGCCACAACTACTGAGCCCGCGTTTCACAACTACTGAAGCCTGCGTGCCTACAGCCCATGCTCCTCAACAAGAGAAGCCACTGCAATGAGAAGCCCACGCACCGCAATGAAGAGTAGCCCCCACTTGCCACAACTAGAGAAAAGCTCACGTGTAGCAACAAAGACCCAATGCAGCCAAAAGTAAAATAAATAATAAATTTTTTAAAAAAAGAATAGCAACAACAACATTGAGTGTTAAATAAATCTTCTCATTTTTCTCCCTAATTTAAAAGAGTGACAAATAGACACAAATATCAGATATGTTATGTTTCGCCTCGACTTTGTGGGCCCCTATCTAGATATGCTCCGGATTTACTTACTGTTTTTAATCCTCATTCACGTATTTTTAAACCAAGCTTTATGTATACAGTGATAGATTATTAGTATCCAGTGAACATTAGTATACACTTGAAAAAGTCCTACATAAAATAACTAAGACAAAAAGTAAACTCACTGTAATGGATTAGTATTTTCAACAGCTACTGCTATGAATCTGCTTTTCCTCCAACTCACTTGGTCCTCTTCACTAAACCAGAACTGTGAGACCCTCTAGCATGGAAAAAAAAATCATTCTATCCCCCCTTAAAATGCTAAAACCTCTTCAATAACTCTAAAATCTGAAACACAACTGAAGTCCTCAAACATTTCTCTTAAGACCTCTAACAGTGAAGAAAACAGGTGTGTCTTTAATGCCTTATCCTGACACCACTAATTCCTTTCATCAAGCCTGGGCAAGATGAACAGTTTACATAAACAGGGTGGTACAATCAAAGCATCTGACCGGAACAGAAGAGGCACTAAAAAGATGCTATATAACTGTTGCACTTAGGTACCTCCTCTAGATCAAAAGTTACACTTTCTCTGTGCTCTAGTTTTAAATTATAACTTAGCAGAAATAATAAAGATATTTCATGTACTTATAATAAATCTGAACTAGCATTTCTAGTCAGACTGGAATATGATCTTACTAAACTTGCATTTTTTCCTCTAATAGTGTCTTTCCTTCATTTGAAACGAAGTTGTTGAATAGCAAGCCTAAACAAGCCTGGTTAGTAAATCCACACAAAACAAAAAGCAGTCCTATAGAGTAAAAGAAATGAAATTACTGTTTTTCCTCCCATTTTTCTCGTGGAAAATTTCCTGTTTAATTGGTACAGGAAAAACCTTAAACATGTATCTTTGAGGAACACAGATCTATCACACAAGTGTGGCCCATGGGAATGCCCACAGAACACCATTCTCTTGGACTGCTCTCCAGTTGCTGATTAGCCACAATCTAAACTGAAGATACCCACAAGGCTCTGCTGCAGAATACACACAGAGAAGTTTCCGAGAACGTGCTCGACCTGCCCAACTTTGTTTATGGGCACCAAGCTCAAAATGGATCAAAGACCAAAATGTAAGAGCTACAACTATAAAACTTAGAAGAAAACATAAGAGTAAGTCTTCATGGGGCTTCCCTGGTGGTGCAGTGGTTAAGGATCCGCCTGCCAATGCAGGGGACACGGGTTCAAGCCCTGGCCCGGGAAGATCCCACATGCCGCGGAGCAACTAAGCCCGTGCGCCACAACTACTGAGCCCACGTGCCACAACTACTGAAGCCCGCGCGCCTAGAGCCCGTGCACCGCAACAAGAGAAGCCATCGCCATGAGAAGCCCGCGCACCGCAACAAAGAGTAGCCCCTGCTCACCACAACTAGAGAAAGCCCGCGCACAGCAACAAAGACCTAATGCAGCCAAAAATTAATAATTAATTTTTTTAAAAGGCAATGAATCTACGTGAAGGGCACAGGTTATCAACTGTACTTTTCTTGCAACTTTCCAGAGTATTTAAATTTTTTCAAAATAAGAAATTAGAGGAAAAAAAGAAAACAGACATTTTGCTAGACGTCTATTTCACAGTCATGTACTGAGTACACTTAAAATCCACACGTCCTTTATTCTAGCACCTAAATTACATATGCAGTATTTCTAAGGAAGGCGGATGATATGAAACAATAAAGAAATGTGCCCAAGATCAAATATGTGAGAAACTCAGAGCCCACCTTAAAACATTACTCATTCGATTGCCGGTCCACAGCTGTACCTAACAGACCATGCTGCCGAACAATTTGAAGCATTTAGTAATGTATCAGTGACCTGCTAGATTCCACGATTATCCTACACTTTTAACATTCCTGTCAAGTTCTCTCAGCCTGCAAAAAATAAATAAATTTTTCTAGCTGCCAATAACAACATTCATTGCTGCTCTACAGTCAAGGAGTACTTCTTGCTGTATCCTACACTGTGCCAGATAATAGGGATGCTGTAACCAGCACCTAGCTGCAATCTGGCCCCTGATGCGGGGAGCTGAACAGGCTTCTTCTGTGGTTCTGCAGGAAGTCAACACTAATCCTGGCAGGAGTGCAGCAGGAAAAGACTTGCCAGATGAAGGCTGTGCGCAGCCCATGGCTTTCCTAACAGCAGCTTGAGTGAACACTTCTTTCGCTGACTATAATATTGCTTCACAACATGACAAATGATACTTTTCAGTCTCAGAAACTAGTTACAAGAACTTCCCTGGTGGTCCAGTAGCTAAGACTCTGCGCTCCCAATGCAGGGAGCCTGGGTTCGATCCCTGGTCAGGGAACTAGATCCCACATGCCGCAACTAAAGATCCCACGTACTGCAACTTAGACCCGGTGCAGCCAAATAAATAAATATTAAAACACTTCTAATACTCAAAAGAAAAGCAAAATTACCAAAGAAACTTACAAACCTCAGCACTTTCTAACGTCACCAACATTACTAAGGGCGTGTGGTGCCTAGAATGTGGAGGATGTAAAATAAATGTCTGATGGATGAACTTTATAAATTATTTATTTATTATTTATTTTTGGCTGCATTGGGTCTTCGTTGCTGCGCGCGTGCTTTCTCAAGCTGCGGCGAGCGGGGGCTACTCTGCATTGCAGTGTGTGGGCTTCTCATTGTGGTGGCTTCTCCTGTTGTGGAGCACAGGCTCTAGGTGCACAGGCTTCAGTAGCTGTGGCACACGGGCTCAGGAGTTGTGGCTCACGGGCTCTAGAGCGCAGGCTCAGTAGTTGTGGCACACGGGCGTAGTTGCTCCATGGCATGTGAGATCTTCCTGGACCAGGGCTCAAACCCGTGTTCCCAGCACTGGCAGGCAGATTCTTAACCACTGCATCACCAGAGAAGTCCCGTGATGAATGAATTTTAAAGGTACATGAAAAACATTCCTCTTACTTATGACTTAATGAAATACTCTAACTAATCATCCCTTGATTTGACTTTGAAGTAGGTAAAAGATATTATCATCCCCATTTTATAGCTGTATGACTATGGAAAATAATTAATAAAATTTTAAAGAATAACCCGTTACCTTGCCTAATTATGAGAAATAATTTCAACAGTGGTTACTGTAAGCCTAAAATGATTTTTTTAAAGGAAAAAACTGTTACTGTTTTTTAGTTTTAAGCCTCAAATGAACCTTTCACAGATTTAATAAAATAGAACCTACACTACTGGCTGAACACATACCGTAGTCTACTATCAGAAAGGTAAATCTCTTAGAGGCACAATCAATCCAGTTGCTGGGATGATAGAGCCTTCTGCTCTGTTCTTTTGTTTTCTCATTTATTTTCCTCTGTCAGTTATGTGTTTCATTGGGACAAAGTTTCAAACTATACTGTAGTATTGGTTATATCATATAACAGACCTTTAGTCTGTTTGCTGGCCAGAAATAGTCAGTCTGAGATCATTATTCTATATGACAAAAGCTGGCAGCAATGATTTTTAAACACATCCTCAAATTTGAACTCACTGCACTGTTCATTTCTTTATCAAAATGCATTTGAGAGCCAAATGATTAATAATTGTAGCACCTCCAAGGTGGCATATCGTCCCATTACACATTCAACTATATTTTTCTAACCAGATCTCTTGCACTTGTCAATCAAAATTTATTTTATTATATACTTCTGATAAAGTTTTTGTGGCAACTCCCTATTACAATTGCCAGAAAATCTTGGACTCAACAAACAATAAGCTTTGTTTCATCTACAAAGAATGATGCTCTGTTTGCTACATAATCTTGGCTACCATTGTTCCTACTTTGATACATCAATTTGCTGTTAGCTGTTGAATACTGCTTTGACCCTTGAAGGATGTGAGGGTTAGGGGTGTCGAACCTCCTCAAGTCAAAAATCAGTCCCAAATCTGACTACAACCTTACAGCCGGCCCTCTGTATCTGAGGTTCCCCATCCTAGGATTCAACTGACCGACCAACCACAGATCGTGTAGTATTGCAGTACATATTTATTGAAAAAAAGTCTGCAAGTAAGTGGACCCACTCAGTTCAAACCCATGTTGTTCAAGGGTCAACTGTATATTCTTGCCTTACCTGATCAGCTTAAATTGACTCTGATCCAAATTGCAAATAGCCCCTCCGTTTTACACTCATCTTTATCACCTGTAAATATTTACTAGGCGCCTACCGTGCACTAATTTTGTACATACAAGGGACTGAGCAACAAGAATGGACAATTGCTCCACTTCAAAATGGGCATTCATCATCTGTTAAAGAAAAACTTTATAACCTTTTTGGAGGGAAATTTAGCAGCCTTAACCAAAATTTAAACTCTGCATCTCCAAACATACTAAATTTACAAAATACTCGGCCAAACATACAAAGATACATGTAACAACAAAGATACATATAACAAGCATTACTGTCTGTTTTCAAAAGGAAAAAACTGAACATGATATTCATGTCTGTCAACAGGTGAGCAATTAATAAGATACATTTATGAAAAATGATACTTTGTGGTCATTAAAAAAAATAAGGTGAATCTAAAGTACTGAGTTGTAAAGCAATCTATGACACTTTGGTTTAAAAATAGGCTCAGGCAGGGCTTCCCTGGTGGCGCAGTGGTTGGGAGTGCACCTGCCGATGCCGGGGACGCGGGTTCGTGCCCCGGTCCGGGAAGATCCCACATGCCGCGGAGCGGCTGGGCCCGTGAGCCATGGCCACCGCTGAGCCTGCGTGCCCGGAACCTGTGCTCTGCAACCGGAGAGGCCACAACAGTGAGAGGCCCGCGTACCGGAAAAAAAAAAAAAAAAAAAAAGGCTCAGGCAGAGACGCGGAGTGAGGAGCCCTCAGCGACTCCAGTCCAATCTCGGCCCGGGGTACCCTGGAGGCGGGTCGAAGGCTGGCCGAGGACTCTGCCCACCGCTGGCGCCGGGAGGAGAGCGAGAACGGACTGAGCCGGGTGTACTTTTCGCACCCTGCGTTCCCAGGCTGGCCCTCAGCCCGCAGCGCTGAAAAAGGGGCAGGGGATCAGAATTGGAGGGGAGATCCAGGTGAAGCAGGTTCCTCTGCAGATCCAGCGCTGTTAAACCCTGCCAACGCACACTTTTTAAAACATGCAGAAATTAAGGCTTAGGGAACTAGACAGTCACCTGCAACAAGTGGATGGATTCGAAAAGTCCAAGCTCCTTCTAGAACAGCATCCAACCAGGCCGCACATTGCAGCATGTATGCTCTATACAATTCATAACACACATGATGACATTGAAAATAAAGTGGTTGCAGATCTAGGATGTGGCTGTGGAGTGCTTAGCATCGGAACTGCAATGCTGGGAGCAGGGTTGTGTGTTGGATTTGACATAGCTGAAGATGCACTGGAAATATTTAATAGGAATGTAGAAGAGCCTGAGTTAACAAATGTTGACATGGTTCAGTGTGATGTGTGCTCATTATCTAACAGAATGTCCAAGTCATTCGATACAGTAATTATGAATCCTCCCTTTGGGACCAAAAATAATAAAGGGACAGATATGGCCTTTCTGAAGACTGCTTTGGAAATGGCAAGAACAGCAGTATATTCTTTACACAAATCCTCACTAGAGAACATATTCAAAAGAAAGTTGCAGAACAGAAAATCAAGATAGATATTATTGCGGAGCTAAGATATGACCTGCTGGCATCATACAAGTTTCATAAAAGAAAATCGGTGGACATTGAAGTGGACCTAATTTGGTTTTCTTTTTAAAAGCCTCCAAAGAGAGAAGCAGCTTAAAATCTAATTAAAATGTTTACTAAAAAAAAAAGGCTCAACAGTTTTTCAACAAACGGTCCTAGGGCAACTGGATATCCACATGCAGAAGGATGAATCTGGACCTCTACCTCACAGCATACATAAAAATTAACTCAAAATGGATCAAAGACCTAAAATATAAGAGCTACAACTTTGAAACCCTTAGAACACAGGAGTAAATCTTTGTAGGCTTGGGCTAGGCACTGACTTCTTAGACACGACACCAAAAGCAAAAGGAATAAAGAGAAAAATTAACTAATTGGACTACGTGTACATCAAAATAAAAAACATTCACATGTCAAATGACACTATCAGCAATTGAAAATACTATCTATAGATGAGATAATATTTGCAAAACGTTTATCTGATAGGCACTTGCATCCAGAATATATATAGAACTCTTACAATTAAGTAATAAAAAGACAAATAACCCAATTAAAACTGGGCGAAGTAAATGAATAAACATTTCTCTAAAGATACAGGAGTGACCAATAAACACATGAAAAAAATGCTTCATAGGGACTTCCCTGGTGGTGCAGTGGTTAAGAATCCGCCTGACAATGCAGGGGACACGGGTTCGAGCCCTGGTCCGGGAAGATCCCACAAGCCACGGAGCCCGTGCGCAACAACTACTGAGCCTGCGCTCTAGAGCCCGCGAGCCACTACTGAGCCCGCCTGCCACAACTACTGCGGCCCGCACACCTAGAGCCCAAGCCCTGCAGCAGGAGAAGCCGCCGCAATGAGAAGCCCGCGCACAGCAAGGAAGAGTAGCCTCCACTCGCCGCAACGAGAAAGCCTGCGCAGCCACGAAGACCCAACGCAACAAAAATAAATAATTTTAAAAACCCTTCATATTATTCATCGTTAGGGAAACAAATCAAAACCACAATGAGATGCTATTTCACATCCACTAGGACAACAATAATGAAAAAGACAGATGATAACAAGCATTGGTGAGGATGCAGAGAAACTTGGTGGTGGTCCCATAAACTGCCGCAGCCATTCTGGAAAGCAGTCTGATAGTTCCTCAAGCTGTACAACAGTCACCATATGACCCGACAGCCCTACTTGGATGTATACGCAAGAGAAGTGAGAATACATGTTCTCACAAAGACCTGGACACGAGTGGTCATATAGCAGTATTACTCGGTATAGCCAAAAAGTGGAAACAACTCAAATGCCCATCAATTAACTGAATGGATAAACAAAACGTGGCGTAGCCATACAAGAGAATATTATTCAGCAATAAAAAGGAATGAAGTACTGATATATGCAGCACATAATAACATGAATGTACCGCAGAAACATTTTGCTAAGTCACAGTCACAGTCACAGAATCCAGTCACAAAATACCACGTATCGTACAATTCCACTTATATGAAATGTCCAGAGGAGGCAAATCCGTAGAGGCAGAAAGTAGATTAGTGGCTGTCTTGGGCTAGGAGTAGGGGAGGGGACAAGGGAATGACTGTAAATGGGCAGGTTTCTTTGGTGGGGGGGGTGTGTATGATGGGAATGTTCTAAGATTAGATTTTGGTAATAGTTGCAAAACTCTGCAAACACGCTAAGAACTACGGAATTGCGTACTTAAAATGGGTGTATTTTTCAGTATGTAAATTATACCTCAATATAGCTATTAAAAATAAGGTACAGTAATATATACTGTATTTTCAGTATATAAAGATTATATTTTTCCAAGTGGGGGAAAAAAAAAAAGATGTGTGTGATGTCCACAGGCACAGAACTCCAGGATATACACAAACTGTCAACAAGTCGCCTCAAAGGTAGGGTATCAAAAAAACCTTCTTTTCCAAACCAGACATTTTTGAGAGTAAAAGAGTATGAGTAATTATACATTTATAATTATAATTAGTAATTACAACAGCAGCTGTAATCAGAGACAAGAGTAGTGAAACAGGAAAGCTTTCCATACCCCACGTTTTACTTTTGTGATTTCACAGAACCAGTCACTAGTCATTACTTCCCTCCAACTTATGGACATATAAATAGCCTTTAAAGTCTAATTTTATATCTAATAATCTATTATTGGCACACTGATGTTTATGTCGCTTTGTTCAGGCAATATTTCCATCAAAGTGCCTCTAACAGCCGAAGAGAGTGATTTCATAGGGAAAGGAGGGGAAGTATAGCCCAAAGAAACCATCTACAATACTCTATCTTTAGAACCTCAAGTTTTACCCTGAAAATTAATTTAACTTTGCATTCTACATTACATTATTACTGGCTCTATTTTAACAAAAACCCCACTTCTGTCTTATAATAATATTCATAATATGAATAAATATGACTGTCCAGGAAGAAACATCCTTATCTTGTGACTCAGCACAGGGGTCTGCAAACTACAGCCTCTGGGCCAAATTCGGCCCACTGCTTATGTCCGTATTGCCCGTAAGCTAAGAATGTTTTTTTCATTTTTCAAAGGTTAAAAAAAAAATCAGAATAATAATATTTTATGACATGCACAAGTTATATCAAATTCAATTTTACTGTCTATAGCTAAAGCCTTTCTGAAACAGCCACACCCTTTCATTTACTGCACATTCCTTTATGTATTCCCTACAGCTGCTTTTACCCTAGAACAGCAAAGCTGAGTAGCTGGGACAGAGACCGTATGGCCCACAAAGGACAAAATATTTATCATTTGGTTCCTTACAGGATAGGTTTGCTGACCCCTGGCGCAGACCAAACGAAAGGGTCAAATTCCCCATTTAGGGAAGCACGGGTCTGTGGTTAGAGTGGTTTCTAACACAACTTAACCTCATCTACAAAATGAGGATAACTGAGCACTAAATCAGAAAGTTACTGTGAAGATTAAATGAGATTTAGCCCATATAAGCACTCAATAAATGCAACGACTGCTATCAATAAGATTTTTGCTCTACAACTTTTTTTTTTTTTTTTTTTTTTAGCCACACCACATGGCATGCAGGATCTTAGTTCCCTGACCAAGGATCCAACCCATGTCCCCTGCTGCTGTGAAAGCGCAGAGTCTTAACCACTGCACCGCCAGGGAAGTCCCTACATTACAACTTTTTTAAGCCTACAAACAAATGTATTACCTTAATCTTCACTGACAGGACTTTAAATAATTTCACCATGATATTACCACCTCTTTAAAACTTCTTCATAGCCTTTCTAATGCTGGAAACCTAAACATTTCTAGATTTCTCCTTGTATTAAATAAATCTTCAAAATTTTGAATTTTTATTGATATTGAAACATTAATACGTTGTCACATTGCCAGGTGCAGTACAGTTCCATTTAGTAAAGAACTACTGCGTGCCAGAAACTACATTAAAAACTCTACATACCGTCTCATCTAATTCTCACAATAAACCTACAATCCCATTTCACAGGTATCAAACTCAGAGCGGAAGCTATCTGCTCAAGGTCAGACAGCAGATGAGTGGAAGAGCTAGAATTCAACCACAAGTCCCAGTGCCACCCGCCTCAGCCTGCAGACCTGCACCTCTGGACCACAAATATTCAAATGGTCAGCAGAGAGTCTGGGATTTCATTATTATGGTATTTCAGTAAGTCTACCAAGAATCTTTTCAGTCAAAATGCCAGTTCACTGGTATTCCCCCACACACACACTGGTATTTTTAGGCAGCAGAATTTCGAAGCTAGTGAATGGATTTTGAAGAAGCCCTTGGGAGCAGTTGATTACAGTATAAATACTATTGGAAAAGAGTCATCAGATTTCATTGTGTCTGAACTGATTACAGTGTCAGGTAGTTGGGTCAATAGCTATTAATAAAGGAATTTTCTCTAAGTCAACTGACAAATAGATTCACCTTGTCCAAATCCCAAATGTCAATATAAGAGGCCATATTTTCACATGCACTGAGACTTAAGAGCACATCTGGCTGGAACAAAACATTGCTTCTGAGAAAAGGCACATAAAGATCAATTAGAACTGCCAGAAAGACTCCTTCGAAATCTAACCTCCCGCATCAGCAGAGAATTGTTAATATTCTAGGCTCAGCTGTCTTCTACTTGAATGACTGCCACAATCTGGAGCTAACTTAATTGAAGCTAGAGAATGAAGATCCATTTCCGAAGAAGCCCATTCAGTAGAGACAATCAGAGAGAAGGGAGAATTGCTTGGGGAGAGAGAGGCAATGAGAAGGAAAACTTGGCAACCGATCAGATGATTCATTTGGCCCCAGAGAATGCAGCAAGGAAAACTGCTTTACATGAAGCCCTCTCCATTTTGCATGTCCCACGGAGCAAAAGCAAAAAGCATTCTTTTAAGCGAGCCGAACAGAAAGGTTATTTAAAATGAATGACTTGATCCAGAAGTTCAAGAACCCATTTATTCTTTTTTTTTTCTTTTTGGCTGTGTTGGGTCTTCGTTGCTGCGCGTGGGCTTTCTCTAGTTGCAGCGAGTGAGGGCTACTCTTCGTTGCAGTGCGCAGGCTTCTCACGGCGGTGGCTTCTCATTGCAGGCTCTAGGCGTGCGGGCTCAGTAGTTGTGGCACGTGGGCTCAGTAGTTGTGGCACACGGGCTTAGTTGCTCCACGGCATGTGGGATCTTCCCGGACCAGGGCTCAAACCCATGTTCCCTGCATTAGCAGGTGGATTTTTAACCACCGAACCACCAGGGAAGTCCCCCCATTTATTCTTTATAGATTTAAAAAAGGACATTACTCAGAATCACAGTGCACTCCACCTTTTGCTGGATTCTCCTTTCCTCAGGGGTTATAGTTTCTCTCCAGTAATGTTACTTATTTCCCTTCTCTCTTGTGTAAAGATGAAAGTACACTTTTTTGCCTAACAACACCAAATAAATATTTTCACTCCCATTCCATTGGATGAAATTAATACTCATTTGTACTTTGCTAAAATGTCCAATTTCTTCAACTGTTTGCCCTAAAGATAATTACTAGGATGTAATCAGTATCAGTTGTTAGCATTTATGTGCACGAATGGCATCCAGAAATATCTGGAACACATTTTGATAATAATTGAGAAAAAGAAGAGAGGAGACTAGAAGTCAAAAGCCCAGTTTTACTTCTAGATTTTAGTTTTGATTACATCATTTACTTGTCTTGTAACTTAGCTATATCACACCCTTTCCCAGCCTTAATTTCCCTATCTATAAAACAAAGATAACAACAGGGGCCGTGCTCTCTTCAGAGTTGTGAAGCTCAAAAGAGATCATGTACATGAAAGCTCTAAGAACACTGCAAAGGATACACAAATGTAAGCCATCATTATTGATCGTTTCATCTTGACAGAGCTCCCTTTTTAAAAGCACAGCTTGCCAACTGCACTCAGTCAAAACATCTCCTTCTACTTTGCCCCTGGCTTATATGACATATCAAATTGCCTTAACAAAATTACACTGAATTTCAATTGGAAAACAAGTCAACCCTCTATAAACTTGCTTCATTCTAAAACCTAAAATCAAAGGCAAACTATATATTTATTAACATTTCTTCCAGCAAATCTAAGAAGCAATGATTTATTTTTCAGGAAGGTTGGCTGAAAAATAATTCTTGTTTTCTTCCTACAAGGCTTATTTTCTACACATTAATTATCACAGAAAAAAAAACCTGAAGGAACTATAGTTCACAGTCTAAAAATATATCTTGCCCATGACGAATGCAGATATCAGAGTTTAGATTATCGTATTCTACCCTAAAACTCAAAATCATCACTTTTTTTTTTCCCCGGTACGCGGGCCTCTCACTGTTGTGGCCTCTCCCATTGCGGAGCGCAGGCTCAGCGGCCATGGCTCACAGGCCCAGCCGCTCCGCGGCATGTGGGATCTTCCCGGACCGGGGCACGAACCCGTGTCCCCTGCATCGGCAGGCGGACTCTCAACCACTGCGCCACCAGGGAAGCCCTCAAAATCATCACGTTTTAAGAAGAGGAAAGGAAAATGAAGAGATTACTTAATATACAGAATACCTTTGGAAGATCCCCCTAAGAAACCTGCCAACGAACGAACTAAGTGACACAAAGACAATGAGAAAAGACATACTTTCCACTGAATATCATTTTGTACCTTTTGACATCTGAGCTATGTGCAGTTAAAAATATGTTATTTTATTAATTCAGTATAAATCATGGAGGGAATCTGAAGAAGCCCTATTATTCCAGAGGAGAAAACTGAAGCCAAAGAAGTAGATGAGTGCTTCAACATCGCACTGCTGGACAGTGGAAAAGCTGGGACGAGAGCTCAGGAACCCAGTGGAAGCCTCCAGCGCTTCCCCCTCGCCACAATGCCTTGTGGTAAAACAGCAAGGGACCTGATAAACAACTCAAGTACTAATGCAATCCCCTTCAGAACTGTGGCCTCCCAGGGGTCCTCGCGACTTCTATGATACAACGATAATCATTAATGTTGTCACAGAAGTTCTACAGCAAAGGGTCAGAGATGCCAATCCTCATTACCAAGACTCATAACAAGTACTAAGAGTTAATAAAGACAGCACAGCCATCGCAATGTGGACAGTGTGTCTCTTCTCAGGCATCAGCAGATTCAAGCTCTAACCGGGACAGGAAAATGGCGCAGCCTTTACTAACAGTAAGAAAGTCTGATGAGGCAGCACAGATTTAGTACAAAGAGCTTCTTCCTAGTGAACTGCCTCAGAGGAAGTAAAAGCAGACCACAGGAAATTTTAGTTGGAAAGAAGCCTTAACAATTCCACTGAGAACTACTCTTGAATAGAACTAAGGATTATCAAGGCCCCTTCCAGTCCTAAAATCCTCAAACACGGAGAAGCAAGGCAGCTTCAGCTCCTCTTCTGAGTAACTCAAGCATACTTTTCCTCTTGGGAAGAAGAAATGTTAACTTCTTCTTTCAGTGGGCACAAAGGCAGGGAAAACAGCAGCATTTCCATAGGAAAGAATAAGAGAAGCCGGAAATGAAAAGTATTCCAAAAACGTCTGAGTCTGTCTGCATGGAAAGGAAATTTATTACAGGGATTCTTCTTTCCTTCCTAGGTCTCTATGTAGCCTTCATATTTGAAGAAATACATGCATGTTAGACGTTATTAGGCTTTTACTGTAGCTTTTGATATCTGCCAAACATACTGTAGTCACGTATTAGTTAATCTAAGTATTTTTAAGCACTGGGTAAGTCTGTCTGCCAACAATTAGTTCATCTGATGAAGCCTTTGAAAGAGAGAGAACTTGAGAGAGGATAACAAGCCTGGCCAAGACATAACCTCCAGCCATCACTGCTGTTTGTATTTCTGAAGAAAAATCATAGCATATGGACAAACCATACACTAGGACTTTCTCAGTCAACCCTGGGTCACAAGGTCACATCACGCGGAGAAGTCTCTCTCATCACATCTTCAATCCTGTATCAGGAACAGAAGGCCAGAGAGGCTCAAGTTCCGGCAACTAGCTGACCACTGTCATCTCCAGGGGAATCTACAATGCAAGCACCTAACCTCAGCCAGGCATCTGAGAGTGCTGTTTCAAATTCCATCTCCAATTTCCACTAAATATTTCAGATACAGGAAAAAGGTCTGAAGTAGTGTTTGTTCATAATTTTTCTACTTTGTTGAAAATAACTCTGCCTCATGGGAAAATGGTCTCATCATTCAAAGAAGAAAAAAAAAAAGTCACGGGAAACTTGAAAGTCAGATGCTATCCTTCACACTGAAAGGTACTAATACCAAAAACTCTATCCATGTATTTCATCAAAAACGTCCTAAACACACAACCGGAAGCCAAAAAAGTCAGAGACATTAATTCCACTCCCTCTCGGCAACAAGTCAGTTAACCAGTGACTGAACCTACAGCAGAAGAAACACTTGGTGACTCACACATTCCCCTTTGAGGTCCATTTTAAAATTAAAGAGCAGGTTTCTTTGGGAAGAAAAAGAGGGACAAACTTTAAAATTATCCATTGAAACTTCAGGTCCAAAAACTTAAAATCCTCTTTGCCTCCTGGTCTCAATTTCAAAGTCAATTCCATTTTTCCTTCCAAAAATCATGAGTCACACCATACATCTAGTAGCCGGGAAATTTACTGCCTTAAATTCACTCACTTAAGACTGACCGAATGCCCACAAGTGAGCGAGCACCATCCGAATTCAACGAGGATGCTGAATTTTAACGGGATCTCCTCCTGGCGCTTCCATATTTATACCTGGAAACGCAGATTCTTCTTCTCTTGACTTCAGGGAAAAGAAAAAAAAAAAAGCAGTAAACCAACTTCACAGAGCGCTGCTCTCACGTAAATAAAACCCGATGAAAGAGAAAAACGGGTCTTGTCCGCGGCAAGGCCACCTGGGCGACAAGCTTTAGAGTGGTTTTCAGCTGCTGACCCGCGACCAGGCGGTACCGGGCAGCAGGCGGGCGTGGGCGGCGTGTACGGGCTCGGGTCCAGGCGAAGCCGTGATTCCACCCCACCCGCCCGCATCCACGCTTCGGGATCCCGGCCGAACCTACAGGCCCGGCCCGGCCCGCGCTCACCCCTCCGGAGCACCGGCCGTGGGGCGGGATGTCGCCATCACCACGGCCCCTCCGCTGGCCCCCGGAACCACCCTGCACCCCCGGCCCAGGCGGAGCAGCCCCTGACGGACACGTTCTGACGAGGCCGGACCCACCCCGCGGGTGCCGGCGCGACCGGACACGAGCCGGCCCTCGACGCGGGCGGCCGCCTGCCCGCACGCCGCCCCCACTCGTCTCCCGCCGCCCAGCCGCCCGCACTCCCCTCGGCTCCCAGCCCGGACCGCCACGGCCCCCTTCAGCCTCCGCTCGTCGCCACCGCTCCTGACCTGTCCCCGCGGGGCGCCGGGCGGCGGCGCGACGCCTCCATCCCGCTGCCCCGAGAGCAGCGACCTTGTCCACACCCGCGCGGCGGCCGCTGGGGGCTAGCCTGGCGCAGCGGCCCAGCCCCGCAACAGCACTTCGCACTGTCGCCGCCGCCCATTGGCCATCGTGCTCCCGCCGCTCCGCATCCATTGGTCCGCGCGCCCGCTGCTCCCCACCGCCCCCGCGGGTGGGTTGCTAGGGGCGGTGACGGCGCCGCGGGAGGGTTGCTACGGACGGGTTGCTGCGCGCTGCTTGCTACGCGCAGCTGGGTTGGAGGAGCCGCCCAGCCCCCAGTAACCGCCGCGCGCCCAGGCTGCCCTCACCCAGCGGTCCATACCCGGAGGCCTCCCAGGGCGCTTCATGGGGGCCGCCCCCTCCCGACCCCGAGGACTTCCCGGAACCACACTTGCTCGCCCGGCAGCCCTTCCCAACCAAGTGCGTCTGCGCCCCCTCCCCTAGTCCAGCCCAAGCTTTTAGGGCGTCCCCGGACCTGTCCTGCACACCCGCCTGACGATCTTTTCCGTCTACCGCCCTCGGCAGCCTACCGGCCGTCTTCGAGCATCAGTATCCCATAAAGAGATCCGCTGTCGGATCCAGTAAATCTTGTCCCCAACTTATATGCAGCATTACAGTCCCTACAGAACATCCCGTCAAAACTCATCGGGTGTTGACTTTGTGGCGTTCCATTCCGAGGCCAAAGTTGTCCCCACACTGGTTTTGAGCCTCTAAAAGGCAGAAAATTTGGCACAAGCTAGGAGAGCCGAGCACTGCTTTCTCTGGTCAGCCTCCACTCACTGCGTGACCCCGAACACGGTTATCTGTGTTTCAAATCCCCATCTTTAAAATAATCCCTGCTTGTCTAGCTCGGGCTGGACCTGACACAGACTAGGTTCTGAAGGCTGACGGAATGGAGTTGAATGAGATGCTACTTGTATGGGTGGAAGGAAAATTGAGATATTTTGTTGACCAGGCAGTCCTTCTACATGAATTCCAATAAAAAGTAGTATTTGAAAAGATTATATATTTATTTACATACATTTTAAACAGTTACAAGAAATCGTTTTCCCACCCTATTTAATATTTACAGATTACTACAGTTGGAAACAAAAATTCAAAACATAGTAACCCTAAGTAACCTATGTCCCCTTTATCTCCCTTGGTCCCACTGACTCATTAAAACAGGCTTGCTGCCCTTTCTTCATCCAGCCCTCTCAGCAGATGAGCCAAGATTGCAGAGACAGCAGCTCAACTACAAAAAGTCACAGTTTGCTTCGAGTTTTTCCATGCATCTGGTCACAGAGGAAGTGGTCACTGAGTCGGTACTCAGACATGTGGAATGAATTAGTTTGAATGAAGTGTTTAAAAGGATGAATAAGCAGTGGTTAAAGGGAACAATTAAGAAAGACCATTTGTAGAGGGGGCAGTACTGCTGCATTAGTGACAGAAGCAGGGTTCTCTAAAAACTTTCTGCAGCCATTTATTTACAGACTTTTTAAACAGTTACAAGATATTTAAAAATTTTAAACAGCTAATACAAGGAAAATACAAAGTGAACTGTTTATGACACTAAAACTGTTTATGACACAAGATATTTTAAAAAGCAAATCTGGGAATTCAATTCCCTTTTGACTCCAGCAATCAATTTCTTGAGACCACGGATGTCCGAGAAACCCAGTCAGTTTTTCACAAGGAACTGGTTTCTGCTCAGCTTCCCCCTCTCCCTGAGGTAAGTGAACAGGTGTCGTCGCCTCCTCCATGTGACCTTTATCCCGTACTTCTCCTCAGGAGTGTCTTTAACCAGAACAGGCCCGGGCTCTGGGCTCTTGGGCGTGCTTGTGTGAAGGGAGCAGCTGGGAAGGCTGTTTTCCCTCTGCACCGAGGGAATGGGCCCTCCCTGCCCTGAGGACTCTGGGCTCTGGATATCCGGTGGAATGAACACATAAGGGAAGTTCTGAAGTGCATGTGCTGACAGCTCCCCGCAGCTTTGGGGGCTGAGCATGGGAACCAAGGGCCTTCCAGAAATGTCCTTTTCTGGTTGACCGGGACAGTCCCTGATTAGGGGGATCCCAGGTCTGGCTGAACTGGCAGAAGACTGTGGACTCTCAAATGTTAGGTGTGGAAACCTGGAGCTGGTAGACTGTCGACCTGAACGCCTTGCCTGGTCTCGGCAATGACGTTTCCTGTTGACCGGGAACCAGCTTTCTGTTGTTGTATCAAACTGAGGTGATACCTAAGGATTCCAAAAGAAAAAAAAAAAAAAGTGAAGAGCGCCAACTACCAAATACAAACCTAAGGAAACTGCATCCCATGACCAGAATCCTAAATGGGGGCCCATAAAAGCAATGGACACAAAACAAAAGCAGCTGTCTATTTGGATACCAGCATCCAAGGGATACGGGCTTTGGGCAAGTTACTCAATCTCCCTGGCTTTCAGTTCCCTCCTGTGCACGAACGGGGACAATGCCTCTTTCGCTTCATCATACCATACGGCTGCAACACGCTTAACTGTCTATGTTTCGACTCTGAGAGCGGGCCCAGCAGTCTTATTCACCATGGATCCCCAGCCCTAGCAGAGCACCTGGCACCAAGAAGGCCCCAGTGAAGGACGAAGGGCTGAAGAACAGGGAGTGAGATCAGGCACGGAAAGCAAATAGCAGGGGGCGTGGCACACAGTGAGGACTCGATACATGTTCACATGTTCATTCCTCCTCATCAACAGGGTTCTAACATGTATGTTTCTTCCCCAGTCCTGAAGCCAGGGCTCTGGTTCTCCCCAGCAATCGTGGGCAAAGCACACTTACTAAGCTCTCTTAGGCTTTTGTCTGGCTCTTTTGCTACACTACTTCCCTGACATGCGGTAGCTGTGTTCTCTTCCCAGGGATTTTAAACTGTCAAAATAGAACATATGCCATTTCTGAGGATTCTTCTTCAACGTTTGGTCATTTGAACAGTAAATAGAGTACTTAGCTAAAAACTCCACGTCTCACGGGAAGCTCAGGGAACAATCTCATTTTTTACTCGTTCTGACATTTCTCTGGCTTTCTCACCCAGCTACTGGATAGTGAAACTTTTATACTGAACTCTTACAGAGGAATGTGGGGCGCGGGAAAGACTCCAATTCCAATCAACCCACGCCTCAGTCTGAACTCAGGAAAAAAGATAAACCATAGAACAAGGGTGAGGACAGACAGAAGGAGTACACCACCTCCTTGTCCCTGCGCCCACGAGTCTCCACATGGCAGCGTGAGAAGCCTGGCAGAGGAAAAGTCAAGGCAAGAATCCCATGGCCTACCCAGGAAGTGATGGTGCTGTCGTCAAGGGGCTTGCTGGGCACCTGTCTAGTGTGGGTGATAGGAAGCTGGGGAGACCCATAGCAGTGTTTGGGGCCCTCCAGTGGTTGTTGGCAGAATAGCAGCTGGGGTTTCTGGGAAATTTGGCGGCGTTTTTTCCTGGGAGGCATCAATAGGTGAGGGTAGAGCAGTTAGTAACTGCATGGTGCTGGTTGTGGTCAGGTCCAGGGAGAGACTCCACCTCCAACCCATGCCTGTGGAGAAGAAACAAAAGCTGGGAGAAAACAATCTGCTGATTCCCCAGCTCTTCCTCACACTCTGCCAGCCGATTCTGCTAGCAGCCAGCAGCCCTACCCCAAGACTGTGGGGTGGTACACCTACACCAGCTTCCTACACCTACACCACCAAGGCAATACACAGTAGTTTCACACTCAACAACGTTCGTTCAATGAACACTTATCGAGCACGTGTTAAGCACCATGCTGGGTGTTGGGAGTTTAAAGATGAATAACCAACCACTTATCCCATGATCGTTTACTGGGTGCCAAGCACTTGTAGAGACACAGACTGCCCCTGTCTTCAAAGAGCTGAGAGGCTAACAGAGGGAGACGGACAATTACAATAATGAGAGCAGTGCTCCCTTGCACTCCCCCCAGGGGAGGCCTTCTGGAGAGGGTGACCTGATCTAGGTATAGAAGGGCTAGGAAAAGCCAAAGAATGGGGAGTTGGGGGGGGCGTTCCAGGCTGAGCAGCAGCACACACCAGGGCAGAGACAGGAAGGAGCACTGCGAATCCAGGCACTCAGCCTCCACGGAGCTGGACACAGGCATGAAAAGACAAAAGGCAAGACCTGAGGAGCGACGTGGTGTCAGGCTCAGGGCAGAAAACCAGGCGGACCATCTGAGTTTGGACTTTGGCCTAAGTAGTCACTGAAGATTTTCCAGCGGACGGATATGACCAGACTTGGATTTTTTTTTTTAACTTTTACCCCAGGTAATTTCGAACATACAAAAAAATAGTTAATAATATAATGAGCTCCCACGTGCCCATCACCCAGCTACAACCATCAACCCACAACCGATCACATCCCATCCACACCCCATCCACTTCCCCTACCCCTTTATTATTTTGAAAATACTATGTTCCCAGTCATGATATCATTCCTAGTAACACAACTAACATATATAAATATACATATTTATATAATATACATTAATATATATTTATATGTGTAAATTCCTTAAATAGTAAATATCAAATATTCAGGGTTGAAATTTTCAGTTGTCTCCTAGGTGCCATGCTTGGTTTTTGTTTGCTTTTGTCTTTTAGACAGGTCATCCAGGCAACAGTGTGAAAGGCGAGATCAAGTGCCCCGGAAGCAGGGGGACCAGTGAGAAGGTAACTGTGTTGCCTGAGAACCGATGAAGCCGTAACCTGGGCAGTGTCAGCAGAGGTGGGAGGCGGGAGGCAGAGGCAGGGCCAACAGGACCCACAAAGGAATAACAAGTCTGAGAACGCGTCCAGTGGGTCTAGCCCCCAGATCAGTTTTAATAAGGGTTCTGTCAGTGGGTTGGTGGGACGGAAGTTTGAGTCGAGAGGTAAACGGGTGGTGCCGGCATGCTGGAGGGAGAGGCACAGCAGGGCAGACTGGTTCCGTTATACAGCGTGATTCCTTCATTCAGTCAACAGCAGCAAAGCAACATACTCTGATTTATGTCACTGGGCAGTGGAGATACATGTAAAGAGAAATCAGGACGAGGTCTCTACCCTCAAGGAACAAACATTTTAGGGAGAACACAGGTAATGAATACATCCATTTGTTCATTCATTCATTCAGCAAATATTTACTGAGTGCCCACTGTGTTTTGGGCACCGTTACGGGTGCTAGAAATATATAGCAGATTACAAAATTAAATCCCTGACCTCATGGCGCTTACATCTAGTTGGGAAGTGATTAGAGGTACAGAGAAAAGTGAAGCAGTGTAAGGGGTTGAGCTGACCCAGTGCTACTTCAGACAGGGTGGTCGGGGAAGGCCTATCTGAAAAATGATATTTGAGCAAAGACCTGAATGAAGAAAGGAGAACAAGCAGACAAGAGAAAGATGTGAGAAAGAATGTTCCAGACTGAGAGAACAGTTAAGTGCAAAGACCACAAGATGGGAATGTGTCTGACTTGTTCAAGAAGCAGTAGGGTCAGCATGGCTGAACTGGAGAGTGGTAGGAGGTGAAGCCAGTTCACGTGACACAGGGTTAAGGCAAGGGTAAGGACTGGGCTGAATTATGCTTAGTGCAAGACGAAGTCACCGCAGGGCTCTGGACAGGGAAGTAACACAGTCCGATTTATACTTTTCAAAGATAGCTCTAGGTGCTTTGTAGGAAAGGTGGGTTGGGAAGAGGGGGGACAGAGAAAGGAGGCAGAGAAGCGAGTTGGGAGGCTCTTGCAGGAGCCCAGCGGGGAGATGACAGTGGTAACAACCGCTCCAGGGAGAAGTGCCAAAGTTCACGCCTTGCTCAAAGTCCCCAGCCTCTTGGGGACACCACATTGTTCAGCAGTCCTACTGTGTCCTTGATCAACTCATTTTCCACAAAGGTTATCTTAAAACTTTCCCACTGTCTTAAAACTTCGGAACTCTTCTTCTCTCCAAACCAACCGCCTTACTTCCTACTTCACAAAGAACACAGGAGCCATCAAAGGAAACACTCTCATCTTCCAGAAGGCGAGCTCACAAACCTCAGTACATCTGCATCCATCCTCTTCCTTTCTGCTGTAACTAGAGGTCAGTCCCTTTTGCTACTGTGGCCTCTCCCTCTGGCTGGGCTTTGGAGCCTTCCTCACTCCACACGCCTTTCCCAGGCAATCGTCTGCTGACATGTCAATAACCACCTGGAAGTACACGAGTCAAGCATTTCTATATTTGGCTTAGAATTCTCCACACTCAGGACCCAAACATTCCACTGCCTACGCGATAGCAACTAGATGTCTCAAATGCACCTCAAACTCAAAGCATTTACACCCGAATTCATGCTCGTTTCCCCTGCACCCCCCTCCGTAAAAGTGATCATCTTCCAGGGCCCTTGCTCAGGAAATGGTATCATCATTCATCCAGCTATGCCACCAAAAACCTTGACATTTACCTTTTCCCTCTACCATCCAACCCAACATCAAGCCCTGTCAATCCTATCTCTTAAACATGTCTTCAAAAATACCCCTCTCTTGGGCTTCCCTGGTGGCGCAGTGGTTGAGAGCCGCCTGCCGATGCAGGGGACACGGGTTCGTGCCCCGGTCCGGGAAGATCCCACATGCCGCGGAGTGGCTGGGCCCGTGAGCCATGGCCGCTGAGCCTGCGCGTCCGGAGCCTGTGCTCCGCAACGGGAGAGGCCACAACAGTGAGAGGCCCGCATACGGCAAAACAAAAACACAAACAAAAAAAAAATACCCTCTCTCGAGGAGGGCAGTTGGGGGGAGGTCGCAAAATGGATGAAGGGAGTCAAGAGGTACAAACTTCCAGTTGTGAAATAAATACGTCATGGGATGTAATGTACAGTGTGGTCACTATAGTCAATATTGTATTTCAAATTTGAAAGTTGCCAAGAGAATCTTAAAAGTTCTCATCACAAGAAAAAAAAGGTTTTTGTCACTCTGTATGGTGACAGATGGTAACTAGACTTACTGTGATCATTTTGAGGTGTAAATAGGTAATCATTATGTTGTACATCTGATACTAACATAATGTGTTATGTCAATTATACTTTGGGGGGAAAAACAGATTTGTGGGTTTTAGCGACAGTTCAGTATTAAATGTGGGATCAGAATCAGTGGCAATTTTTGAGACTTATTCAACTCAAAATTTGATATCCTTTGTGAAAAATAATAATCTTACCCTACCCCTCTTTCCCTCTCTCTCCACCACCCTTCAAGTCCCAACAGTTCTGACCCAGGGGTAATGCAATAGCCTAACTGGTCTACCCTAACCTCTGGCACCCCCTGCAGGGGGACCTTTTTAAATTGCAAATCTGATCTTGACTCACACTCCTGCTTAAAATTTTTGAGTTTTGGGTAAGGACCAAACTCCTAGTGGTGGCTGAGGTCCTGTGGCTCTGGTTCCAGCTTCATCTCACACACCCTCCAGTGCAGGTCTCTTAGCTCAAATCCCTCAGATATTCTTCAGCCTTTGTGCCGCCCACGCTTCCTCCTGCGGCTTGGCCCTGCACACCTCATTCCCTTGGCTTGGAGGGTCTCCCTCCCGTGTTTGCATAAAGGCCTCAGATCTCAGACGAAGCTTTAGTTCATCAGAAATGCCTTTCTCTTGGGAATTCCCTGGTGGCGCAGTGGTTAAGAATCCGTCTGCCAGTGCAGCGGACACGGGTTCGAGCCCTGGTCCGGGAAGAGCCCACATGCCGCGGAACAGCTATAAGCCCGTGTGCCACAACTACCGAGCCTGGCTCTAGAGACCGCAAGCCACTACTGCTGAGGCCATGCGCCTAGAGCCCGCGCTCCGCAAAAAGAGAAGCCACGGCAATGAGAAGCTCCCGCACCGAACCGGAGACTCCGTAGCCTTTGCTCGCCCCAGCTAGAGAAAATGCCCCAACGCAGCCAGATTAATGAAATGCCTCTCTCACCTACCATAAGGCAAGATCCCCTTATTTACATACTCAAAAGTTATCCCTGAGCTCTAAGTTATCACTTCGCAGCTGTAATTCTCCACTTGATTAAATAAGCAATTCGCTGCGAATCTGCTCCCATCAGACCGTAAGAGCAGAAGAAAGACCCCGTCTTCCACTGCATCCCAGCGCGGCCCGGCACACGGTAGGTGCTCAACTAAACGTGTTAACTAAGTTAGTAGATAAAGTCCTTTACTACAAAGAAAAGACTGCGGGGGGCGGGAGGAGATCAAAACTCGAAGATTCAGGGTGGAGGCGGGGTTCACCGTGTGCGAATAATTTTTCAGGAGGGAACCTGAACGAGGTCGTAACTGCGCTCCAGGAGCCCTCAGGCCGCTCGGGGGCCCGCGGGCCCGCGACGGTCGCTGGTCGGAGGTCAACGGAGGACAGTGCCCCCAGCGAGGGGGGAAGAGCCCGGGGCGGCGGGCGCATCGCAGCCGGGCGGGGCGGCCCGGGGTCCCCACTGTCCCTGGGGTCCCCCGCGCCCCGCCGCCCTCCTGCGCTCTCCCCACGAGCCGCCCGCCTCGTCCGCCTCACCCGCCCGCCCGCCCGCCAGGCCCGCACGCCGCTCTGTCTGCCTCACCCGCCGCAGACCAGCCCGCCCGGCTCGCACGCTGCTCCGCCCGCCTCACCCGCCCAACGAGGCCGCCGTTCCGCCCGCCTCACCCGCCCGGCTGGGCTGCCTCGCCAGCCGTTCCGCCCGCCTCACCCGCCCGGCTGGGCTGCCTCGCCAGCCGTTCCGTCCGCCTCAATCGCCC
Source organism: Aethalodelphis obliquidens (assembly GCF_003676395.1). NCBI lineage: Eukaryota > Metazoa > Chordata > Mammalia > Artiodactyla > Delphinidae > Aethalodelphis > Aethalodelphis obliquidens. The sequence continues at coordinate 3,008,630 of NW_020838027.1, read as the reverse complement.
GGTCGGGCTGTCTCACCGGCCCTTCCCGCCGCCGCCCCGCCCGCCTCAACAGCCAGGCAGGGCCCACCCGCCCGCCGCCGCCGGCGGCGTCCCGGCTGAACGCGGAGACAGGGCCGGCGCTGATTGGCCACGCCCGTCACGTGACCTCAACGCTCCGCCGGCGCCAATTTCAAACAGCGGAACAAACTGAAAGCCTCAGAGCGGGACCCCACCCCCGGCCCCGGCCCCGGCCCGGGACCCCCCCCTCCCTCCCGGGATCCCGGGATTCCCCGCCCCGCAGCCGGGGTCGCTACCCGGCCTGCCGGTGGGAGCAGCGCGGAGCCGCCCGGAGCCGGCGTGTCCGGCGGTGCAAGCGAGGTGAGTGGGCGGCGTGCGAGAGGCCGGGGCCGGGAGTACGCGGAGAGCTGGCTCCGGACGGGGCTGGCGACGGTGCGCGGCGCTGCTGCATCCAGCCTCCCGGCCCTCCTCACCTCTCCCGCTGAGCGCCCCCGGCCTTCCCCCGGGAGGAGGGGCGGCCCGCTTGCTCTGGCAGACGGCGGCTGGGGTCCCTCTGAGCTTACTGCGCTGGGAGCCGAGGCCGACCTGCTCGCACACTCCCCTGAACCCCGTTGCTCTCACCTCTAGGCCTCCACTCCGCCCTTTCCCAGGACCCTCCTCCGGGTTCCGGAGACCCTCGCAGCCTAGCCCTGGTCTGGATGTGGGTGAGTCCCGGGAGCCGCTCCGGAAGTCTCCGGGCTAGAAAGTGTTGGCAGTGGTAGCAAGAGGCTGGTCAGAGTAGAAGGGAAAATTAAGCTTTAGACCAGGAAGTTATCTTTTGCGGGTGGGGAGCGACTACTAGTATCTACTGGTTGATGGGTGGAGGGAGGGAGGCCGGAAGAGATAGGAGGTGGAAGTAAAACTGAGATTTGAAGGTAGAGGAAACCTAGATATACAGGAAAAGGAGGCAGAGTGGAGAGGGTCTGTGGATTCTAAGCAGATGGCAAATGTCAGGCGAGTGTGACAGTCAGTTTTAGGGAGAAGGCAGATCTCCTAAAAAAGGGACAGCGCATTCCTCTGTCGCTCAGAGTACCTCTCACTAGAATTTCACAACTTTACACAATGGTAGAGTATTCCACAGATCTGTTAAAATCAAAAAACACAACTTTTAAAAGATAAAACAGTTTTCCTTAACACTACAAAACCACCTTAGCACACTGAAGATAGCACAGTCTGTTAGTCAGAAGACAGGGATAACAGTCTTGGTTCTGGAAGAGAAATTAAGCGATACAGTCACATGCTTAGAAAGTCAAAATATGAATAAGCACATGCAAGTACTAAAATGTCACTATATAAATAGTTTGCAAACTGTAAAAGAAAAATGTATTTTTTTTTTTAAGAAAGGCAAGGATAATAGCCTGTGAAATGATGTCACCCCTTAGCATTACCCTGGGCCTTGAGTAGAGCAGTTTCCCCCTTATCTGAGGTCTTGTGAGCTGGAAGATGATTTCTTCAGTGGTGTGACAATAATGGTACAATCTGCCTTTTTCCTCTGATTTTGTGGGCTCAGATCCTTTAATTTATAAAGTAAGTTGGTATAAAAAATATGTGGTCTACGCTAGAATGGATTATGGGATCCGAGTCTTGTCAGGATGTCCTATTCCATCATTCCCGTCCCAATAGTCACTGCAAGGGATCTGTGTTACAGTAGGAAATAAGAGACATTTCCACATTTTTGTAGCTTCCCTATTTATTTCTGTAGCTAAACATTCTTTTTTGGCCACACCGCGTGGCATGTGGCATGTGGCATCTTAGTTCCCTGACCAGGGATTGAACCCTCACCCTCGGCAGTGAAAGCAACAAGTCCTAACCACTGGACCGCCAGGGAATTCCCAAAACATTCTTAAGCTCCTAGAGCTTTGACTATGTTGACCTACAGCCAACCTAATCCCACTTTCCCCCTTTGAATTTCTTCTGTTTGCTTCAGTTTTAACTTTTGTCAGTAGAACTCATCTCCTTATTGTCTGTGGTCTTTACAGAGCCCCAAGGAGTATTCACCTGGGCCTGTGGGCTTATGCTCCTGGTCATGTGATGAGGAAGACCCCTCCCTAACAGAACCTCCTTCTCAGCCTAATAAACCTCTGACCTCCTGCTGCCCCTTGTGCTTTCCAGGGTCCATGCTTGTCATTCTCAATGGAGAGTGAAAGCACAGATTCATAATGAAAACCAGCCCCCGTCGGCCATTGATTCTCAAAAGACGGAAGCTGCCCCTTCCTGTTCAGAATGCCCCAGGTGACACATCAGAAGAGGAGCCTAAGAGGGCCCCTGCCCAACAAGAGCCTGCTCAACCGCAGGCCTCCAAGGAGGTGGCCGAGTCCAACCCCTGCAAGTTTCCAGCCGGGATCAAGATGATTAACCACCCGACCATGCCCAACACGCAAGTGGTGGCCGTGCCCAAGAATGCCAATGTCCAGAGCATCATCACAGCGCTGACTGCCAAAGGAAAGGAGAGTGGCAGCAGTGGGCCCAATAAATTCATCCTCATTAGCTGCGGCGGAGCCCCCACTCGCCCTCCAGGACCCCAGCCTCAAGGCCAAGCCAGCAATGATCCCAAGAGGACAGAAGTGATCACCGAGGCCCTGGGACCAAAGTCTGCATCCAAGGATGTGAATCTTCCTAGACCAGCTGGAGCCCTTCCAGGGCAGAGATGGGAGAACTGTGGTATGTGGTCTGTAAGGCAGAGGGCTGGGGAGCTAGCCTTCCCTCTCTGGTGGTGAGGACTGCAGTCCGCCACATTGACGCTTAGGACACACAGGCGTCTGCCCGAACCGGGGGAAAGTCTTGCCTTTCTTCATCCTAAAACCTTGACCCGGATCCTTTGGGCACTGTCAAAGGGGTTGCAATGTAATTTAGCATTTCTACTCCCTTCTTTACATTGGAAAAGGATTTGTTTATCGTTTCTAGTTATCCCCTGCATTGACCACATAAGGAAATAGGAATCTTTCTCCATCTTAATGAAGGAGAAAGCATAAGGAGGAAAAGTGACTTTCCTTGTTGAGATGCTCAGTCATGCTTTTATAAGGTCGCCTTGACTGAGCTCTAAGGCTCAGTGTGGCTCAGACTGAAATGCAACTTGAACCGTGCTCCTGAATTTCTCCCGACATCCTAATGGGGCGGAGTACCCGGGATGTGTTCCCTGTCCCTCAGGGCAGAGGTGATCCCTAACTGCCACCTTCACCGGGCCTGCTGGGCTCGGGATCAGGCAGCTAAGCGGCGTCTTGGGTTGTTTCCCCCGTAGCTGGCGGCGAGGCAGCCGGCTGCACGCTAGACAACAGCTTGACAAACATCCAGTGGCTTGGAAAGATGACCTCCGATGGGCTGGGCTCCTGCAGCATCAAGCAAGAGGCGGAGGAGAAGGAGAATCGTCACCTGGAGCGGAGTCAGGCTAAGGTGAGCTGTCCCGTCACTCACTAGGGCAGTCAGAGCCGGTGCAGGGAATTTCTAAGACGGGAAATCAAGCGGCCTGTGGAGTAGAATTTCCAAGTTCTGATATTAGCACTCACTTAGTGTGACTCTATATAATTTGGAGCTCCCTTTCTACCTGGGATCTTCCCCCCCCGCCCCCCGCCCCGCACCTCCCTCGCTCCTATCTGTGAAATTTCCTTGAGGGCAGACTCCTGTGGCTCGCTCTGTACCCCGTCAGCACGGGGTTTAGTACTGTGCCCTTAGTAGGTATTGAGTAAGTATTCAGGAAATAATGAAGAGGTCTCAGTTTGGAAAGCCACTTGAACTTTCAAGAGGTATCCCAACAGTATGAAAGGAATACAGCATTTTTAACAAGATTGTTTTATTAGAAGATAACTTAATAGCAAATAAAATGAGTTAGTTGTGAATTTTAAATACCTCTCCAGCAATCAAAATTGATTTGACCCATTTGTGTAGCCTGGGTTTGTTCTTCATGGTTGCCCTTTGTATGTACCCTTTAATCCATCATTCAACAATATTTGTTTTTTTATCTTTTTATTTTTTCCTTAAATAATTTTTATTTTTTTAACATCTTTATTGGAGTACAGTTGCTTTACAATGATGTGTTAGTTTCTGCTTTATAACAAAGTGAATCAGCTATACATATACGTATATCCCCATATCTCCTCCTTCTTGCGTCTCCCTCCCTCCCACCCTCCCTATTCCACCCCTCTAGGGGGTCACAGAGCACTGAGCTGATCTCCCTGTGCTACACGGCTGCTTCCCACTAGCTATCTGTTTTACGTTTGGTAGTGTATATATGTCCACGCCACTCTCTCACTTCATCCCAGCTTCCCCTTCCCCCTCCCCGTGTCCTCAAGTCCATTCTCTACGTCTGCGTCTTTATTCCTGTCCTGCCCCTAGGTTCTTCAGAACCCTTTTTTTTTTAGATTCCATATATATGTGTTAGCATACGGTATTTATTTTTCTCTTTCTGACTTACTTCACTCAACAGTTTTTAAAAGGGAAGATTTACGTGGATGTGTACATAGGTGAAAACTGAGCTGTTCACTTAGAACTTGTGTACTTTACAAAGTTATAGCTCAATTTTCTAAAACCTGGATGATCAGATCTTTGCCTGCGACTTAGCCAGATGTGTGCCCTGCTGACATTTGTCTGTCCCATACCCTTGGGAATATTTCTCTTGTACAAACATTGAAAGGAGGTGGGTTTATTCACATCACATCAGGAGTAGAAATCAGACTAAGACCTAAGTCCCTCGACGCTCAGGTCTGAAAAATGGGTGTAGTTTTAACATACAGTTGATGCTTTAAGAGTCATAACATGTACCCAGACTTTCCTGAGAGGTTTCAACTGACAAAGACTGGACTTCTAATTATTATTGGGCAATATCTTCAAAAAAATGACTGACGACAGAGAAGTGGTTCTATGTTTGGAGACTGGATTAGATCACCTCTAAGATTCTCCCTAACTCTAAAATTTTATTCCATGGAATAGTGGTCTCAGGTGATTTGTTTCCAGTACAATTCTATGGGATAAAATGTTTCTCTAGGGGATGTTCTTTGGGGTGGGGTGGGGCGGGCGAGGTCTTGTGAACTCTCCGTGTCATCGCCTTTTCTCTTTCCCTTTGGCTTCTCAGAACGCTCAGGTTGAGGGGCCCCTGGGAGCATCGGCAACCTGGCCGGACTCCGTGTCTGAGCGGCCACCCTACTCTTACATGGCCATGATACAGTTTGCCATCAACAGTACGGAGAGGAAGCGCATGACCCTGAAAGACATCTACACGTGGATCGAGGACCACTTCCCCTACTTCAAGCACATCGCCAAGCCAGGCTGGAAGGTACCGTGTCCTGTAACAGCCACAGTCAAGGTCAGTCCGGCCCAACAGTTTGTCTACGCGGAAGGGCAGTGGTCCGTGTCAGGTGCAGAGGGAGCAGTTAAGTGCCAAGGATGCTAGAACCTTCAACAACCATATCTTTTGGATTGGGACTCGATCCTGCCGAATCCAGACAAAAGCATCACTAACAGCCCTGTAACCACGTCACCTGTCGCTACCCTGGGTTGATGGAGACTCCAGTACAGCACAGAGCCCACTTCTGTGCTACACTGAACAGCAGCTGGAGTGACTAAGTAGCTTCGTGAAAATATATTAATGAAAAAAAAAATCTGTAGGCCTCACGATCCAAAGATTCACCTTCTATAAAGTCACATTTCTTCTCCAGAAGGCGGGGATCTTTTCCTCCCGCTCACGGGAACACAGATGCCTGGGAGCCATAGCTCACACGGGACTCAGAGCCGCAGCGTAGGTGCCCCAACAGATGCTCTGTCCCAGGCCAGCGGGCTTTTGTATTTTTTTCCCCACAGCAGGACAGTTAACCTCACACTCACCTCAACTGAATTCCCCAGCAGCATAATTTTTCTTTTTTTTGGCCACGCCACGTGGCTTGTGGGATCTCAGTTCCCCGACCAGGGATTGAACCCGGGCCACAGTAGTGAAAGCCCAGAATCCTAACCACTAGGCCCCCAGGGAGCTCCCTGGCATCGTAATTTCTTCACTCGCCTCTCTGGCTACTGGTTGCCACCCACAGCCTCACTCCTCTTTCCCAGCCCCTGACAGCTGTCCAGGTCTCTGCTTTATCGCCCCCTCAGGAATGGCCCCAGTCTCTGTCCCTACTGGGCAGACGGGTTGATGGCTCCGGTTGCCAGCTCCGCCACGCGGAGTGTCACAGGAGCTGCCAATAGGCACGGTTACGAGGACACAAGGCCTGGGCCTGATTTCCTTGGGGGACGTCGGCGGTGGTGTTTGCAAAGCCAAAGTAGCTGATGAGTGGCATCCTCTACTTTCAGAATTCCATCCGCCACAACCTCTCCCTCCACGACATGTTTGTCCGCGAGACGTCAGCCAACGGCAAGGTCTCCTTCTGGACCATCCACCCCAGTGCCAATCGCTACTTGACGCTGGACCAGGTGTTTAAGGTAGGCATCCAAATAGGCCAGTGTTGGAGGTCATGAGATCCATCGCGGAAGGAAAGAGGTCCTCTTGGGACGAGCTCATCCGATCAGGGTAGAGTTAAAGGCCAGCCAGCCCGTAAGGGATGGCACACTTCTCTGCTAGACCAGGCCACAGAGAGGACTCTCTGATCCAAACACGGGACCTCCTGGGGCAGTGTTGCCCTGTGATAAGAACTGCCTGGAACACTTGTTAAAATACAGCCTCCTGGGCCCCTCTCTTGGGGCTTCTGACTCAGTAGGCCTGGGATGGGCCCAGGAATATGTGTTTTTAGCAAGAATCTCAGGTGATTCTTACAGAGGAAGTCTGGGAAACCTGGTTTTTAAAAAGCCCTTCTTTAGGCCGGAGAGCAGAAGCGAAGCCCCCTGAATCTCTCATCAGAAGCGACTGCTTTGGCGTTTCAGAGCGCCCACAAGGGCACCGCTAGCTGCCCTCGTCCTCCCGGGAGGGACCGTTGTTAAGGGTGGCCCTCGGCGTCCACCAGGAATAGGTTTACCCGGTCTGGTCAGCTTGACTGCACTGGTGGTAACTCCGTCTTGTTTCTCTCCCACGATGCCTGACCACCACCAGCCACTGGACCCAGGGTCTCCACAATCGCCCGAGCACTTGGAATCAGTAAGATTCTTTCCCTCCCGCTCGGGGCTCGGCCTTGCCTCCTTTCCACGCTCAGCATGGCTTCGGTGACAGGGACAAGACATTAGCAGGAAAGGGAGCCTGTGGCTGTGTGCCTGCCAGCCCTGAACGCAGGGCACCTGAGCTGCTGGGTGTTCAGGACACGTGACCTCCACCTCCTTCTGCTCCCGTGGGCTCATCACGGTGCCCCAAGCAGCGCAGCGCGTGGCAGGAGAACCCGCCATAGTCTCCCTGCAAGATGGTGACCACGGTGCATGGCACGGGCCTGGAGGGCGGCCGTCTTTGCTCTCACTTCTCTACCTGGCTTTTCTCTGCCCCTCATAGAGCTCCGTGCTTTGCATCCCGGGGGTGAGGACACCTGGATGAGGTGGTAGGACCGCCCACTGCCGTGTGTCTGTGCCACCACCTGCCCAGGGCCAGGCGGTCGGTTCGCTCCATGCCCGGTACCGGAGCAGCTGGTGGGGTCGCCTGCCTCGTCCCCCTGCGTCTCTGACCTGGTCTCTTTCTCCCCCTCTCTGCCCCAAACAGCAGCAGAAACGACCCAACCCTGAGCTCCGCCGGAACGTGGCCATCAAAACCGAACTCCCCCTGGGCGCACGTTAGTATGGGGGAGCCTGGTCCCGGGGGGCGCACCTGTAGGGAGCAGACTCGGGGGTCCCAGCCCAGGGAAGGAGAGCAAAGATCCCGTAGCCTGGAAGGGGCCTGTCCCTGGGTCCTGCTCCTGACCCCTCCCGGTCCCCCCCAGGGCGGAAGATGAAACCTCTGCTGCCGCGGGTCAGCTCGTACCTGGTGCCCATCCAGTTCCCAGTGAACCAGTCCCTGGTGCTGCAGCCCTCGGTCAAGGTGCCGTTGCCCCTGGCAGCCTCACTCATGAGCTCAGAGCTCGCCCGCCACAGCAAGCGAGTCCGCATCGCCCCCAAGGTCAGTGCCTCGGGTTCTCTCTGAGCAGAGAGTCCAGTCAATTAGAGATTCTGCCAAGTGTCCCTTGAGAAGCTTATACGTCTAGTTGGGACAAGGCACCGGCGCATAGGAAAGTGCAACAGCATCATAAGAGCTAACAAGGAACCTCCCGTAGGACGTAAGGGATGTTGGAGGGCCCACCCATGCCTGATGAGTTTACAAGAGCTCAGACAAGGGTGATTATAACAGATGGACTGGGACAGTTCAGGAGGAGTTCACAGGGAAGGAGGTTTTACAAAGTAGATTTGGGCAGCAAGCAGGTGTGGAGAGGGCCTTTATTTTTTCTTTTTTAAATTTTTATTTATTTATTTTTGGCTGCACCACGCAGCCTGAGGGATCTTAGCTCCCCGACCAGGGATCGAACCCTCACCCGCTGCACTGGAAGCTGGAAGCGCGAAGACTCAACCACTGGACCGCCAGGGAGGTCCCTGGAGAGGGCTTTATAATGGGCATGCCCTGGAGGCCCCCAGTAACCATGGTCTAGTGATGGGCCAGTCTAGCTCTGGGTTTCTCAGCCTCCATACAGCTGACATTTAGGGCTGGATAATTCTTTGTTGGGGGTGGAGGGGTGCTGCCCTGTGCACTGAAGGGTGTTAGCAGCATCCCTAGTCTCTCCCCACTAGATGTCGGGGGCACCGCCTGGTGTGATAATTAAAATGTCTCCAGGTGTTGTCAGATGTCCCCTGGGGGGAGTTGCTCCTGGTTGAGCATCAGTGGTCTAGCCTCGAGGGCTGAGGACAGTGAGTGAGGACCGTGCCGTGATGCAGAGAAGGATTTGCGAGCAGGAGCTGGCCTGTAACAAGTACAGGAAGGGCCCCTGTGCCCCTTTCTCTGAGATGGAGGTAGCGGGGGCTCCAGATAAAGAGCCTTGGGTTTGCTCTTGTTTTTTGTTTTCGTTTTGTTCTGTTGTTTTTGGTTTTTTGGTTTTGGGGTTTTTTTGGCCGTACCACACAGCATGCGGGATCTTAGTTGCCGGACCAGGGATCAGACGCCTGCCCCCTGCAGCGGAAGCATGGAGCCTTAACCACTAGACCACCAGGGAAGTCCCTGTTTTTGCTTTTGTTTTTTTAATTTAAAAAATATCATTTTAGGGCTTCCTTGGTGGCGCAGTGGTTGAGAGTCCGCCTGCCGATGCAGGGGACACGGGTTCGTGCCCCGGTCCGGGAAGATCCCACATGCCGCGGAGCGGCTGGGCCCGTGAGCCATGGCCACTGAGCCTGCGCGTCTGGAGCCTGTGCTCCGCACCAGGAGAGGCCACAACAGTGAGAGGCCCGCATAACGCAAAAAATATATATATGTATCATTTTAATATACATAAAAGTATACCTACGAGCATAGATAATTTTACATAAATGCATTCCTGTGGTTGTAGCATGTACACTGTTTTCGTTTCAATGCAGTCTTTTCCATCTCCTTTTCTTCTTTTTGCTTCCCCTCGCCTCACCTTCACCCATGTCGCCCCTGCTCCCCGTGATAAGCCATGTTGACAGTTTAGCATGCTTTCTCCCACTTGTTCATGCTCTTAGTATACTCTGCATACACCGATCGCCACAGCCATGTTATACACGCACACACCACACACAGCGTTGAAAATGGGATCGTATTACACTTTTTTTTTTTTTAATTTATTTTTGGCTGTGTTGTCTTTGCTGCTGTGTGCAGGCTTTCTCTAGTTGCGGCGAACGGGGGCTACTCTTCGTTGTGGTGCGCGGGCTTCTCATTGCAGTGGCTTCTCTTGTTGCAGAGCACGGGCTCTAGGCGCGCGGGCTTCAGTAGTTGTGGCCCACGGGCTCTAGAGCTCAGACTCAGTAGTTGTGGCGCACAGGCTTAGTTGCTCCGCGGCACGTGGGATCTTCCCGGACCAGGGCTCGAACCTGTATCCCCTGCATTGTCAGGCGGATTCTTAACCACTATGCCACCAGGGAGGCCCTACACACACTTTCTGCCCCAGGGAAATTCTCCCAAGTCACTTGGCATCACTTTAATTTATTGTTTTTTGTTTTTTACTTTTTTGAGGGGTTTTTTTGTTTTTTAATTTTATTTTTTGGCCGTGGCAGGCAGCATGTGGGATCTCAGTTCCCCAACCAGGGATAGAACCCGTGCCCCCTGCAGTGGAAGCGCAGAGTCTCAACCACTGGACCACCAGGGAACTCCCTAATGCATTTTTTTTTTAATTTATTTATTTTATTTATTTATTTTTGGCTGCATTGGGTCTTTGTTGCTGCACGCGGGCTTTCTCTAGTTGCGGCGAGCAGGGGCTACTCTTCGTTGCGGTGCGTGGGCTTCTCACAGTGGTGGCTTCTCTTGTTGCGGAGCTCGGGCTCTAGGTGCGTGGGCTTCAGTAGTTGTAGTACACCGGCTCAGTAGTTGTGGCTTGCAGGCTCTAGAGCACAGGCTCAGTAGTTGTGGCGCATGGACTTAGTTGTTCCGCGGCATGGACTTAGTTGTTCCGCGGCATGTGGGATCTTCCCAGACCAGGGCTTGAACCCGCGTCCCCTGCATTGTCAGGCGGATTCTTAACCACTGCACCACCAGGGAAGCCCTGCATTGTTTTTTAATGGCTACATAATATTCCATGGTGTGGCTCTGCTGTACGTTTTCCGACCATTCCGCTTTCACGGGCACATTATGTTTCTAGGTCTTTTTGCCCTATGGCGAACATTGCAATAAATATCTTTGCAAGTATCTTTCTTACTAGTGTTTTTATTTCTGTGGGAGAACCAGACATGAGATTGCTGAGTGAACAGTTATTTTAAAGTTTATTAAATATTGCAAGATTGGCTTCCAGAAAAATCTGTGATAATTCACACATCCACCAACAAGACCTATGTTTGCCAGCCATGGGTGTTATCAGTCTTTTTAATATTTGCCCCTCTGTGGTGTATGAAGGAGAGCTCCTTGTTTCATTCTATCATCCTTTGCTTATCGGTAAGTCAGCACCTGCTCACTGCGTTTGGTCACTGGGAATTTTTCACTGTGAGACGATTATTTATGGACATGGCCCATCTTCCTATAGGGTTTTGCTAATAATTTGTGATTTCTTTGTTATTAAAATATTAACCTGTCTTTTAAGATTTTTTTTTTTTTCTGTACGCGGGCCTCTCACTGTTGTGGCCTCTCCCGTTGCGGAGCACAGGCTCCGGACGCGCAGGCTCAGCGGCCATGGCTCACGGGCCCAGCCGCTCCGCGGCATGTGAGATTCTCCCGGACCGGGGCACGAACCCACGTCCCCTGTATCGGCAGGCGGACTGTCAACCACTGCGCCACCGGGGAAGCCCCGATTTTACATTTTTATGGAGTCAAGTATGTCTCTCTTCTCTTTTACAGCCTCTGGGTTTCCAGTCTTGGTTAAGAAGTTCACCCCCCGCCCCTCAGATTGTACATGTAGTTTCCTAGATTCTCTTTCAGGATTTGTGTGGTTTTAATTCTTCTGTTTAAGTCTTTGTATATGGTATGAAACAGCCATTTATTTTCTCTCAGATGGATACTAATTATGCCAGCACCACAGGAAACGCTGTCTTTTTTTTTTTTAATTTTATTATTATTTATTTAACTTATTTATTTTTGGCTGCGTTGGGTCTTTGCTGCTGTGCGTGGGCTTTCTCTAGTTGCGGCGAGCGGGGGCTACTCTTCACTGCGGTGCGCGGGCCTCTCATTGTGGTGGCTTCTCTTGTTGCAGAGCACGGGCTCTAGGCGCCAGGGCTTCAGGAGTTCTGGCACACGGGCTTAGTTGCTCCGCGGCATGTGGGATCCTCCCGGACCAGGGCTCGAACCCGTGTCCCCTGCATTGGCAGGCGGATTCTTAACCACTGCGCCACCAGGGAAGCCCAGGAAACGCTCTGTCTTTTACCCCCAGAATTGAACTACCACCTTCATCATCTAGTCTCATGTCTAATAGTCTTGAAGACTTTAGAAAGACAAAAGAGGATGAGTACCCGCATGTCACTTGTCTTAGTCATGAACTTGTGTCCCACCCGCTGCCTGGTTGAATCTCCAGACCTGGCTTTCACCTTAACCTGCTTCCCTTCCAGGTGCTGCTCGCGGACGAGGGCGTTGCCCCTCTGCCCACGGCAGGACCAGTGAAAGAGGAGAAGCTCCTCCTTGGAGAAGGGCTGTCTCCTCTGCTTCCAGTCCAGTCCATCAAGGAGGAAGAAGTGCAGCCTGGGGAGGAAACGCCACACTTAGGGAGACCCATCAAAGTCGAGAGCCCGCCCCTGGAAGAGTGGCCCTCGCCCTGCCCATCTGTCAAGGAGGAATCGTCCCCCTCCTGGGAGGATTCGTCCCACTCCCCCATCCCCAGGCCCAAGAAGTCCTACAGCGGGCCCAAGTCCCCAGCCCGCTGCGTCTCTGACCTGCTTGTCATCAAACGCAGGGAGAGGAGGGAGATGAGCCGGTCTCGAAGGAAACAGCACCTCCTGCCCCCCTGTCTGGACGAGCCGGAGCTGCTCTTCTCCGAGGGCCCCGGGACTTCCCGTCGAGCCACAGCAGGGTCCTCGCAGCCTGCCTCCCAGCTTGGCTCCTCCCAGGAGGAGGGCGGGCCTTTCAAGACACCCATCAAGGAGATGCTGCCCATCTCCTCCACCCCGAGCAAATCTGCCCTCCCCGTGACCCCCGAATCCTGGAGGCTCACACCCCCGGCCAAAGTTGGGGGGCTCGATTTCAGCCCCGTACGAACCCCCCAGGGTGCCTTTGGGCCCCTGCCGGACTCGCTGGAGCTGGCGGATCTCAGCGCCACCCCGCTGAAAAGCGTCCCCCTCTTTGACTCCCCCCGAGAGCTCCTCAATTCCGAGCCCTTTGACATCACTGCTGACCCCTTCAGCGGCTGTCCCTCCTCAGATATGGAGGTCCCCAAGCCAGGCTCCTCCGAGCCGCAGGTTGCCGGCCTCTCGGCCAACCGTTCTCTAACAGAAGGCTTGGTCCTGGACACGATGAATGACAGCCTCAGCAAGATACTGCTGGACATCAGCTTCCCCGGCCTGGAGGAGGACCTGCTGGGCTCCGACGACGTCGGCTGGGCTCAGTTCATCCCCGAGCTGCGGTAGAGACAGGACCGCACCGCTCAAGCCGGCGGCTCTCCGGGCGCTCTGCGCCAGGACAGCAGGTGGGGGCCGTCTGCTCCTCCAGCCCACCTGGCCTGGTGACGCCAAGGCAGGCGTCACGCCAGAGCCGCCACTGGGCCTTCTGCAAGCCGCGAGGTCCTGGTGACCAGTCTCCGTGCCACCCACTCCCCAAGAGAATCTGATTCCTCCCTCCCTACTAGGAGCTGCGGGTGGGAACAGCAAAAACAAGGGTGAAGAGAGATGAGGAGCCCCCCCCCGCCCCCGACTGTTTGTGCCTGTGCCCAGCCACCCCCCACCTTCCCTGCTGCGGGCAGGGTGGCCCTTGTAAATGGTGTATATGTTCCTAATTATCCTCTAATTATAAACGTAAACCTATCTCCTTAGATCATTATCTAGAGACTGCCAGAAGGGGGTCACGATAACCAGGAGGTTCAGTTCGCTTCTGTTACTTGCTTTTGGTTCCTGCAGTAGGAAGGGCTGCAGTGCACAGTTCCTCCCAGGTCCCTCCCTCAAGGGTTCCTCACTGTAGGTGCCCCGATACGTGAGTCAGCCTGCCAGGATCCCTCCTACTGCCACTGCCTCCCACCTGCCCACGTTTCCAAGTCAGCTTTCCTGCAAAAAGAAATCCTGGTGAAAGGGTCTCTTATTATGGGTCAAGAGTGGGGCGGGGGCAGGGAGGCACCTGGAGCAGAGTGGGTGCCCAGATGTGCCCGAGAGACGTTTCTCTGATAAGGTCCCTGATCATGCCAGAGAGACGAGTTAGGAGGCGGAGGCCGGCTGGCCTGTCTGCCTGCCTGTCTGCGCTGGTGCCGCAGCTTTGCAGAGAACCCAGCTTTGCAGAGAGCCGCCCTGGGCCCCAGCTGACCGCGTGCACAGCCCCCAGCTCCAAAACACTACTGTAACTACCTACTCAATAAAGCCCAGGGGCACATGCTGGTCTGTGGCGCGCTGGTGTCTGGTCCCTACGGTGTGAGGGGGCTTGGGAAGGAAAGTGGGTGACGATGAAAATGGTTGTGACAGGGAAGATGCAAGGCTTGAAGCCAACACGGAGCCCTGGAAGGAGAGTGCAAAGGGCTGTGGCCCGGTCACCTCCCTCCTCCGCCCTGGCACGTCCTCCCAGCTCAGCAGTCAATTGGCAGTTTTCCCAGTGCCAGGCCTGCACAGCCAGCCTCTTTGGGGGACCTCTGAACCTGCTGGGTCACTTAGGCCTTCCAGGGCTCCCTGAAGAAAGGCCTACCCAGGGGCACGCGCCCACCAACATTAGGGAAGGATGGGCCCAGTTACAGGCGCCTCATGACCACCTCCACCCCCAACCGGAGGCCTGGGAGCCAGCCCGCCCTGCTTTTCTGCCTCCCACCTCGAAGCAGCTCCTGTTACGAGCCCTATTCCCCACCTGCCTCACCTGAAAGGCAGCCAGGGCCCGAGGGACTGGTGAGCCCTCGCAGGGAGAGGTAAGGGCCTCCTCCCTGCGTCTCCACCCAGGAAGCATCACCATAGCAACCCCAGCAGCAAACAATGCTGGCAAGAAGGTCTTCCCTACAAAGCTGCCCCTCCTGCAGGGAAGACCAGGAAAATGGCCAGCAACCGGCAGAGATCGCCCAGGGGGCAGCGTGACCCGCCCGCATCAGAGAACCTTTCCTGAAGGCGGTGGGCGGGGCCGCATCTCTGCAGCTGCCTTTCTGTACCACACTGGGTGAGGGGCTGTCCCCAGCCCCACCCCCCGCCTGCCCCCTGCCCGCCCTGGGGTGGGCCATGCTTTCTCCCCTCCGGGCCCGTGAACCCTTGTCCTATGACCCTGTGAACACGGAGCTCAGGGCAGAGGAGAGGAAATGTCTGGTTATGACATCCAGACCCACCCCTGCGGTGTGCGTGTAGACATGACTAAGGGGACTGGGCCCAAGCAACAGGTGAGTTTTGGGGATCAGAAAAGTCCTAGCGGCTTCCCTGGTGGCGCAGTGGTTGGGAGTCCGCCTGCCGATGCAGGGGACACGGGTTCGTGCCCCGGTCTGGGAAGATCCCACGTGCCGCGGAGCGGCTGGGCCCGTGAGCCATGGCCGCCGAGCCTGCGCGTCCGGAGCCTGTGCTCCGCAACGGGAGAGGCCACAACAGTGGGAGGCCCGCGTACCACAAAAAAAAAAAAAAAAAAAACAAGAAAGGAAAAGAAAAGTCCTAGTGGGACGCAGAGGCATCTGGAGGAGCCTGGTGTCCTGAGTGGCACAGACTCTGTGCCGGCTCTGCTGCCCTCACTCTGTGCCGTGGGCAAGTTATTCACCCTCACGTGCCTTGCTTCTTGCATCTTTGAGATGCAACAAGAACGCTTACTCGCAAGGTGTGAGGGTTAAATGAGAGGAGGATAAGTATTTCGCAAAGTGTCAAGTATTTATCTGCCACTGTTTATTTCACGGGGGGTGGAGGGGCGCCAGAAAGGAAAGGAACCCACATCTGGATGCTTCCTACACGAGGGGGATGCACCAATGACAGAGCAGCGGGGGACCGGAGGGGCGGGGCAGAAAAGCTCCAGCCCCATTCCCTGGAGAATGGTTTCCCTTCTGCACTCTGCTTGGAAGGGGCGTTTTCCCTCACACTACCTCAGGTCCAGTGTGCCTGGAGAGGAGCGCCAGACCCCAGGCAGGAACGGGGGCCCCAGGATGGGGGGATGGTGAAGGCAGAGTGAGGAAAGAGAAAATGTCAGCTGAGGAAAGAGCCTGGGAAAACACAACCTGATAGATGGACAGAGGACAGTCTATGAGGATGCGTGCAAATCATACCAAGCGGCCACGCGCTCTAGGCAAGAACCGAGAAAACGTCCCGTCCTGTCCCAACCCCCCTGCCCCTGGCCACCCGGTCCCGATGAGAATCTGGGTCTGGAGACCGCGGGCAGCTTGTCCGCTCCAGCCGAGGAGAGGCAGAGGGCTCCCAGGCTCCCTTGTCTCTCCCTAGATGGTCCACGCCCATGAGACCCTCCCGACGCCCCACACGTGGGCTCAACACGAGTTCGTCCTCCCCAGGGAGTCCTCAGAGCTGCCCGGCCTCACCTGGCAAGCCTACCACCAGCTGGCCCTGAAGCTGCCACCCTGCGTGGAAATGAAGGCCAAGGTGCATCATCGACTGGCCTGCCCCAGAAGGATGCGGCCCAGCACACCTGGGGCTTCCACACGTGGCTGCATGTGGGACGTCTGCCGGCCACCTTCCCCGCCAGGCCTGACAGGCCCTATGACAGCAACGTCTGGCACTGGTTGACGGATTCCAGGGCCCACCGCCACCCCCGGCAGAGCCCCTGGTGCCCCCTCCGTCCTGGATGGGTCAAAACAGCTTTCTGACCTTCATCTCCTGTGCTCCTCTCTTTCTGGACGCACAGAGGAGGCAGCAGGTGATTCTCAGGACAGTGAAGGAGCTGAGAGAGGTGGGGAAGCTCACGCTGAGGAGTGAGGTCAGGGCACCCCTGCTCGATGCCAACGGCAATGTCCTGCCCCTGAAGAACTTCAAGAAGTAAGAGGAGCTCCCTCCTCGGGGAGCCCACCCAACCCACCCGTGCCCAGGAGACCCCTCCCTCTTTCCGATTCCTGTTTCTGACGTCTTACCGTCCCTCCTCTGGTCACCTGAAAACTCAACTCTGTCCAAACGTAGCTGGAGGGACCGGGTAGAGGCCAGGGAATGACAGCCAGGGGCGGGGCTTGATTACTTAACGAAAATGTAGGGGAGACACAGCTGTGTATTGATACGTGATGCCTGCCAGGCCCCAGGGATACAGAGAAATGTCATTCAGTCCCTGCCCTCAAGGAGCTTCTGAAAGGCAGCTACCAACACACGTGCATGGAAAGACAGCTCTCAACACCAGCCCACGTGTGCCAAGTACCCAAAGCGTGAGACAGACAACGGGTGTTGTGAGGACGTCAATTATTAATAGAAAGAGCCGAGAGCCCGAGGCAGAAGCTTGGATTAAACTCCAGACTGTGTCACTTTGGCAAATGGCTTAGTTCTTCCAGACTCAGTTCCACGGTTGCTGAAAGATGGGTGGGGAAGGGGGGAGTGGTGAGTGCCATGCCCACCTCACTGCGTGAAGATAAAGTGGGTGAACGGGCACATTAAGTCACCATAGCAAACACAGACGTTATTACAGAAATTCAGAAGGGGGGGGTGTCGTCTGGAGCACCGCCCCAGGAAGGCTTCGTGAGGCGGGCTAGAGGGGTAGAGGCTGGGAGGGGAGGAAGGCTTCGGAAGCGTCGAGAGGAGGGGTGGCTGGTGTGAGCAGAGGCAGGAGTGTGGAGGGACTCTCCCTCCCTGCCCATCGTGGGCATGCACGGGGCATCTCCACTCTGCTGCCCTCTAGGCTCTGGGCGTGGGTGGCAGGAAACAGGGAGAGGAATGCAAAGCGTGTCTCAAACTCCAATCCCATTGACAGAAGCCCCAAGGGACTGGAGTGGGAGGCTGCGGAGGTGTTTAATCTTTAAAAGAAAAAGCCAACAGTTGGTGATTTTGAGAGACGATTACTAGGACCTCGACTTCTCTCTGCTGTCTCGCAACGCTGACCACTGACGGCTACTCCGTACTAACTCTGGACACACGGACGTGGGGAAGACTCAGATCGCTGCTCAAACACCTCACAGCCAAATGGTTCTAATCACTTTACTATATTACTTAATCCTCCCACTACTCCCTGAATAGAAACTACTATTATCAACCCCCTTTTACAGATGGGGCTTCTGAAACACAGAGAGGTCAAGTATCTTGCCCAAGTTTGCACAGCCAGTAAGAGCAGAGCTGGGATTTGAACCCAGAGAGCACAGCTCCAGGGCTTCATTCTTTTATTCTTTTTTTTTTTTTTGCCATACGCGGGCCTCTCACTGCTGTGACCTCTCCCGTTGCGGAGCACAGGCTCCGGACACGCAGGCTCAGCGGCCATGGCTCACTGGCTCAGCCGCTCTGCGGCATGTGGGATCTTCCTGGACCGGGGCACGAACCCGTGTCCCCTGCATCGGCAGGCGGACTCCCAACCACTGTGCCACCAGGGATCCAGGGCTTCATTCTTAACCACCACGCTCCACCTCCCCTCCTGTCGGACCCAGGAATCAGACAAGTTCACAGCCAACATAATGCTCTATAAAAGTAGCAGGAGAGAAATACAGTAGCATCCACAGAGAGCTCGGCCCAGTGCTCTGTGCACAGGGAATATGTGTGTATGCTGGCAGAAGCGGCCAGGCCCTGGGAGTCGAACAGAACTAGGCTGGAATCTACCATCGCAAACTTGCGACACAACTTCAACATTCTTAAATTCCTTGAGCTTCACTTTCCCCAGGTGTGTATTGGAGATGTACCTGGTACCTTTCGGGGTATGGCGTCTGGCAGGGAGAAGGGGCTCAATAAATCATCTCTGTGCGAGAAGGGTCCTGGTTTCGCTGGCTTGCTGCTGTAGCCCGCCCCTGGAGCAGGAATAAAGGAGGAGGTGGCATTGGAGCTGCACCTTGAAGGGCATGTGAAGTCCACCAGGTGGCAGCAAGAGAGAGTGAGAGGGGAGGCCCGCCCAGTCTTGTGGCCCCTGCGGAGCAGCTCTGGAGGGGCTTCAGATGAACCCCGTCTAGGAGATGAAACAGCACATTCTGAGCAAGAGGACCACACAAGGCTTCCAGACGCCCATGATCATGGGGAAGCAGGACATTTACCTGCAAACCCTGCCTCCCTCCAGTCTGACAGTATGTTAGAATCACCGGGCCCACTTCAGAAAAATGTTGAGGTTTGAGCCCCACCCGGGAAAGTCTAACTTGCTTGGCCTGGGGGAGAGTCCAGGCACCGGTGTTTCTAAAAAGCTCCCCAGGGTGATTCTAACAGGCAGTCAAGCCTGCGAACCTCTGATCAGCAAACGGGAGGATACCTGCTGGGCCAGGGCAAAGCACTTTGAACGATCTGCCAATATTCAACCCTGTTGTATTGAACCAAATACCGCAGGTCTGCAGAAGAGTGAGCCATGAGACCGGTGTCGCAGGGCAGCAGGGCAGAGTGGGAAGGGCTCCTGGACTGCGTTTGTGGAGAAGGTGGAGCTTGGAGGACAACTGGAATCTGGACGACCCCCTTACAGGCTACGTGTCCGAAGGATGGAAGATTGACCCACCAGATAACATGATTTCACCAGCCTAACGCCAAAACGCACACACAGGGTGCAGGCCATTGGGCACAGGTCAGTATCCAGGTGGGGAGAGAGCTAGAAGGGGCCTCCACAGTCTGATGGCTGACAGCTGGCGGAAGGCAGCATCTCCTCCTCTTCTGCCCCCTCCATCATGCCCAGGTCTCTCCTTTGACCTCTGTCCTCTCCACACCCCTTCCCCCCCACAGGTACCGGCACATCTCAGCTGGTGGAAGGTGTGAGCCTGGAGGCCTCCAGCTCATGCCCAACCCACTTCCCAGTGATTTCGCCAGGAGCTGGCCCTGCCCAAACCCGCTGCCTCATTACCGGGAGAAGACGGTCAAGTTGGCCTTGCTGCCCAGGGCGCCTCTGAGTCAGGACCTGGTGAGGAGTCACCAGACCCTGCTAGTGGACCGGGTGGTCTTGCCCCTCCATTATCTCTCCAGGGCCCATCCTGGCAAAACCTTAGCGAGAAGGAGAAGACCTGGACACATCTAGAAGAGTCTCCAGATGGGTGGAGACTGCAGTGGGCATACAGACCCCCAAGCCCTCGTGTTCTCAACCAATGTACCTTCAGCAAGAAGGCTTGGGTGGCTGAAGGGTGCAGGCTTCTGCAGAACCGAGCCCCTGCACCATCCTCCCAACTTCATCTGTACACTAGGCTCCTGAAGATTCTACTGAAATTCTAATTTGTTCTGTCACCCTCAGAGGACCCCTCGCGGCAGGTAGGAGCACGGGTGTGGTGGGGAGAGCAGAGGGGGATCCAGTTCCTGCAGACTGCCGAGGAGTGGGGAGGGAGAAGGGGTGTGTGTGTGTGGGGGGGGATCCAGTTCCTGCAGACTGCCGAGGAGTGGGGAGGGAGAACGGGTGTGTGTGTGTGTTTGTGCGCGTACGTGAGTAGGTGTGGAGGGGGAGAGGCGCTGTAAGACATGTGGCTCTCGTAACCCATTTGGAATAAGACTGGGATTGGTCAGGATACAGAAAGCTTCTCCCTGGACAACTTGACGCCTGGACAAATCTCAGAAGCAAGTCTGCTGGGCTGCAGGTCCCACACAGGGTTTGGGGGAGCAGAGGTCAGGCCAAAGCTGTGCTGGAGGATGGAGAGTCAGGTCTGAGGAAGGCTGACCAGGCTTCGGTGGAGGGACAGGAGCAAAGTGGGGACTCAAGGTAACGGTGGGAGCAGTCACCCCAGAGCATCATCTTGGGCCTGGGCCCGTGCTGCTGACCCCTCGTGCCACAGCTTTTGCACTGGGGGGTAGCGGCAGAGACACGTGGCCTCAAGTGGAGGCAGGTAAAGCGCGTGGGTCCGCAGGGTGCTGGCCGGCTGGGGCAGAGAGTGGAGGGGGAGGGGCAGCGGGGAGTGGCCAGAGAGGGAGAAGCTGCAGGTGGGGCCCACCTCACCTCCCCTGGCCCCTGGCCCACGCCATGTCGGTGACCTTCCCCATCAGGGCTGCTCTTGGCTTCTGCTCACTGCCCTCTTTGCCCACTTTCCTCAAGCTGTCAGCACCTGGGAATCAAACACCACTGGGGTTCTAGCCCTGGCATAACCACTAACCAGCTGTGTGCCCTTTGGGAGGGTCCTTTTTCCCCTCAAGCTCTCAGCTTCCTCCTCGGCACAGCGGGAGCCACTAGGGCGAAAATAAATGGAATAAATAAAAGAAACAAGTGACGCACCTGCAAAGTGCCTGGCACAGCGTTGGCCCTCCGTACCTGCAGCTGTCAATCATTACCTGTAGAATAAAAGTAATAAGTGGGTGGGACACGATTCAGCCTTATGGAGGAGTGAAGCACTGACACACGCAAAAATGTGGAAGAACCTCGAAAACATGAGTGGACGACTCCAGACACAAAAGGGTGCATATCGTACGATTGCATTTCCAGGAAGAGTCCAGAGGAGGCGAATCCCTAGAGACAGAAGGTGAATCGGTGGTGGCCAGGTGCTGGGGAGGGGGATGGGGGCTGAGTGCTTCATGGGTACAGGGTTTTCTCTTGGGGCGGATGAAAATATTTTGGAACTAGATAGAAGTGCTGCTTGCACAACATCATGAGTGAACAAGATGCCACTGGATTGTACAATTTAACATGGTAAATGCTGGACTTCCCTGGCGGTCCAGCGGTTAAGACGCCACGCTTCCAATGCAGAGGACGCGGGTTCGATCCCTGGTCAGGCAACTAAGATCCCTCGTGCCACAGGGCAACTAAGCCCATGGGCCACAACTAGAGAGAAGCCTGTGCACTGCAACAAAGGACCCCACGTTGCCACAACTAAGACCCAATGTAGCCAAACATAAATGAATAAATATTTTTAAAAGGTAAAAAGATGGTAAATGTTATGTGAATTTCATCTCGATTAAAAATAATTATATAGGACTTCCCTGGTGGCGCAGTGGTTGAGAGTCCGCCTGCCAATGCAGGGGACAAGTGTTCGTGTCCCTGTCTGGGAAGATCCCACATGCCGCGGAGCGGCTGGGCCCGTGAGCCATGGCCGCTGAGCCTGCGCATCCGGAGGCTGTGCTCCGCAACGGGAGAGGCCACAGCAGTGAGAGGCCTGCGTACCGCAAAAAAAAAAAAAAAAAATATATATATATATATATATAGGGTATGTATAGAGAATTTCCAAAATTCCTTCTAGTTCCAAATCTACAATTCCACCATGGTCCTTCTCCTGGCCGCCTCTCCCTGTGGTGGGGTGGCCCAAAGCCAAGGGAGGAAGGATAGTTTCCGGAGCTCTCTAGGGGAGGGTGGGGCTCGGGGAACGGGCGTTCTCCCCGCTCTGGATCAGGAGTGACGGTGGAAAGGAGGAGGTCCCTTGACTCTGATCCTGGCATGTCAGAGCGGGGAAGGCCTCTGGGAAACAAGCGTTTGCATGGTAAACCGAGGCCCAAGGCCGAGGCGATTTGCTCCGGGCCACAAAGCCGGGTTGTCCTTGCCCTCCTGGTACAGCCAGGGCTCCAGGGCCTGTGCTGTCATCCTGCTTCTCAGCCTACTTGCCCATCATGCCTGGGTTTCGTCACCTCCAGCAAGAGAAGCCCAGGGCACACTTAGAGGGTTAATAGGAAGTTCTGGGGAGTGAGACGGAGGAGAAAGCCTCCCACTCTCCAGCCCGGAGCTGGGAGGGAGGGTAGAGGGGTGAGCTGTGCTTCCACAGACGCCCGCCTTGCAGACCCAGACCCCCTCCCCCAGGCTGCCGGCCTCACGAGGGACTTCCACCCCCGCCTCCACCCTCGGCTCTGCTCTCTGGGTGGCGGCCTCCTTCCTGCTGGCAGCACTGCCAGGGGCTCCCTTGTCCATCACCAGCCAGAGATGCAGAAGCAGGATTCCTGGAATTCCTGAACTCCACCAGGCCATGGAGCTCTGGGGACAACGGCCTCCGTAGATCCTCCTGGGCCTGGGGACTCTTCAAGGCAACCCTCAGCCCAGCCTGCCCGCAGCCATGGGTATCACCCCTCCCCCACGCTCCCCCATCTGCTCAGTATGGAGTCCTCGGAAGCCTCTGCGGGGGTCTGGGGGACCCCTGCAGCCTGGGCCCACCTTCAGGACCTACTCTCTCACTGCAGCTTTCTCAAGCAGATCTGAGAGGGAAGCAGGGCTGGAGCTCGCTTGCCCCATACCTCGCACCCCTCCCCAGGGCACCCCGTGCTCTGCTGAACGACGCCAGCTTCAGGACGCGAATTGATCCCAGCACAGAGGTTTCAGAGCCACTTCTGGGTCCTCCCCTCCCCTCCGCAGCCTGCCTCTCCCTCAGCCGGGCTCCAGCTGAGTGGGCAACTGAGACCAGGTCAGGTTGCTGAGCCACTAGGGCCTCAGGAAGGGCTGGGGCCCATAAGGCTGGAAGCTGGGGGGCTGGGGGCCCCTGGGGGAGATGCAGAGCCAGCCAGTCTCCATCTCACCTGCCCGACTGCAAGGCTGTCCCATCTAATTGCCCTGCCTAAGAAAGCCCTGCCACTGGGGACTTCCCTGGTGGTCCAGCAGTTAAGACTCTGTGCTCCCAATGCAGGGGAGCCGGGTCTGATCCCTGGTGGGAGAACTAGATCCCGCGTGCTGCAACTAAAGGCCCGCATGCCGCAACTAAAGACCCGGCACAGCCAAATAAATAGGAAGGAAGGAAGGAAGGAAGGAAGGAAGGAAGGAAGGAAGGAAGGAAGGAAGGAAGGAAGGGAGTCCCGCCGCTGCTCCGCGACGACAAGTCAGAGCACGATTCCCTGCCCAGGCCGCCCAGACCCACCTCTGGCCTCCCCGGGACGCACTGGCCTTTTGTTTCCACCCCGCGCTGACCCACCTGCTCAAGCCCTTTGCCTTGTTGCGTCTCTTCCACCGCTGAGCTTCTGCTGGTCGTGCTGTCCCCTGAGCCACGTCACTTACTCTTTTCATTACACAGTATACATAATTGCTGTTTCCGGTTTATCGTTATATTTAGTGGTTCCTGTGGCTCTTCACGGAGTTGCCCATCTCATGTTAGTCTCAAGCCAACACACTGTCTGTGGGTCCCAGGGCAGAACCTCCCAAAGGCCCACCTGGAAGACACAGCTGCTGCATCCTGGCACTGTTCAAATTCCAAGGCAGGGTTTGGATGTGTGGCTTCCCCTAGGCCACCATGGTTTCCACTGGACGGTCACTGAGCACTGACATGAGACAGCATGACAGGCTTCCCGGACAACAGTCAGTGGCTTCTTCAGCAGGAGTATCACTAGAGAGCGGTGCCAGGGGTGCCCAGGGCAGGCCCGGAGCTTAGGCCAGGAGGAAACGGAGGTAAATGGAAGCAGGAAAGAAAGTCGCTAAACACAAGGCGGGGGGAGAGAAATGCTGAGGCCAGAGGGAGGGCGAAGCAGGATCCCCGCTGGCACTCAACGTTCAGGATGTCTGGAAGCAGGTGGGCAGCTTGCCAGATTCCCGAGGATCAAGATTTGGGTGCATGGCCCAGGGGTGGGGGCTGGCAAATGAGTCCCATGGGTACCAGGGAAAGGGGAGGAGTAGAAAGGGATCTGGAGTGACCGCCTATGCTGTCAGCCGGATCCTGGAAAGATCAGGTGGGCGCTCACCAAGCTGGTCTAGTGTCTCAACACCTGAATCGTTGGTGGTAACAGCGCGTTTCCTCTTGTGTCCTGGAGTCCTGCTGGACAATTCAGCCAACGAACTTTGTGTATAAGAAGAGAGAGAAGGGAGCAAAAACAAGCAAACAAACAAGACCCTGCCCTTATAAAGCCTAAGACCTGGTGGGAAGATGGACAAGTAAACAATTTTAAATAGTGTGAGAAGTAAGGTGAGAGGTGCCTGACCCGGCTGTACTATGAGAGCAGAGGGGAGAGGCAGCTAGGGCAGAGCCTGTGTGTGTGTATGTGTGTGTGCGCGCGTGTGCACACGCTCACGCAAGAACACTCCTGTGTACGTGAATGTCAGCTCCCAGATAACAGCAGGCAGGTACCCGGGACTCACTGTGTGCTGGGCAAGGGGTTGCAAACTCTGCATGAACCAGCCCGCCTAATCCTCCCAACACGATGAGGCCCCACGTGCTCTCCATTTTAGAGACGAGTCAACTAAGGCCCCCAGAGCTCTTAACCAGTTTGCTGTTGGGCTTCTCATTCATACTTCACAGAGATTCTGCAGATGACACGTTATTTCAGTTTTACAGATGAGAAAGTGGATTCCAAACGATTAAGCACTCCACCCAAAGTCACCCAGCTAGTAAGTGAGCTGGGAAACGTGACCAAGCTTGTCCGAATTCAACATCCTGTGCCTCGTCTGCTTTCATCAATAGCGACAAGTGCTCCTCCACCTTTCTGTGTCTTGGCGTTGTGTTTTGTTCTGTTTTTTGGTCACGCCACGCGGCTTAAGGGATCTCCTTTCCCTGACCAGGGATTGAACCCGGGTTACAGCAGTGAAAGCCCGGAATCCTAACCACTAAGCCACCAGGGAACGCCCTGTGCCTTGGCTTTGCCACCCATGAAATAGGAGCAAAGCATCCTAGTCTCAAATGTAAAAAGTGGCCCTAGCGCAGGGCTTCCCTGGTGGCGCAGTGGTTGAGAGTCCGCCTGCCGATTCAGGGGACACGGGTTCGTGCCCCAGTCCGGGAAGATCCCACGTGCCGCGGAGCGGCTGGGCCCGTGAGCCATGGCCGCTGAGCCTGCGCGTCCGGAGCCTGTGCTCCGCAACGGGAGAGGCCACAACAGTGAGAGGCCCGCATACCACAAAAAAAAAAAAAAAAAATAGTGGTCCTAGCCTGGCAGTCTTTGGAAGATCTACCTCTTTGGGATGGAGGTAGGGTGAAAAATTTCAAAACTGGCCCTGGCCTTCTAGGACCCTTGCTGGAGAATTGTGGAAAACAGCTTCATTCCTGTCTTAAGCAGATCTGACAAGGCCAGAGGAGAAAGCCTGAAATAGAGCTGGCTGGCCTCACCCTCCGTGGGATCAAGGGTGCTGCTTGTCTAGCTCTGAATAACCCACTCTATGGGGAATATCCTGGGAATTTCCTTATGTGGTAGGGCTGGATGATTTCACTACATCAGATGAACTCTCCTCTCCGTCCCTAATATCAGTGACGAGAAATGGCACAATTTCACTTTCTTCTTAAAAAGAAAATGTAAAAGATATTTAAAGGCATGGAAGGTTATTACAAGGAAAGTGGGAACCAGTTCATCTCCATCTGTACTGAGGTTTGGACAAGAGGGCAGGGATTTTGAATACAGCGACAGGGGTTTAGATTAGACATAAAGAAGAACTTCCTGATGAGGTGGAGGGATGCTGGAATAGCTTATGCCAGGTTCCAGGGAGCAAGCTGTGAATCTATTTAGACCAGTGCTGTCCAAGAGAAATATAATGGAGCCATGCATGCAAGTTTAAATTTTTTAGTTGCCATATTAAGAAAGTAAAATTAAACAGGTGATGTTAATTTTTATAACACATTTTCCCAAAAAAAAAGAAAAAGGGACTTCCCTGGTGGTCCAGTGGTTAAGAAAGACTCTGCGCCACCAATGCGGGGGGCACGGGTTCGATCCCTGGCCAGGGAGCTAAGATCCTGCATGTCACTGCCACACGGCATGGCCAAAACAAAAAACAAAAACAAAACAAGCAAAGAACCAAACAAAACAAAAAGCACGTTTTACTGAACCCAACAGATCCGAAATATTATCAATATAAATAATGTAATCAACATAAAAATAATTAATGAGATATTTCACGTTGCTTTTGGTATTGTTTTCAAAATCCAGTCCGTATTTTACACCTATAGGACATCTCAGTTCAGACCGGCCACATTTCCACTGCTCAATGACCATGTGTGGCCAGTAGCCATGGCATCAGTCAGCACATCAGGAATCACTGATGACTGACACCCCATGGCAGATATGAGATGTAGTCTGGTTTTACCTCAAGGCAGAAGGTTCTCCAGAAGACCTGAGGGCCTATGAGGGTGAAGGCCAAGAAAGCGGTATCTCCTGGAGCCCTCTCAGCCTTCCTCGTTGCTGGAAACACAAAGACCCATCGCCCTCTGACAGTTCCGAGAACCCACTAGGCAGGGCTCTGGGTTCCCTTTCAGTAGAGGAGACCCTGACCCCTCGGGTCTGTCAGATGCAGGCTTTGGTGACTTGTTAACTAACCCCAGTGAGTTAACGCTGTCCGGGAAAGCAAGGAAAAGGGTTCCGTCCTGGGTGGGTGAGTAGCTCTGCTCTCTCCACGTCTTGCTGGTGTGAATGACTAGTCATGGGGTAGGGGGGAGCCGGGCCGGACAGGGGTGATGGAGATCTACCCCGTCTGGGGTGCAGTGTGGGAACGTCAGCCCAGGCCCAGGCTAGCCCATCTTGCCCCCGTCCGCGGCATCTCCTCCAGGTACCAGCATGGCCCTCCACCTCACCTTGTTCTCATCCTGCACGATGTCGTCTGTCCCCCCCCACACACACTGCTCTCCCCTGCTCTGTCCCCTGGCACTCAGCACTACCCAACATCATAAATGGTCTAGAGTCTGCCTTTCTCTTTTGAATGTGAACTCCATGGGGGCAGGGGCTCCGTCCGACTCCCCACTGTACCCCCAGGGCCTCGCTCAGTGCCTGACACGCACAGTAGGGGCTCCAAAAATATTTTTTGACTGAGTGAAAGGAAAACTTGTTATAATTCAGAGGAGGACCAAAGCAGTGAGGGAGCCGTATCTCACACTTCCATTTTTTTCTCACAAAATTTCTCACTTTGGATCCATTCTCTTCAACATGGACGTGAACCGCAAGATGAAATAAATGAGAAAAGTTACAGATATTTCCCAAGCGTCTCGGAAAGGAAAACCTCCAGTCCTTCTCTTCCTAAGAATGCAGATGGTTTAATCTTCCTGAATACTGTCCTGGGGAGTTTTCTCCCTATGTTTCACAATTAGAGCTCAGTGTAGTTATTCCTTGTGAACGAATCGGTCTTTGAACTACACAACGGTTAGGTTAGAAAACGATGAGGGGAAGGAGGAGAGGTGAGTTATTGGCAAAGACACAGACAGTCCAGCCGAGGATATAAATGGTCCACAAAACATTCCCCGGCATTCTGACAAAGAAGAGGTCAGAGCTCTGTATTGCCAGAACGTTCCCCTCGCAAGAGCTCCCTGCAACCTGGGGGAAAGCACAGATTAACAAAGGAAGCAGCCAAGGAACACAAAAAGCAAGAGTCTCCTTACCCCTGAGCGTGTGGGATGATGAGACAGCAAGCGAGACAATATTAGTCTGAGTCACAGACACGGGGACCAGCTGGGCCTCTTCTGCAGCTGCGTTCCAGAGGATGGCATTTCCTGAGCACGGCTGGTTCCCAGGCCTTCTCAAACCCACTGGAAAAGAGGTGATGCTGTCCCCAAGCTCACCCCATCCAAACCGCAAACACCCAGGTCTCCCTTCTACACCACAGGAGCACCTGCTCTCCCCTTGGGTGCAGTCCACGTGCTGGGACACCCATCCAGGTGGTCAGCCCGGCCCGAGGCAACGTGGCTAAGTGCCCAAGAGTTGCCTCATTCTTGTCCACCGACAGCGGCACTCCTCCAGAGAGTGCATTAATAAAGGACTCTTGAAGATCTTGAAGACTTTTCAAACCCAAGGAATGGCTGGCTGAGAATAAGGTTGGAGGAAATGCCTTTTGGCATGGGGCCTGCCCGGCATCCTGGTACGCAGGGCACTGGCTGATCGGTCCACGCACGTGGTTAATCCTACTGAAACAACCAGGGAACCCAGTACATGGCAGTGGGTCCTCTTCGACCTCTATCCCAGGCAAATATGCAGGTAATAGGTGTCAAGGCACAGGGGTGGAAGGGAGCTGGAATATTCCACTGAAGCTGACTCTAAAGGAAGTCAGGACCAGGGGGTGCTGAGCTCGGTCAGTGGAATCACACTAGTGTTTGGTTTTCAGTCCACGTTTACCTTCTACATCGTGCTCTCGCTTCGGCATAACGGAGACCGAGCAGGACTCGGGAGACAGAACCGGAGGCTTTGATTCCTAGCTCTGCCACCCGATACCTGAATCTGGGGCGAGCTTTCTAAGTCTTGGGGTATTCGCTTCCTGCGGCTGCTGTAAGAAAGCACCACAACCTTGGCTGCTTAAACAAGACAGATGTGTTGTCTCACAGCTCCAGAAGCTGGAAGCCCAAGATCACGGTGAGGGCCGTGAGGCAGGATCTGTTCCAGGCCTCTCTCCCGGCTGCTGGTGGCTTGCTGGTGACCTCTGACCTTCCTTGTCTTGAGAGGCACGGCCCCATCTTCAGCTTTCATGCTCACATGCTACTCTTCCTGCGTGCATCTCTCTCTGGGTCCAGATTTCCCCTTTTAATAGGGACACAGTCGTGCTGGAGTAGGGCTACCCTGATGACCTCATCTTAACTTGATTATCTCTGTAAAGACCCCATGTCCAGATAAGGTCACATTCTGAGGTCCTGGTGGGTGGGACGTTAACATATGAATTTGGGGGGAACACAACTGAACCCCTACCACTTAGCTAGTTTCCTCTTCTGTAAATGGGGATCATAATACAGTTGCAGTGGTTGTAAAACGCCTCAAGAAGGCATGGGGTCCGCAGGAGGCCAGTGGATGTCTGCCTTGTCTGACTGAATGTGCAGGCGCCTCCCCGGGGAGCAGGGCCCAGGTCAGGACTCACCCTGTGAGTGTCCAACACATGTCCGCAGAACCGTGGCCAGTGCTCGCTGATGACAGTGAAGACGAAAGGCTGGAGTGGAAAATCTGATGGCAGACATGCCAGGGCTATGAAAATCCGATACCGAGTGTTGGCGAGGACATGGGGCTGAGGACCCCTGGACGCTGCTGGTGGAGCGCACGTTAGTACAAACACTTCGCAGGGCAAGTTGTGTTGAAAGGAAGAAGGTGCATACCCGATGCCCCAGCAATCCCACTCCTAGGTATACACTCTAGAGGAATGCTTACACGTGCGCCCCAGGAGATGGGTGCCAAAATGTTCACAGCAGCATTGTCTGTAAGAACAAAGCATGAAAAATACCCCAAATTTCCTAAATGTGTTGTATTCACTGGAGAAATACTATATTGCGTCGAAGTGAACTAACTCGAGCTATGCGTAGCTCACGGGTGAATCTCACTAACAAAATATTGAGCAAAAAAGAGCAAATTGCAGGAGAATCTCTACAATGGGGCATGCAAGACGAAACGACACACTGCATAGAATACACACATATGTATGTGCATAAAAAGAGGTATGAGGGAATTCCCTGGCGGCCCAGTGGTTAGGACTCTGAACTCTCACTGCTGAGGGCGCGGGGTCCATCCCTGGCTGGGGAACTGAAATCCCACAAGCCAAGCGGTGAGGCCAAAAAGAAAAAAAAAAAAAGAAAAAGATGTGAGAAATACCAGATTCAGGAGGGGATGTTAGCTGGGGAGGAGGGGTCCACAAGGAGCTTCAGTTATATTTGTAGCAGTTTTTTTTTTTTCTTTTCTAATGAAAAGAGAAAAAAAAGTTATAACTTTCTGCATGCTTGAATTATAACTTTTTAAAAAGAAGCCAGGACTCGATGAGCCTTACATAAAGGAGAGGAGGAAGCTGGGGCCCTAATTGCAGGGAGATTCACAGCTGTTCTTAGCCAGCCCTGGAACCCAGAACCCAGCGTAAACAAGCAAAGGATGCTGAAAGGTTGAGGCCCAGGAAGGGGGGAGGCTCCTGCTGAGAGGGAGGAGAGGAGCGGGGACACTGTGATGCTGCCCCTCTCTGTTCTGAACCTAGTGTTGGCCTGTGTCCCAGCCCGGGGGCTGCGGAGAACCCCAGGTGGAGAGCACGGCGGGGCAGCCCAGGAGACACGCGCACAGAGATGCGCGCCCTGCATCCCACACACGCCCCGAGCACGCGGGCTGCCACCTCCGCACACTGACACACACTCCCTCTCTAACAACCTGGCACGGACACCTTGACAGTTTACAGCACAGATACACCCACCCTCTCAGCCACACACACACACACACACACACACACACACACACACAAGCACTCCGCGGCCGCCCACTCCGGCCAGGACCCAGGAGCTGGCGAGGCAGCAGAGCCTACCAGCTGCAGTCCTGCCAGCGCCCCCTCTCCTCCAGGGCTGGGTTTTTCCAGCCGGAGCCCCGCTCCCTCTACTGCAAGCTCTGGAAATTGGTGTCTGACGTCGCCGCTCCTGCACGTTATTTATTTACTTCCTCTTTTCTTCCCTCCGCTGAGGCCCTCCGGTTGGGAGAGCTGCAGGCAGAAAGCTGCCGGGTGGAGGAAGCAGAGAGGACGGTGGGCAAGACCGCTCAGGAGCCCCCGGCCTGCCTGCGGGGGTCATGAGCGTCCGGCCGGACGCCCCGAGGGAGGAGGGAGATGCCGGGGACAGGGGACAGGAGGCAGAGCTGCGGGGCCCAGCCAGCAGCCGGCAGCGCCAGCACAGACAGGCCACCCGGTTCCTGCACAAGGACTCGGCCGACCTGCTCCCCCTGGACGGCCTCAAGAGGCTCGGCACCTCCAAAGACTGGGTGAGGCTGCCCTCCCCCCTCCCCACCCCCGGGGGGCCGGGGTCCCTTCTCTCCTCTGCCGGAGGGTGCAGACCCCAGCCTCCAGCTGCCCCTCCCTGCCCACGGGGAGGGGAGAGGCAGCCCTGACCTGTGGGTTCACCTTGACCGTTCCCGGCTCTTCACTGGGGTGTTCCCACGGCTTGGTGGCTCTGGGGGACCCTATCTATTGCTCAGCTTCCCCAAAGAGCCCCAGGCTTGTCTTAGGGGGGCAGAGAGGAGCACTTGTTAGAGCAGAGGTTTGTGGGGCCCGGGAGCCCCTGGAGCAGTCATTTACCGCTGGGCCCGGCGGGTTCAAGGTCGCGATTCCCTCCTCTGTCTAAGCTACAGGTCCCCTCACACTGGGACTGGACCTTCGGTGCCCCCCCGCCCCATCCTCGCCAGAACACCAGGGCTTCCCACGCCTTTTGCCTGGGCGTCAGGCTCCTGAGGGCCCCCTTGCTCCCTGCAGGTGCAGTGGCCCTTCCAGCCTCCTTTCCTTCCACCCCCCTGCAGCAGCGTGGCCTCCCGAGGGAACGGGGTCAGGGAGCGACACCGAGGGGTGGGTGAGTCAGGGGACAGCTGCATGTACTCACTCCCCTCTGACAGAGGGAGGGGCTGAGAGAGTGGCCTTCCTCGGAGCCGGGATGCTTGGGCTCAGATCCTGGTTCTGGCACTTAGCAACTCAGCCAAGTCTCTTTATGTCTCTGAGCCTCAGTTTCTTCATGTGTTACATGAGGATCAAATTAACAGGATGTACCTCACAGGGATGTAAGAGTTACATGAGCTAATACCTGTAAAGGACTTAGCAGAGTGCCTGGGTAATTGGGAGCTCTGCCTAAAGGCTGTTGTCCCTCCAGCTACTCTTACTGTTCCATTTAGCCTGAGAGAGAAAGTAAGACCCACAAGGTCCGGAGAAGATGCGATGCCTCTGGCCTCCGGCTCACAGAGGACGAGAGGGCTTCTGTAGAAAGGCTGCGGTACTCTGTCCTCTCTCATCTCTTGGGCAGGGAGTCTGAGAGGAGGGACTCCTGCAACCTGAGGTGTATGGGGCCATTTCCAGGCTACTCTGGCAGCCCCTTCTCCCCGGAAACCTGGAGCCAGATGCAGCCCCTCACTGCATTTCCTGAAAGAGCCCTACCTTTCCACATTCCTCCCAGCCAAATGTTCACCCTCCAGGAGCCCGGCCCAGCAGCGCCGCAAGGGGAAAGGCGACCAGACTGAGACTTCAATTCAGAGAACCTCCTTGCAAAGAGCCAGCAGAGCTGAGACACAGATGGAGCAGGGAAGCAGGCTCTTTGGCTCTCGGTGGCTAGGAAATCACAGCCTCTGCCCTCTGCGGCCCATCCCTCATCTGTTCGGCCCTGGCGAAGAGGCTCTATTGACACTGCCGCCCCAGCGTGGCAGGTCCAGCCTTCTGCCCTCAGGACCTCCCAGACCAACACGGAGCAGTTACCTTGCATGGCTTTGGGAGTGAAGACACAGCATTTGGGGGCCTGAGCCTGCATCCCTCGTGGGACAGGTGGGAGGAGAGCTGGAAGCCACAGAGCTGCCCTTCCCAGCCGCTCCCAGAGCTCGCTGCTGCCCTTTTCCCAGAGCTAGGTCTCCTGCTGGCAGCCTGTTGGCGGGAGCAGCCTCAAGGGCCTCATTAAGCGAAGGGCAGGAAAACAATCCCAGGCTCCCAAGGAGAGAGGGCAGGTGGAGAAGCATGTGTGGAGCCTGGAGGGACACAGCCATTCCTCGGTGAGCATTTAGGGAATGCCTACTGTATGCTGAGCTGAGCCCTGTGATGCAAAGAGGAATGAGATACAGACCTGACCTCAAGGGCAGATAACAGCTTTGAGACGCGTGACAAAGGGGGCCATGGGACAGGACGCTGCCCCTGCCTGGTGTGTGGAGGGAAGAGTGGGAAGAAGTCAGGCAGGGCTTCTTGGAGGAGGTGGACCCTGCGTGAATTACAGCATGCCCTTGGAACCCCAGACATAAAATAAAAGCCTCTGTCCAAATAAATAGTTCCTGAGCCAGTGGCCCAGTCTGGCCTAGAGAAGGGTGAGAAGAGGAGTTTCAGAAGGAGGGGCGTGCAGGAGCAGAGGCATGGAGGTGACGGGCAGCCGGGTCCGGGGGGCCGGGGGGGGCGGGGGGGCGGAGGGGCACGGGGGGGGGGGGGGGGGGGGGGAGATGAGGCAGTGGCCGGGTCACCTGGGCTGTCACCGCCACGTAAGCACGGCGGGGAGGGGAGGGCTCTGATGGATTTTAGGCAGGGGAGTGACAGGCTTAGTTTGACATGTCGCTTTGTGCTTCTCAGACTTTACTGTGCACACAGGTCATCTGGGCATCTTGTTAAAACAAGGCTCCAGTTCAGTAGGTCCCGATTCTGCACTTCTAGGAGCTTTCTAGTGGTGGTAAAGCTGCTGATCTGAGGACGGCACTTGGAGGAGCAAGAGTTTCAGAGACTCCCAGGCTTTGAGCAGGTGGATTTGAGAGACACGTCCTTACGGACTTAGGGAGGCGTCCCAGGGACTCAGGAGAGCCGTGCTGAGGTGTGAACGAAGCAGTAACAGAAAGAGAGGTGGACTGTGAATACAGGAGGCGAAGCTGGCAGAATCTAGACGTGACTGGACGTGGCGGGGTGGCTTCAGGTGAAGGACGGTGAGGATGACGCCCAGCTTCCTAGGCTGTTTGTTTGGCCCTGCCTCACAGCTTGCAGGATCTTAGATCACTGACCAGGGATGCGACCTGGGCCCCGGCAGTGAGAGCACCAAGTCTTAGCCACTGGACCACCAGGGAACTCCCCCAGCTTCCTAGTTTAGATTTGGACTTTTTTTCTTTTTTGTTTGTTCTTGCTACTTTGACTTCTTTTCATCACACCATCAACTCTGGGATCTGCGACCCACAGAAGGATGAGGTCAGAGGAAGAAAAAAAGAAAAAGTGTCCCCAAGAATATGTGTTGTAGACTTGAGACAGAATTCCCCCCCAGCATCACGCGAGTGCCTGAAATGTCCCGTCTGTCTAACCGAGGAGAGACCCTTCCCCCCTCCCCATCTCTCCATTACCGAGCAATACATTGGGGTCCTGGAAAACGGCATGATTTGATACTGGGACTAGCTCTGCTCTAATGATCTGACTGCTGGGATCCTTGGGGAAGCTCTCCCCCTTCTTACTCCCAGGAGACTCAGGAGCAGGGCGGGGCTGGGGAGAACGGCCTGGGATTTGTAAAGTGAGGGAACTGAGCATCTGCACGTTTTGTGATGGAAGCAGCAACCGCACAACGTGATCCAGAGGCGTCTGGTGGAGGGGAACCCGAGCCGGCCTCAGGGGGTGCAGGCCGCGATCCACGGCCAGGAGACCAGGAGGAAGACCAGCAAGACAGAGAGGCCAGCTCTTCTGGTCAACTGCAAGGTGAGACCCCCCTCCCGGGCCTGCTCCCCTCACCCACTCTCCCTTCTGCCCCAGTGGTGAGGGAGGGATGGGGGAGCCCTCTCCCCAGGCTGGGCCATAGACTGGGATCCTCCGTGTCCTTTGCTTCCCGCCCCTCACCGCCCCGTCTTTCCGAGGTGTGCACGACTCCCTTTCCTTGAGCAAAGTATCATCTTTAAATGTGAGTGTGCTCCACACACACACGGTGCGCACGTGTGGGTAACGCAGCCCTCCCGCGAAAGCTCACGTGCTCCGGATCACAGCCTTGTCATCCCCAGAGCCAACGCCGAGCCGTGCCCTCCCTTCCGCCCATCCTTGCTCCATGCTTCCTCTGCCTGTCATCCTAGGTCCACGTTCTCCGATCCTTCCAGCCTCAGCTGTCACTGCCTCCGGGAAAGCTCCCCTGACTTTCCCGATGGAAAAGCCTTTCCTCCGGCTCAACATCTAAGGCTCTAGACTCACAACCCACAGCCTTAACACTCTCCGTGCACTGGTGCCCCTCCGCTCCCCTGCATCCTGGGGAGCGGCCTCCCCTGCTGCCCCTTCCACGTGCCCACGCACAGCAGACCTCAGCAAACAGCGTGGAAGGAGAAAACAATGTGTTTTGCGGTATCCAAGTGCAAACCCAAACGTCTGTTTTTATCTAAAAGGAAGCGACCTTGTCTTCCTTCGCCTGCGGTGGCGAATCTGTTCCCCACATCTAATTTTCTAACCAGGTATCCCTCCTCATGCCCACCCCTGATTCCTCTAACGGGAGGCCCTCGGCACCACTGTCAACAAGCACAGGCACAGACCTACACTTCGGGGCGAATCCTCCCCAAAGTACACTCTCACCGCCTGCGGCTTTACTTCCTTTCTTGATTCCGTATCTGACCCATTTCTGCTCAACTGTGTGAGTCCCATAAAAAACACCCTTAACTCACTTTTTGTGGGCCGGAGGCCGCACTCAGCGGCTTGTGGGATGTCAGTTCCCCGACCAGGGATTGAACCCGTGCCCTTGGCAGTGAAAGCGTGGAGTCCTAACCACTGGACCGCCAGGGAATTCCCAGCCCTTCACTCATTTCTGAAAGGGACCCATCAGGGGCTGGGAAAGGTGACAGAGCCAGTCCCAACTCTTTCTCCCCCCTACCCCCTGGGGACTCACGGAGTCCCCTCCCCTCCCCCTTTTCTCAGTGCCAGGACCAGGTTCTTCAGGTGGCCGTGGACACGGGCACCCACTACAATCAGATCTCCGCTGGATGCCTCAGCCGCCTGGGGTAAGACGGGGGCCCAAAAGAATGGGTAGGGAGGGGGCTTCTTTTTGGGGTGATGAAAATATTCTGAAATTAGTGATGGTTGCAGAACTCTGTTGTCTACTTTATTTTTATTTATTTAGTTTTGGCTGTGTTGGGTCTTTGTTGCTGCGTGTGGGCTGTTTCTAGTTGCGGGGGCTACTCTTTGTTGTGGTGCATGGGCTTCTCATTGCGGTGGCTTCTCTTGTTGCAGAGCACGGGTTGTAGGCGTGCAGGCTTCAGTAGTTGTGGCACGTGGGCTCAGTAGCTGTGGCTTGTGGGCTCTAGAGCGCAGGCTCAGTAGTTGTGGCGCACGGGCTTAGTTGCTCCGCGGCGTGTGGGATCTTCCCGGTCCAGGGCTCAAACCCATGTCCCCTGCATTGGCAGGCGGATTCTTAACCTCTGTGCCACCAGGGAAGTCCCTCTGTTGTCTACTTTAAAAGGATGACCTTTGGGAGTTCCCTGCTGGTCTAGTGGTTAGGATTCAGAGCGTTTACTGCCGTGTCCTGGGTTCAATCCCTGGTCCAGGAACTGAGATCCCACAGGCCACGTGGCACAGACAAAAAAAGAAGAAAAAGGGTGTCTTTCACAGTATATGAACTGTATCTCAATAAAGCTGTTACTTTTTTTAAAAAAATTATTTATTTTAATTTATTTATTTTTGGCTGTGTTGGGTCTTTGTTGCTGCGCACAGGCTTTCTCTAGTTGCGGCGAGCAGGGGCTACTCTTCGTTGCCGTGTGCGGGCTTCTCATTGCGATGGCTTCTTTTGTTGCAGAACACAGGCTCTAGGCACGTGGGCTTCAGTAGTTGTGGCTCATGGGCTCAGTAGTTGTGGCTCGTGGGCTCTAGAGCACAGGCTCATTAGTTGTGGCGCACGGGCTTAGTTGCTCCACGGCATGTGGGATCTTCCCAGACCAGGGCTTGAACCCATGTCCCCTGCATTCGCACGTGGATTCTTAATCACTGCACCACCAGGGAAGTCCCAAGCTGTTACTTCTTTGAAAAGAGGTGACAGGGGCTCTGGCAGAGAAGACAGGATTTAGATCCCACGTGGGTCCAGGGTTGGCTGAGAACCCAAAGCGTGGCGGGGAGGGACACTAGCGGACTAGCGGCATGGGGGGCTGTGGTGGCCATAAGCCTTGCTTCCCAACCACAGGTTAGGGAAGAGGGTCCTAAAAGCCCCATCTGGGGACCTGGCGCCTGGGCCCCCAGCCCAGGTGGAGCAGCTGGAACTACAGCTGGGCCAGGCAACCGTGGCGTGCTCGGCCCAGGTGGTAGGTAAGTCCCCTCTCCATCAGCATCCCCGCGTCTCTGCTCTTGCAGCTCTCCCTCCTGGGCGGGGCGAAGGCAGAGCCTGTCAGCTCCTGCCAGCACACACAAGGTACCCCCAAAGATGCTCTGATTATCCCCAAGGTTCTCTGGCCTGGGGTGGTGGGGGGAGCAGAGAAGGGGCGAGTGCTGACAGGACAGCAGCATTCTCAAACGGTTCCCGCAGATGTGGAGAGTCCTGAACTCTGCCTTGGCCTGCAGACTCTGCTCTCTCTCAAGGTAAGGAGGATGCTCGTGCTGACACCCACACCCAGGGCCTGACCCCGAGGGCTGGGAAAAAGAAGTAGGGGGCACGGGTGTGGAAGCATGGGCCAGGCTCCGATGAGACGGACTTGGAGATGTGGAATTTCACCCTCCATGCTTAGAGGTTCCTTATTTGTGAAAAATATGGAGAACTGGGTCCCTCCATGATAGCGGTCCAGGTGAATGGAAACAGGGAGGAGAAGAGAGCAGGGTGCTGTGGGAAGGCGGAGGGGAACAAAGCAGCGTGGCTGGGAGAGGGGTTACCTGCCCAGGTGAGCTCACTGTCCCCCAACCCCACAGTGCTGCATTGACCTGGAGCATCACGTGCTGCGGCTGAAAGCCCCCTTCCCTGAGCTGCCCTTCCTGCCTTTGCACCAAGAGCCGGACCAGTGACCGCTGCCCCAGATGGTCCCCAGGGGAAAGCTCCTTGCCTGAAGGGAAGAGCCATGGGGGGATGGGGCATGACTAGAGCCAGGTAGCTGGGACAGCTGGGTCTGTCCCTCTTGTCACCACCCTGGCCCCTTTCCCATTTCCCAGTCGGCCACACTCCTCTGCTTCTCAGCACCTGCCCCATCCCCCAGGAGGAATGTTCCCTGGAGAGGGCCCGCGATCTCAGGGTTCTGGTTTCCCCGTCCTCTCTCATCCCCACCGTCCCAAGAAGAGTGGAGCTAAGTCAGGACTGCAGAAAAGGACATCAGCAGAGCGGGGTCCTGACTGGGCCCCTGGCACAGCATGGGGTGGCCCGAGTCCAAGGCTACAGCCTGCTGCTGGCCCCTGCCTGCCCCGTCCACCCCGCACACCGTCGAGGCCTTGACTCCGCGTGGCTCACCTCACAACTAGCCTGCCCCGCTCCCCGGCCCGGGCCCCTGGCCCTGCTGTGTCCACTTCTCTGATCTGCGCACAGCTGAGCGGGAGAGAAATGGTCACCACAACAGTAGAGGAATGCCTAGCCCATGAGGGCCGGGGGTTCCTTCATCGGCTGCCTCTTCTGGGGCTGCCAATGTCTGAAGCCAGTTATTAGTTGATGCCCTGCGCAAACCTTGGGTAAACCTCTACTCTTTACTCCAGATACGTACCCTCCACCTGCTTCCTCACCCACTGGGCATGTGTGGACAGCCCTGTGGGGAACTGCCCCCCAAGGCAGACAGGAATGGTGACGTTGCCAGGATCCAGACTTAACCTGACCAATATTCCTTCTTATTTCTAGAACTATCCACTTCATTAGACCTTCCCACCCCTCATCTCTGGCCTCCTGAGCTTGAGCTGGTTTTTTCTGGCATCAGTGTCTACCCAACCCCCCCACCCCGGCCCTGAGTCCAGCAAAGACACAAGGAGGCTTTGCTACCTTCCCTGTGAAGAGCCCAAACCTCAAAGGGCCAGGCCTCCGGGTGCCTCTCTGGCTGGTTTGAGTCTCTCATATGTTGGATTAGGGGAGAGGAAGACAGTGGTGTAACTAACTCGACCAGGGGACTAGGACACTCAGCTCGGAGTCAAAACCCTGAGCCTGGAGTAGATTAGATCTGAG
The DNA here is from genome assembly GCF_003676395.1 of Aethalodelphis obliquidens. Lineage (NCBI taxonomy): Eukaryota > Metazoa > Chordata > Mammalia > Artiodactyla > Delphinidae > Aethalodelphis > Aethalodelphis obliquidens. The sequence goes on along the minus strand of NW_020838027.1, from coordinate 2,969,625 downwards.
CAGAACCAGGATCTGCTGTGAGCCCTGGCCATACCTTTCTCAGCTGAGTCCTCTGCACCCAGAGGAGAGGAGAGGGGCTCACTGGCACAGGTGTGAGAGTGCGCTGGCCCCTCTGGCCCTGCTCCTCGACCCCTGCTCTCCCGGGCCTCTCCCTGTCCCCCCTCCCTTCTGCCTCCTTTGCTTCTGCAATTGCAGACCCAGGCCCAAGGAGGCCCTCAGCTCAGTGGCTTCTCCATTTGAATAAACACCTGTTTGTCCTAGCGAGTGTCCTCCTCTGCTTCTCAGACACTGAATGATCACTCTGCCCTTGTTCCCTTACAGAAGGAAATGTGAAGGGGGACATTCCCTCGGGCTGACCCCTCTGGCTGGGGTCACTATAACTGACAGCAGTGGCTTTCCAACTCCTCTGAACACAACTCAGCAGGAAGTGTATTCTACGTTGCACTCACTACACACACGTGCACGGACACACACAAGTATAACAAAACAACCCTTCCCTACACGTGAGCGACATACTCCCATATTTTTTGTCCTACTTAGTCTACTCTATCTCATTTATTTAAAAAAATTGCCGACCACAACCCAACAAAGGATTGCAACCTACAATTCGAAGACCACTGATTCAGAGCACAGGAAGCAAGAGAAGAAGGGATATAAGTGGCCCAGGGTATCGTTCTGATCGTGGCCCGCCTGGACTGTAAACCCGCATCAGACTTTAACATCATGAGGGTGAACAACCAATACACTGACAACCATCCTGTTTCTCACTTCCAGTGCAGTGTTCAGTTTATTACGTGAGATATCCCCCGCTTTACTATAAAGCAGGCTTCGCGTTAGGTGACCTTGCCCAGCTAGAGGCTGATGTAAGTGTTCTGAGCACATTTATCACAGGGTAGGCTAGGCTGTGACGTTCAGTAGGTGAGGTGTGGGAAATGCATTTTCAGTTTACAATATTTTCAACTTACGATGGATTTATGAGGGTGAAACCCATCATAAGTCAAAGATCTGTGGTTCGCCATTCGTGTAACAATCACTGACATCAGTGACCTGGAGCCGTGCCACAAAAGGTGGAACTTGGGGGTGGGTCCTCACTGCCATTGCGCCACTGGCCCCAAAGTCTGGCTGGGGAGCAGCGAGAGATCTGTAGTCCCTCCTCACAAACAAGTCTGTTTCCCACACAACAAGAGTGGGGAGCTCTGGGGAGGGGGCAGTGCCTACCGGTGTGATGGGCCAGGCACACGAGGAAAGGGGCAGAGGAGCAACTCGTCTCCTCCTTCACCAGAAAGACCATGAGGTCTACAGTTCCCAGTCCCCCTAGGGTTGCCGCCATCCGTCCTCTATAATGTGCGCTCCCTGTCCTGCAAACACCGTGGACAGCTTGCGGGGTGGGGACGTTCGGAAGGGTCCCGTTTAGCCAAGACGGCGGTCCAGCTAGGAGGCATCACGGAGGCCTGGGGAGGCACGCTGTGGTGGCCCATCGGGATGGTAGAGGGTTTGGTGAAGCAGGGCCCGGGCGGCGGGGAGGTCGTCAGGGTCTGCGGGCAAGAGGGGCTGGGGGGTCTGCTGGGACCTGGCCTCCCGCAGCAGCCCCGCCCCCAGGACTCCCCCACCCCAGCTCCCGCAGCAGCCCCGCCCCCAGGACTCCCCACCCCAACTCCCGCAGCAGCCCCGCCCCCAGGACTCACCCACCCCCAGCTCCCGCAGCAGGCCGCAGAACTCCGGCTCAGCCTCTAGCACTTTGAGCAGGTTGGTGGACTCCATCCGCTCCAGCTGCACCTCCCAGTACACGTAGATCTTCTGATTGAAGGTGACGTACACGAGGCAGGGGCTGTTGCAGCCCCCTTTGCAGGCGTAGAGGCCTGGGGGAGGGGTGGCGGGGGTAGGAGAAAAAGGTCGGGGAGGTTTATGCCCGGCGCGGGCGGCATTCGTGTCAGCAGTTTCTACCCACCCGTGGACGCCAAGCAGAAAACTAAAGGCCCTCTTTCTATTTCTTCCTTGCTGGGAACTCAGTAAAGCAGGTAAAACGTAAAATATCTGGCCCATTCCAGATACGGAGAACCACAGTAACAAAGCCCAGGCAGGACAGTGTCCTAGGAGGTGACACGTGCTGGTTTCCCATCTCAGTGACAGCCCCAGGGTAACGCGGGGCGGCTTCTCCTGGGTGGTGATCCCTCTTCCCAGGTCACTGCAATGTGGCACCAGCGCGTCGTTCAAGTGTTACCATTTTAGTGACCAGAGACACCCCCAAAGGAGTTAACGCTGCTTCCCAAGGTCCCCGATTTGGAACTAAGAGAATGGAACTTGGAGAACAGTCTTCAGAGTCCTGACATGTTCAGATGGGGAGGAACTTTCCCATATCTCCACACAGCAGGCAGACAAGAACTCATCCGACTCTTTTTCTGAACAACCCGCCCCGCATATCTGATTCTTTAAAATATCCAAAGATAGACACCTCACTGTCTTTTATCTCCTCTTAGTTAAAACTGTAAAGATGGCAATCTGGTGCCCACTCACACCCTCTAACCGAAGAGCTGAAGAACTCGTTTGTTTACGAAGACTTGTGTCAGGGGCCGCAGTGAGAGTGGAAGCAAGGGGGACAGGTGTGCTTAGCAAGGGGCGCAGGGCAGGGTCCCACCTGCACAGAAGGCACGGACGTTCTCGTCCACCTGGAAGCGCACGACGGTGCGGTTGTGATCAATGATGTACGTCTGTCCATCCCAGGCACAGGCGACCACCTCCTCGTGCCCGTTGCCCTGAAAAAGGCCAGAGACAGGGATGCAGGGGTGGCCAGGAGCCGTTTTATTTTATTTTTATTTTTTCAATTTATTTATTTTTCGCTGCGTTGTGTTTTTGTTGCTGCGCGCGTGCTTTCTCTCTAGTTGCGGCCAGCGGGGGCTACTCTTCATTGCGGCGCGCGGGCTTCTCATTGCGGTGGCTTCTCTTATTGTGGAGCACAGGCTCTAGGCGCGCGGGCTTAAGTAGCTGTGGCTCGCGGGCTCTAGAGCGCAGGCTCAGTAGCTGTGGCGCATGGGCTTAGCTGCTCCACGGCACATGGGATCTTCCCAGACCAGGGCTCGAACCTGTGTCCCCGGCTTTGGCAGGCGGATTTCTAACCACTGCGCCACCAGGGAAGTCCCCAGGAGCTGTTTTAGAAAGGCTTCCTGACCGGGTGGATGAAATTACGGGAGCTGTGGACTCGGCTCCGGGTGACAAACAGCTGGGAAGGCAAACCCCCTGCGTTTCTCACCGAACATGTCCCGGCACCTGGCACCAGAGGGGGCTGCTGAATGAGCCGCCCCCCCGAAAGTGCTCGCGACAACCCTAAGTAGTAGAGGCGATGCCACTCCCATTTTATATTGAGGAAGTGACGTCACTCCCATTTTATATTGAGGAAGCGCCAGCTTACAGAGACAAGCTCACTCAACCAAGGCCACCCGGCCGGGAGGTGGCAGAACTGGAACTCAGAGCCGGGCCTGTCCTGACCTGACCTCAGAGCCTCACGCCTCTTCTCCTAGACCCTCAAGCAGGCACAACGGCCGCATCAGCGCAGCCCCACCTGCCGACCCAGGGGCCACAGCTCTGGTGAACACACACTCATGTGCGGACATCTGCAGATGGGCGAGCAACTCAGTTCTGGACCCTAAGAACAAGGTGCTTCTCTTTGGAGCCATCGGCTCTGCTGAAATGGGAGCTTCCCCAGCGGCACAGAGAACAGCGCTGAGCCCGTGGAGTGAGCGGAGCTCGGGGGCCAGGCCTGTCTAGGGAGCCTTGCGGTAAAGGCGCAGTCGGCGGAGAAGGGAGAATGGCCCCCAAGGGCCCCCACTCACCGTGACGTCCAGTTTCTCGAGGGCGAAGAGCTGGTGGTCCACCTGCACCGACCACAGCAGCTTGTCCGCCTCCTCCGTGAGCTTCAGCGTCCCTGCGGGGAGAGGCGGCCAGGCTGGGGGCAGAACCCTGCGCAGACCCCGGGCACACCACTGCCCACCCTGCACGGCCCATGGCTGACCCGAGGGACTCACCATCCAGGGTGCAGAGGGCAAAGAGGCCCGAGGTGCCGCTCTTGGGGCTGCGGCCTGCGGACGCAGAGGGAGGGGCGGTAGAAGGACCGGAAGAAGGAAACGCGAAAAGCAAGGCTGTACCTCCCCTCCCCCCTCCCCCCTGCACCTCCCGCCCCGCCCCGCCCCACCTCGCTTGATGTTGCCGATGAGGTGAGTGGAGACGTTCTTGTTGTGGATGCGGCCGGACGTCTGGTGCAGCACAACGTCTCGGGCAGCGGGGGTCTCCCTGTGGTGGGGGACGGCGGCTAAGTGGGAGCCCAACAGAGCTTGGCTCTCCGGACCCGCGTGGGCCCCATCTCTGTGCGAGTTTCCAGGACGTGAATCAGCTGGGAGACCTATCGCCCACCCCACCTGGGCCAGTGGGCAAGTCGAGAGAGAGGGACGGAGCTGCCAGGCTGGAATCTCAGAACCTCTTCCAGTTGCTGCGTCAGGGTCAGGATTCCCTGGGTCCCGAAATAATCTTCCTTCATGGGGCAGAGGTGCTTGTGTCGGGACCCAGCTGAAGCTGCTCCAACCACAGACCCATCCACGGCTGTGGGCGCCCACCTCGCTGCCAGGCACCCCACCATCCACAGGCCCGCCCCCCTTACCTGGTACCCTCCTCGGGCCCCTCAGAGGTGGGAGGCGGCCCAGGGTCTGTGTTCCAGGTACACAGCAGAATCGCGTAAGCACAGCCTGGCTGAGATACCATTAGCTCAGGAAGACCCATGGGCCCTGGAGTCACCGAGAGACTGTCCACCTGCACCAGAGAATGGGGGCTTAAGGGAACTGCTGGCGAGAGAAAGGGGAAAGCCTGCAGAAGACGGGGGTAGGCAGGGGCCCTGGGACATGTCCTCAGCCTTCCAGGGCAGCAGCAGGGGGACATGCAGCGTCCACGGGGCTCCTGCTGGTGCCACCCTCTCCACAGGGAGCACCTGCGGATCCCGACGCGACACACCCACCATCACATCCCTAATTCTTAGCGCAATGTTCCTTCCTGTCGGCCTGTTACTGGCCATCTCCCCTAAGACCCTGATTCGAAGTGATCTCCTCTGGGTCTCTGTCAACAAGGTGGTGTTCCCTCCTTCCCACCCTGAGCGCCAGCCCCCGCCTGTTCTCCCACAAGCCCCCTCCAGGAGGGAGGCCCGTCCTGCTCCTGGGCTGTGGCCCCCATGCTCAGCCTCTCACCTGACCCTCCAGCATCCACTTCTTGAGTGACACCAGCTGCCCTGTCAGATGCTCGGTACCATCACCCAGGTCCTCCCAGCGGAAAGCCCGGACTACGCGGTCTGTGTAACCCACCACCAGCTCGCAACAGCCATCGCCATCTGTGGATCCAGAAAATGAGACGAGTTTGGAGCCAAACCTGTCTTCGCCAGCTGCAGTCCTACAAGCACGCCCTCCTCCCCGCCCCTCTAGCACCACCACCTCTGGCACTTGTTATCAGGTTCGACCTCAGGCCCACCTGCCGACCTGCCACGTCACCCCTTGAGCCAGGCACCCGCTCCCCTGCCTGCTCTTGCACCCAGAGCCACACAGCTGCCTCGCAGGGCCTGTCGCTTCTTCCCCGGGTACACGACTCGAGTGCCCTGGGGCACCCATATCCCTACCAGCACCTTTGAGACAGCCTCTGGCCCAAGTACCAGCCCCATATCCAAGCGGCTCACTCTCTTGCAACCTGGAGCTGTTGATCAGCTGTCCCCTTCTCGGCAGGGACTCCCCTGACAACTCCACTTAGAACAGCCAACTCGACCTCAACGCCCTCCAGCCCCTTTCCGTGGGCGATCTCCACGGCACTCACTACTTTCGAATATACTATTTAATTTTCTTACCACATTGCTAGTGTTTATTTTCTGTCCCTTCCTAGTAAAGGTCCAAGAGGGCAGTCACTTTTGTCTGTTTTATTCACTATTGCAATCCCAGTGCCTGGAACGATGCCTGGTTTATAACGGGAGCTCAGCAGCCTGGCGTTAAATGCATGACAACTGCCCAAACACTGACGAGACCCCTGGCTCCCTCGAGATCTGCTCTGTTGCCCCTTGACTCCTATTCCCTGGCTGCCTGCAAGACAGCCATGCCCACCGATGTCGCTGATCAGCATGACCTTGGTGTTGGCGGGGATGTGCTGCTTGAAGACTGGGCGCTGCTCCTCCCCGCCGAGGGTCTCGTGGTGCCCAGAAGCATCCGGGGCCTTAGTGGGCGTAAGGTCACACAAGTGAAACCAGCCCTCGGCACTCACGGCCACCACCAGGTTCTAGGAGAGACAGAGGTAGAGGAGGGGGCTGGTCGTCAGAGCACAGGAGTCGGGGATGGGCCGAGGGAAACCCGCAGCACCCTGGGCTTCCTACCTTTCCTTTATTACACACATCTCCAACCCCGACGCACGTGAGCTGCAAAAGAAGAGAGAGGGGCTCAGGGGGACACGCTAAGGGTCCCCAGTGCTCCCTAACCTCTGTGAAGCACGGAGCGGGCTTCTCATCACCGTCATTCACTGAAAACTCCTGCGCACGCCCCACGTCGAGAGGCCGGGCTAATCCCGTTACTGTGCTCTGGGTCCAGTTCACCAGACAGCAGTGTAAGGACCTGGGGTAGTGAAGACAAGTTGGGCTTAAACAAAACAAAAACTACATCAATAGAGCCGGACTATCATACTTCTAGAAGTATTCAAATGACTGCCCCCATTTTCTACTACACTTCGTACGATCAGACAACCTCAGCAGATCCACGAAGAACTAAGGGAGTCATTGCACCACATAAAATGAAAACCAGCCCGGCTGTGTGTGCGCATGACATCTGGGAAGCCTGGGGGCTTCCCTCCGATTCAAATGAACCCTTAACCAGTAGCTGGCGACCTCGGACACGCTGGGGAGCTCATGCATGCGGCCCAGCCTTGACAGTCCCTGGGCAGGAGGGGTCCCTTGCCCCTGGAGACCCAGGGAGCTGAATACTGACCATTCCCTGGCAGGAGCAGGTGAGCCACGGCCGGCTGTCATCGTTCTTATACACGGACAGCTTTCCACTGGTGTCTCCCACCACCAGTTCATTTAACTTCAAATGGAGAGAGAAGAGAGGGTTAGGCTGGGGTCCTGCTGAGCCACTCAAGCCCTTCTCGACAGGGCCCACTCTGCGGAAGTCACAAGACCTCAACCTGCATCTTCATCAACTTTATTAGCAAGATTTCGAGACCAACACAGTCACAGTCTCCCAGGTTCTTTATCTCCAGTTAGGGGTATATGTGTGTTGAGGGCAGGGCAGGTTAGAGACGGGCCAATACAGAATCTGTGCTCCGTCTCAGAAAAGTCTGACATCTGAACAGCTCAATGCCCCACATGCCTGCTTTCGGCGTTTCTAATTTGTCCTTACACATGGGATACGTTAGGAAAATGACCCCAAATACGTAACCTTTGGAGAATTTAACTTCAGAGCTCATATTTAATCAGGGACCAAATAAAGACAACGTCAGCTCTGGGGTCCTCCCTCCCCTGGCAAGGCCTTTAGACGTTGGTGCGTCTGAGTGAACACGGTTGGTGGAGGTGCCAGAGGTGCCGGAGGGGCAGCATCCCAGCTCTGGGCCTCTGGTGCCCCCTAGTGGTGGCTAAGCTCCCAGGAGGGTCTGGAGCCTCTTCGCCGTTTACATGTGGGCTCCCCGTTTCCCAGTGGTTCCTCAAAGGCTGGCCACCCTTTCAAGGGGATAACGATGATAGCCAGCTGGCTCCAAATGCCATTTCCAGAAATACTTTCATGATTCCTTCTTGGGGGGACATCTAACACCCTTTCCTGTCCTCAGAGTGAATATTAGATTCTCAAGAGATTTAATTTTAAAGGCAACAAAAACATAACAGATCAACAGTAAGAAAAAATGAGAAACAAATTGGGGTTTATTAATAATGATTTGAAGCTTACATTTATTATATTTTAATAGTTATGGCAGTTTCTGGTGGGGACATTAGATAATAGAAGCATAAAACAAGTTTATCTATTTACATCAAACCCTCTGCACCCTGGACTTCTGCAGACACACAGCAGAAAGGCTGAATAGCGCAGAGCCTCCGAGCGCAGCTGCCTGAATTTGAATCCAGTCCTCTATGCCTGAATCTTTTCATCTATAAAACGAGGATCACAAGACTATCCACCTCATAAGGTTGCCGTGAGAACCGAGCTAACGGAGGGAAGCATCTAGAAAGGTGACTGACAAATAGCAAGAATAACAGGGGGTTTTCAGCTTCCAGGTAAATGCCTCCAAGGCTTGGGGATCTTAGCATCTTTCACACAATTCACTCTTTCTATACATTCATTCAATAAATGCCACAGTCCATGGTAGGCCCTCGATAAATGTTTACTTAATGACAAATTAAAGATTTTTTTTTTAACAAAGAAAAATCAGAAAGAAAGAGAATGCCCAGTCAACCCTTGAGTTTTCAGGGAAAGCTGAACAACCTGTTAGGGGCCCAAAGACAAATGCCACAGGTCCACAGTTGTACAGCTGCTGAGAAGGACCTCAGTTTAACAAGGGCACAGACGAAGGAATAAAATTGTACAACAGTGTGGTGAGTGCGGTGAGTGAGTAGATACAACTCAGTAGGCGACCTGGATGAGCACAATTCCGGGGTCGCCCATCTGCTCCCCAGCACTTCTGCTCCTCTATGGTCCTCTGGCTCTGGCCTCTGGAGGTTACTCAGTGACACTAAGGAACCCCGGCTGCAGAGTACACCTTCAGTCAGAAATGCTACCAGAGAAAGGAAGTGTGCTCTTTCTGTGACCTGCGTCCCCCTTCTAGACACCGTCTCCCCACTGGTTCTGTGGGGTTCTCGAGGGTGTGTATTCTATCCCTGGCTTCTCCCTCCGACTTAGCAGGAAATAAATTACTCGCAAATAACTTTAGGTTACTGGTTTAATGGGATGAAATAAGTATTTTTCCTGCCCCAAATCTCCAAAGGCTGGCCTGGAGAATCAGTACCAAATTTCTATCCATACTCATGCAGGCTGAGTGTACCACACCTGATTAGTAGCCAACTACCTCACCTACTTGCCTTTCTTTCAATTATATTTATTAATAACAGGCAAAACCCTTCAAACTGCTTTGAGATACATAATGACATTTGCCTTTAATAACAACCCTCATTTATTCAACAAACATTTACTGAGTGCCTACTATGTCCCAGGCACTATCCTAAGTATTGGGAATACAGCAGTGAAAAAAAGTTTTAAAAATTCCTATCCTTACAGAGCTTACAATGCTTACAACTAAGGTTTAAAAAAAAAAGAGGTAGGGAATTCCCTGGTGGTCCAGTGGTTAGGACTCCATGCTCTCACTGCCGAGGCCCAGGTTCAATCCCTGGTCGGGGAGCTAAGATCCCACAAGCTGCACGGCACACCCACGCCTCCCCTCCCCCCCCCAAAAAAAGTAGTGTGATATACCTAATATTGCAGAACTGAGTGTGCAATTCACTTAGAAAAGTACAATTGCCAAAAAAAGCTGACACTGTGAAGCTAAGGAAAAAAGGCACATGTGCCCTTTTAAACAATCAGGTAAAATAGAAAATAATGCACATCTAACGTCACTCTGTTAATGTACTATTTTAAAATGCCTCCCTTGATTGTCTCATAAAATTATACTGCTGAGCATATGAAGAAACGAGAGAGCCCAGAAAACATAACACAAATTTATGGGAATAACTTTTTCCTCCCTAGACAGGATAGAGCCAAGAGGTCTCATAAAATACTTTTTCCATCGCAGCGCAAAGGAGGCTGGGGGCGGGGTTGGGGGTGAGTGATGGGGACGTTTTAGCCCGAATTTTTTTCCCTGGGAAGAGAGCACAGACAAGTTAGGGAGGTGAGGATGAGATGTGAGGGAGGCAGAGAAGCGACGGGGTCAGAGGGTAGGAGAGGAGAGCAACCATGTGCTTTGCATACACACCCTCGAGGACCCCACGGAAGCCTGGCGACACCAGTGGGGAGACAGTCTCTAGAAGGCTGACGCAGGGCACAGAAAGCGCACTTCCTTTCTGTCAGCTTTTCATATGAAACTGAGATTATGGAAAAAAGTGTCCCACACCATCAACGGCCACCGTTCCCCTGGATGCTTCACCCCAGAACCCTCTACATCTTGTAATCAATGGGCCTCACTACATTTCCCTATTCTTCTATCACCCTTCCCCCGCCCCACGATGAGCTACCTGCGGGCTGGGGCTTTTGAATTCCCAGAACGCAGCAGAGCCCTCGGCCCATAATCAAACGCTACCGACGACGCTAACGCGTCCTGAGCGTTAACCGAATGCCAGACACGGTTCCACCTGCTCTACCTGTATTAAGTCACTTAACCGACGGGAAAAGGAAGGACCGCTGGGGGAGGAAAGGGACATGGACACTGAGCCAGTAACTCAACCGAGGTGGGCCCGCCGGGCGGAGACGCCCCGGCCAAGCGCCGAGAGCAGTCCGGTGGGCCGGGCCGAGCCGGGCGGTGCGGCAGGTGCTCCCGCAGGAGCCGCACGCGCGCTCTTAGCCTACTTCCGACGCTCTGAAAGGGAAGGCGGCCCCGGAGGAGCTGGGAACTCGGCCACCACAGTTTACAGACTCCTCTTGGGAACAAGTGACTGACCAGGCAGTGCACCCGGTACGCGAGTCCCTAGAAGGTCACTGGAGCAGGGCTCCGGACCAATCCAGCCAGGATGCCGGGTACCCCAGCCGCCCACACAGCCCTTCCCAATCCAGCTCTCAGCGCCGTGCCCGCACCGCCCGCCGTGCAACGCACGCCGTCCACGCCCACACCGTACACACTCGCAGCACGCACACGCCGCCGCGGGCGGCCTCCTCCGCTCCGCCCCACCCCGCGGTCGCAGACTGGCTGCGTCTCTCCAGTGCGCATGCACTGACCGTGTCGTTATCGACGTCTCCGAGGCAGATGGCGTGTGGGAAGAGGCTTCCGCTGAACTCCAGGGCCACGCGCTGTACGTAGCTAACCGACCTCATCGCAGTTCCCAGGGCTCAGGGACCGGGGAGCCCCGCTAAGTGTTCCCCGAGCCCCTCCCGACGGCCGCCCGAGCGGAAACCCACCCACAGCGGGAGCTTACGTCACCCCCTGCGCCTCCAATCGCTGCCTTCCTCGCTTAACCTGAGAGGAGGCGGGCCTTCCGGGAGCGCCTGGCGTGGGGGCGGGGCTGAGTGACAGGGCCTCGGGCCATTCCTCTTCTCCGCAGGCTCTGCGCGCCCAGGTCCGCCGACGCTGGCCTGGCCGAGCCGTTTCCTTGGCAACAGGGCTTTCGCGGCCTTGACCTAATAACCTTCACCTTGTCCTTTGTTGCCCTGGCAGTGAAGATTCCCAGCCGTCAGACCATCCCTGAGAATCATAATAATCGTAATAACCGATGAGTGTGTGGTTTCCAACAGTGTTTTAAAAAAAACTGCGTAGCTCCCCATTATGAGTCTTGAAATGAGGTTAGTGAATCGGACCAGCTTTTTAAAAACCGAAATAGAATAGAAAATGCAGGGCTTCCCTAGTGGCACTGTGATTGAGAGTCCGCGTGCCAATGCAGGGTACACGGGTTCGTGCCCCGATCCGAGAGGATCCCACATGCCTCGTAGTGGCTGGGCCCGTGAGCCCTGGCCGCTGAGCCTGCGCGTCCGGAGCCTGGGCCCCGCAAAGGGGAAAGGCCAAAAAAAGGGCGAGGCCCGCGAACCGCAAAAAAAAAAAAAAAAAAAAAGAGAGAAAATGCCAAGTAATCTCGAGTAGTTAAGGTAAGTATTATTTTTGTGAAACCTTTGTTTCAATTGTATATATTTATACGTGTATATACCGGCTTATCAAAAAAATATTTTTTTTGTCCCACGGTGGGTGTGCTCTGTGGGTAAAAGTTTGAAACTCACTTGTAAAGCACATTGCACAATTATTGTTTCATGTAAATAGTGCAACCACCCTGTGACCTTGTCTCCTTATTCCAGTTTTTTGGATGAATAAACGGGTTCAGCAAGATAAAGCAACACGGCAGAAAGTGATGGAGGCGGGGCTCAGACCAGAATTGTTCGAGCCAAAACCCCACGTCCTTTCTGTCATTGACTGCCAGAGTTCCTAGCAAAGTCCTCAGGCTAGAAATCGGGGTCGCTGGGATTCTGGGTCTGCTCTGGCCCCCCCAGCACAAAACTCTTGCTTCCCTCCCTCGGGGGCCCCCCTCCGTAGCGTAAATGGGACATCGCCATCAAGGCTGGCCTCGGGGAAACCTTCCATGTTGAATCCAGTGCAGCCTTGCTTTGGGCCTCATCAATCAGGATATCAAAAGTATTATTTGTGAGATTCTACAGGTGTTCGGTATATTTTTAGGTTTAGGTTTGCAGGCCCAGACTGATCTACACGTTGGTCTTTCAGGGGTCAACATTGTAAAAATAAGGACGTCTACCTCACCTGGGGATGTTGGATCAGGGCTGGCCTACTTTCTACATCTGAACATAGTGGGAGAAGGCCCTGGAGGGCAGGACCTTTTTGTCTGGGACCGGGGAGGGGACCGTGATTTCTAGCCTGAGGACTTTGCTAGGAACTCTGGCAGTCAATGACAGAAAGGACGTGGGGTTTTGGCTCGAACAATTCTGGTCTGAGCCCCACCTCCATCACTTTCTGCCGTGTTGCTTTATCTTGCCGAACCCGTTTATTCATCCAAAAAACTGGAATAAGGAGACAAGGTCACAGGGTGGTTGCACTAATTGCATGAAATAATATATGTGCAACATGCTTTACAAGTGATAGCTAGGGAGGGGATGGCCCCTAGAGATCCTGTGGCTCTTATGGCCAGATAAGATGGGAACAGGAAGCAGTAGGTCAGAACGGCAAAGAGGAGATAGTCTGGACAGACGCTGGGGACTGTAGGTACCCTTAGGTTTCTGTTTCTTGTGGTGTATTGTGGGGCTGGCCAGGTCCATTCCAAGGCTCTGGGTCCCATGTGTGTACCTGGTGCTTTAAATCCATCTGCGTACGGAGGAGTTGCATGCTGCTTTGTACCGCACTACCACATGTTCTCTCATCCTGGCTCAAACCCTAAGCTTCATACTAGGGTTAAGGGTGGAAAAACAATAAATTTTAAAATGTTTCCCTCTAATAAGTGTAAACTTATTTAGTTCTGAATTGTTTCTTTTCACTGTATGTATGACTCCATTGTTTTCTCTTTTCCCAGCCCTGTGAATGAAATAGTAAAATAAAATAATTAATAATCCAGGACAAAATAGATGAGGATCACCTTGCTCCTGTCTCCCAGGGCCCTGGCCTGCCCCAGCTCTCTGAAATGGGACCCTGACCCGGCGCCCACCGTGCCTTGATTTATAACTTGGGCTTCTTGTTCTTGACCTTCCTGTGCCAGGGTGCCTGTTTTTGTTTGCTCTGTGTTTGTCATTTCATGAAGGTCATGTCATTATGACTGCAACTTGGATACAGTGCCTTTTGGCTTTTGTCAAGAGGGCCAAACAAAGTTAGAAAGGAAGGAAAGATAGGTCTCCGAGAAACATGGCGAGAATCAAGCCTCCCTGCCCCATGCCTCTCCCCGCTGCGCCAGTTACTTTAACTGCAGTGAGTGTTACGGTCCCAGTGAGTGGAACACAGGCCCAGGCATGGCAGAGCCACGCAGACAGAGCCCTGGCTCCGCAAGGAGACCCCTGTTGTTGGCCCTTTTTAGTGAGATGGTTGGCGGGTCTCCAGCGGCACTATCTAGAGCTCGTCTCATTTAGGCCAAGCGCTCTCTCAGCGTGGATTTTGGCTTCCTCCCCAGCACTGCCTAACCAGGCGGTCTTCCTGGTTAGATGACTTGGATACGGTGTTTGTGTGGGCGTAGCCGAACAATAGCTTCAGTAGAAACGTGCGAATGGCAGGGGAAGGGGAGGTGTGTTAAGCAGAAAGCGTTTCTAGGGAGCTTCTTCGTCCCCCTCTTTCTGCACAAGTAGACGGGGTGGGCCTGTTCAGGGTGTCGGCCTAGGGTGCCCAGAGGGGAGACAGGACCTCGAAATGAATCTCTTTCTGCATGTGAGGCCCAGAGCCACTCACCATCCTGAGGGTGGGGCCAGAGCTTCCAGTGGGCTCAGAGTGAGACTTCCACAAGTGTGGTTCACAGTGCACCTTAGCATGCTGAAGGTTCTAGAGGTCGCGAGGCGCAGAAAGCTGTCCTCACACTTGCCTTACCCGGCCGTTAGGCAGAACAGCAGTGTGGGCCCTGCTCTGAGCGAGATGGTCATTCAGAGCCCACTGCACTTGCGTGGCGTTTCCCCCGCCCGCCCCCATCAGAACCCGTCAGAGCTGTTGCCTGTTCAGGACTCTACTGGCCATTAACTGAAGCATGGACAGTCGTTCTTGTCACCGAAGCCCAAACATCAGGACATGGGCTTGAAACGTGAAGGGCGGTAAAATGTTTCAGGAGGCTAGAGGTGGTGCTTGTGCAACATTGTAACCGGACTAAAGGCCACGGAATTGTTCCCTTTAAATGGTTAAAACCATGTGAATTTCACCTCAATTAAAAAAAAAATACAAACGTAACCATTTTATGTGTGAGGCACTTCTAACCGTGGAACTGGAGACTGGAGATCTGAAGGGAACCTGCTCGTCTTCGGTTGGGGGACAGGGTATGGCTGGTCCTCTCTTCTAGGCAAGGAACTCTCAGTTCACTAAGGCACTGCTTTTTCTTGATCATTCGTCCCTAGAACCACTTTGTGAGTCTTTCACGTTCTCACTTTGCCCCCCACAGTGGTATATTGAGCGTTCATTACGTGCTAAATAAGGTTTTGTTGTGTTTTACAATTAAGGATAGTTGGTGCATCCGTTATCCGAGGTTGGCGAGCAGCTGGGGAACTGCAGCCGTAAAGTCAGCAATAACGATTTCCAGAAAGAGGACAAGAATGTCTTCTCACACTTGCATTGGCTTTTTTCCAGCACTGCCCTAAGCCCACTGTCCTTTCAACCTAAGGGTTACAAGGCTTTGAGGAGTGCTGGTTTGGGACCGAGAAGGTTGGTCTTTAAGACTGTTTCTCTATTTCCAAGCAATAGTTTCCTAAAAAGGGACTACCTGGTCCTAGTCCTGGCTAAAATGTCTTCCACGTGTTATTTCTCCAACTGAAATGAGATTCACAATTCACCCTCTCACTCAGACTGGTGTGGCTGGTGGAGTCCAGCGCACCGATGCTGGGACGGCAGGCTGGCCCAGGCCCGCGGGGTGTGACCTGCAGCCCAAACGGGCTGGGAAGGCGCGGTCAGCGCCTAAGCGGTCGGAGGGAGTCGACTGGGACACAGCACACGGTGACCCGCAGGGGCGCACACGGGAATGCGGGGGAGCCTTTCACAGGACAGGCGTATGGGGTCGGGGCACGTGGGGGTGCTGGGAAAGGGCTGCTGGAACGGGGACTGCAAATACCCGGGAGATAAAAATCTATAGAACTTGACGTTTGGACCAGCACTAGGACAAGATAAACCCCATTTAAGATCTTCCAGAGACCACGTGGTAGTGTGCAGGAACAGCTCAGTTCTGGTTGCCACTGGTTCTCTTTACTCCACACATTCTCTGCATATGGAAAGATTTAAGGGTTGGTGAGGAGGGTGTGACTGACTGGGAAATAGAGTTGCACCCGACCCAGAGCAGAGTGGAGTAGGTAGTGCATTTATTTTTAACCTTAAAGACTTCTGGCCACTGTACTAAAACTTTTTTTCTTTTTAAATGAATATGTTGAAGTCCTAACTCTTAATTTTTGCTGTATTGTGTCTTCGTTTCTGTGCGAGGGCTTTCTCTAGCTGTGGCAAGCGGGGGCCACTCTTCATCGCGGCGCACGGACCTCTCTTGTTGTGGAGCACAGGCTCCAGACGCACAGGCTCAGTAGT
Organism: Aethalodelphis obliquidens; assembly: GCF_003676395.1. NCBI lineage: Eukaryota > Metazoa > Chordata > Mammalia > Artiodactyla > Delphinidae > Aethalodelphis > Aethalodelphis obliquidens. The sequence continues at coordinate 2,953,752 of NW_020838027.1, read as the reverse complement.
TGTGGCTCACGGGCCTAGTTGCTCCGCGGCACGTGGGATCCTCCCAGACCAGGGCTCGAACCCGTGTCCCCTGCACTAGCAGGCAGATTCTCAACCACTGTGCCACCAGGGAAGCCCAGAAGACAGTTTTAATGGTACATAAACCAAGGCTTGTCCAGTTTCCAGGGTTCTACAGATGTGCAGTTATGGTTTGGGTTTTTTTTTCCCCGCTATGTTTCAAATTCTTGGAATCCTACAGAAGCATCCAGAGGGGAGGGAATCTCAGGCATGCTTTTTGTCTCCATTTTTGCAGATGAGCAAAGAGGCTCAACTTGCCTAAGGTCACATGAACCTCAGGGCAGTTTGGATTTGTTCAAGAGGTCATCTCACATTCCAGGCAGATCATCTTTCCATTTAAGTTCTGACCCTTGGTTTCCTCATCTGTAATATGGGGCAATACCTTTTTTGTAGGATAGTTACAAGATTAAGATTAAGTTAATCTGTGTGAGGCTGGGCTTACATCAGAAGTGCTCAGTGAGGGTTAGCTATTATCATGGGCTGCAGGGGCAAGTCTAATCCTGAAATACCAGAGACCCAGACACAAACCCTAAGCCCAGGGCTATGATGTGAACCCAGCAGAGAGCAAGCAGTGGCACTGGGAGAAAAGAACACCCACATTTTAGTTGTGGCTCTAGCACCAGCCATGCTGTACGACTTGAACTTTTTCACAGAAATTCATCTTCCACAGTGAAAGTATAGAGAAATTTCTTCTGGAAGGAACTGTACAGGCATGTGGTGGGCAGGCTAACCGTATCACCGAGCAGAAAGGACTAGACAGCCCCCACAGACGAGGGAGAAGGGCACAGACACAGGCTCTGGCCTGCAGTCAAGACCATCCGAGGTGCAGCGTGATTCACTCACGCCCCTTGGCTTCTCTCCCAGGGCCCCGGAATGCTATAGAAGCCAGGGGTCAAAGCGCGGTGAGGAAAAAGCATAAGCTTGTCCCCACTAAGGCCAAGGCGCAAGCTGGACAGTGGGCCTGCGGGGCTGCCGGTGCTGCCGGGCTTGACGACTGTTCTTCCCTCTTCCCTCGTGTAAAGGGCGACAGGCGTGGGTCACACCAGGGCTTTCACTGTTAGGAAACCAAGACAGCTTGAACTTTCCACTGGATCAGTTGGGCAGAAGTAGACAAATCTAACCGCAAAGCAAACTCAGTCGCTTGGTCCCAATGTAGTTTAGATGTTTATATATTTTCCTCTTCCCAAGTGTCAGGGAAGAAAAACCAGAGCTACTAAAAACCTGCCAGGCTGCTGGGGGGTGGAGTGTGGGAGACCCACGGGCAGGCTTTGAGCGCAGGCCCCGCTACAGCCCGTGTGGTGCGCAGGAGGCCCTGCTCGGGGTGGGCGACTCTCTTAGTTCTGCCCCCTGGTGTAGCCGCCCACGCCCCCCACTCCGAGGCCAAACACAAAGGGCTGCCCAACACCCAGGTTTTATTGTTTCCACTTTATTGCTCAAGCACAGAACTTGAGGCGAGCCTGTACCTTCAGCAAGTGCAGGGAAGAGGCTGAGGGGGTGGGACACGCCTGGCTGAGGAGGGACACTGACGGGAGGGGGCACAGGGGTGGTCACCACACCAGCCACACCACCTGGGGCGAGGAAAGGGGAGGTAACGGGCACAGCAGTGCTTCCCATGCCCCTAGCACCCACGTCCGCGAGGAGGAACTGGGGGGGAAGGGGCTGTCCAGGGGTCCCCCCTCCACCCCGCCTTCTCATCAGACCTCACATCCCTACCGCATGCCCCCTTCTACCACCTGAAAGACGGACAGAGAAGACAGAGGAAGCAAAATAAATAACGTTCTCGTGAGTGTGCGTGTGGAGGGACATTCGTTCACGTGGAATGGGGGAAGGGAAGGGGGTGACACCACCTAAAATGACCCCCCGACCTCAATCCCCCAGCCTGCTCCTTTCCCCCTTCCCCCAAAGCCACCATCGAACCCGATAGAAAAATAAAGGTCTAATTCACTCAAAGTTCTTCAGTTTTTACAAAACTAACAGGGTGGAGGAGGGTAGGGAGGAGGGAGCAGGCAGCTGGGAGCAGGGCTGGGCGGGGCTAAGCTTCCGCCTCCACCTGAGGCTGGCCCCCTGCCACATCGTTCTTCTGCTCGTCCTTCATCTCCGTGTCAGCGGGCTGGTTTCCTGCAGCCGTGGCCTTGGCCTGCGAGAAGGGAGAGGGGGAAGGGGGTGAATTCCAGTTCTCATTTGCCCCCTGACGGTAAAGGTGACTCTTACCCACATCCCCACTCTCACCTGCCTGCACCCAAGTGATCACCTAGCACACACTGACACCAGGTGTCGTCTGTACCCAGAAATACTCGTGCCCAAGTTAATAAAAAATACTAACTGCTAACAGAATTATAGGGACACAGCAATTCCCTTTCCATGTACGACTTAAAGATACACCTGCTCATGTACAAAATTAATGAATTCACTTGATGACGACACTGTATAAAACTCTACTTGTCCACGGCAGCTACTACCATATGTGCCTACTGAACACTTTAAATACAGATAGTTCAAAACAATTTAAGTATAAAATACACATTGGATTTTGAAGGCTTAATCTGAAAAAATGCAATTAAAAAAATTACACGTTGCAATATTTAGATACCTTGGGTGAATGAAATATTAAAATTAATTTCACCTATTTTATTTTTTTTAAAACACAGCTATTAGAAAATTTTAAATTCCAAATATAATTTGCATTCTATTTCTATTAGTGCAGGTTTAGAACACTGGGAGACTAAGAACTAGGGACCTGGGTAAGGAAGATACGGTGCATCCACACAGTGGAAGACTGCGTGAGCCTAAGAGCGAACGTAAAGCTTCACACGCTGATGTAAAATAAGCTTCCAGGTATGAAGAGAGCACGATGCACAAGGCAGTAGGCAGAGCCCGCTGCCTGTCGCCAGGGATCACTGTCTGTCCCGCCGGCACAATGGGTGGGGGAGGGAGCCTTTCCACTACACCTGTGCAGTCTGAATTTAACCATGTACGTGTGTTACCTATTTAAACCTCAGTTTCTGAAACCTGAGTTTTAAACAGGCAGAGAACGTAGGCTGGAAAGACCATCAGAGTAGCCAACTCCTGACACGGGTGGGGGGGGGAGGAGACCCGGGCTGCTGTTCCAGGCTTCCAGGGTCGGCACAGGCCCAAAGGGCCCGCCCGGGCTGTGCTGGGGACGAAGGGATGCCTCTGTCCCTGTCCCCCCTAACCGCTCCCGTCCCCAGCCTCACCTTGCTCTCCTCCCCAGCCAGCCTCTCAAACATGTTGGCGTAGAGCTTCTTCTCCCGCTCGAGCTGCTTGCGGATCCGCTGCTGGCAGATAGCCAGCTGGGCCTTGGCTGCTTTATTGCTGGGGTAGAGCTGCAGGAGCTTCTGGAAATCAGCCCGTGCCAAGTCAAAGTCGTTCACCGCCAGGTGGGCCTCTCCCCGGCGGAAAAGGCCCTTCTCGTTGTTGCTGTCCAGTTCCAGGGCCTGAGACACAGGGAGCACACAGCAGCAAGACCTCAGATCCTGCAGCTTCTCTGGCCAGCACTGGTTCCCGAGGCAGCCCTCAGCGGGATGAGGCCCCACCCCAGGAAGAACGAGCCTTGGGCACCACACGGAAAGGACCAAGGGCTAGGAAGGCACCTCGTTTAGTCCAAGAGACAGACAGGGAAGACAGGTCTTTAGATGAAACAGAAGAACCTGTGACATTTCCACGCTCTTTTTTTTTTTTGGCCGTGCCATGTGGCTTAGTCCCCCGATCAGGGATGGAACCTGTGCCCCCTGCAGCGGAAGCACAGTCTTAACCATTGGACCGCCAGGGAAGTCCATCTCTTTAGACTAAAGTGGGTGCATAGGAGGGAGAGGCAAAGAGCCGGGGAGGAGAGAACGCGGAGCCAGTCCTTCCATCCAGTGCTTCTGCCCACCGCTGCGCCACTGCCTCCGACCACTAAGGCCAAACCACTTGCTTCCCACAGCCCTGCCTCTGGGCCCAGCACCTGAGAGCCCCACGGCTCCGTCCTGCTACCTCTGCCCTAGTCACTGCGGGCAAGTTCCAGACACGCCGGCAGCTCGCCCAAGCCTGCCCGTGAACACTGCCCTCGCTCTCTCACCTTATTGCAGTTCTCAATGGCAGCTGAGAAGGCTTGCAGCTTCAGGTGACACATGGCCAGGTTGAGGTGGGAGGCCAGCCGAAGGGCCTGCGCCTTCTGTGCGTCCTCGTTAGAGAAACTCGACTCGAATTCCAGCCAGGACACAATCTTCTTGTACTGCAGCAGAGCCTGCTTGTACTTGCCTTCCTGGAACGGGAGGGAGGCTCAGGCACCCGGCACAGCTTCGGTGGCCCCCAGCTGTCGTACACTGTGGACACCGGTGGCCCACAGGCGTGAGAAAGCCCCGCCCCGCCCAACCCCTACCGCCGGCCTGACCAGGCGGCTCGGGTCCACTCGGGGACAGGTCCTCGGGAGCGTGCTCAGGGCCACGCGGCAGGCTCACCTTGAAGTACATGGTGCCCCGCTCCTTCACTATAGTGCTCTGCTCCAGCTTCTCCTCTGAACTCATCTCCCAGGACTCCTTGGCCTGCCGTACCCCAAGGGAGAAACAAAGTTGTCAGCCACCCCAGGGAGTCACGTCCAGGGTGGGACCTGACTTCAGGGTAGGGAAGACCTTGAACAAACTCACCTTCTCAAAACTCTTGAGCTGTACTTCATACTTCAGCTCAGCATTTGGTGGGATCTGGAACTTTTCCTTCCCAACGCTGCCAAAAGCATAGCTGTGGGGCAGGAAAACGCTAGGTCATCTCAGCAGCACTTAACCTGCTCCACACTGAAAGGGCTTCCTGTTTCCTGCAAAGTACCTCCTCATCGCTTCGGTCTTGGTTCAGATGTTTCCTGCTTGGCAAAACCTTCCCTGACCCCTTCACACAATTCCTTGGGCTCTCACTTAGCATGTTACAAATCTTTCTAATAACTCACATGACACACAGGCACGATTACTAATTTAAATGGTAGCCCACAGAGCAATGAGTCACTAGAAGGTGGCAACAGTGTCTCTGAATAACTAAGGATTTTCAGCACTGTGTCCGGCACACAGTAGGTGTGTTTCAATAAATACAGTTAATGACTGAATGAACAGAAGATGAAAATCTTGATGTCACTAGAAAAGGGAAGCTGTAGCAGCATGACTGAAAACATCAGGTTTGGATTCAAGGAGATCGTGATGGCGTGCGTGCAGGGTGCCCAGAGCCCAGTGACCGCACGCAGGGGAGGCGTACAAAGGGCCGGTTACACAACTCAGTGTGGACGAGTAGATCTGACCTTGGCCCACCCACCTGTTCTACAGACTGCCACACCTGGGCCAAAGTGTACCTCACCTGGGCTTGAGATACACGATGGAATGTTCTCCTTTTTCCATGCGCTGAATGGCTTTCTCCAGCCCACAAGGCAGATCCACGCTCTCCCCCTCGCCGACCTCAAAGCGGAGCTCCCGGCGGTCAAAGATCTGGTCCTTGTAGTACCCTTCCAGCGCAACTGGCATGAAAGCAGGCAGGAGACTGAGGAAGGATGCCGCCACAGCCGCCCCCATTGCCTCGTCACTTCCTGCTCCCCAAATGCCCTTCGGCCTTCTCACATGTGCAGGAGCGTCAAGAGGGTGTGGTTCAGCCCCTCGCTTCACAGAGGAGGGTACTACGAGGACAGGCGACCCGGGGCGTGCACACCAGAACCCGACCGAAACCCCCCCTGCCCCGCCTCACCCTCCACGAGGGCGCCGTCGTTGGGCTTGGCGTGGCCTTCCCCCCGAGCCCGGATTCTCCTGATGATCCCGCCGTCTTCTTCGTCCGTCAGGTCCTCTCCCTTGAACTCAAACAACTCCACCTGTGGGACAGGGTGCAAAGGGTCACAGCTCCTCTCTCGCTCGGAAGAGTCCCTAGTAAATGCCAGAGCAGGTCTGACCACGAGGGCAGCGACAGCGGGAGTGGCCCAAGTGGCAGTTCTGCGAGGTTCCCGGGAGCTGCCCTGGCTCAGCTTAGGCAGACGCGGGCAGGCCGCAGGGCTTCACTCCACCTCAGGAGATCACTCTGTGCGCTCGCTACTCCCGTAACAGTGTGCTCTCCAGACAGCCCCAACCCAGCTACTGGACAAGCTCGGCCCGACGGGCGTCAGCAGCCACCCAACGCCTCTCACCAGCCTTCCCAACGTTCTCCCGGCATCCACTCGGTGGGGCTCAACCACCTTCAAGTGTGAACACTGTCACGTTCCAGCTCCTCGGCAAAGGTTCTCCTCCCCGCCCCACGCAGCGGGCATCTCTCCCCTCCTATCATCCCCCGCCCCACACAGTGGGCATCTCTCCCCTCCTATCGTCCCCCGACCCACGCGGCGGGCATCTCTCCCCTCCTATCGTCCCCCGACCCACGCGGCGGGCGTCTCTCCCCTCCTATCGTCTCCCGACCCACGCAGCGGGCATCTCTCCCCTCCTATCATCTCCCGACCCACGCGGCGGGCATCTCTCCCCTCCTTTCATCTCCGGAGCTCCGATATTCTCTGCTGTCAGTCACCACTCTATGTAGATAATGACCTCCTGATTCCTTTCAGTTAGGACCCATCGCCTCTGGGCACCGCCCCAGAGATAAACAGGCCTCAAGCCCTCACCCTGCTGCTTCAAGGCTGAAAAGGGGTGCGTGGCTACCTCTTCCCACCTGAGCCCTCATCACTGACCACTTTCTGGCAGCAGCAGGTTACATGCATGGCAAAGCTAGCCGCTCTCTCCATTCCTCCCCTTCCCCCCGAGGGCAGGCCCTCAGCCTTCGCTACATTGTCTCCGAGAGGCAGGAAGCACTGGAGGGCAGCCAGGCCCTGGGCTGAGACAAGGCTGGCTCTTTGCCTTGCTCTCTGTGACCACTCACCTCGAACACAAGCGTGGCGTTGGGAGGGATCTTGGGAGGGCTGCCCGCCGAACCGTAGGCGTATTCTGGCTTGCAGGTGATGTGGCACACTTCCCCCACCTTCATGGTCGCTACAGCAATATCCCAAGCCTTGATGACCTCCCCTGTAGGTACAGAAAACAAATAGATCGAGACTCCTCTGGTGGCGCAGTGGTTAAGAATCCGTCTGCCAATGCAGGAGACACGGGTTCGAGCCCTGGTCCAGGAAGATCCCACATGTCGCGGAGCAACTAAGCCCGTGTACCACAATTACTGAGCCCGCGCTCTAGAGCCCACGAGACACAACTACTGAGCCCACATGCCACAACTACTGAAGCCTGTGCTTTGCAACAAGAGAAGCCACCACAACGAGAAGCACACGCACCACAACGAAGAGTAGCCCCCGCTCGCTGCAACTAGAGAAAGCCCGTGCGCAGCAACAAAATCCCAACACAGTGAAAAATAAATAAATAAATTTATTAAAAAAAAAAAAAAAAAGGAAGAAAGAAAAGAAAACAAACAGGTTCTCCTTGGCAGGGATCTGACTCTGAGTTCAAACAGTGGCCTCAGAGACTTACTGTCTCATGCCCAAGGGGAAGCTGGACACTCTTTAGAAATGGGACCAGGAAGGTAGAAAACCTGCTTGCAGACCACTTTAAAAAAAAAATAAAAAACCCACTCAACTCTGAACAAAGGGGTTCAAGAAAACAAGGCAGTCCATCCTTGAAGAGGAAGCAAGGCGTTCAGAGGTGATCAGGGGAATGAAAGATAAAAATCGATACAGTTCCAGGACCTCCCTGGTGGCGCAGTGGTTAAGACTCGGCGGTCCCAATTCAGGGGGCCTGGGTTCGATCCCTGGTCCTTGAACTAGATCCCACATGCATGTCGCAACTAAGAGTTCGCATGCCACAACTAAGGAGCCGGTGAGCTGCAACTAAGAAGCCTGCCTACCACAACTAAGATCTGACGCAACAAGGAAATAAATAAAAATTTAAAAAAATCAACATGGTTTCAGGACAGTGGGAACAAAAAAAAAGAAAAAATTAAGATTGTAACAAAGCCTTCCTTTTTGAACTTTTTGAACTCCTGAGAATACCGTTTCTGCTGGTGACAGCTCACACACCCCGATCCCACCAGCCCGCTAACCATGCCCACCTTTCCCCAGGTCGAAGGAGAATCTGTCCTCGCGGTCCAGGCTGGAGTCAAACTTGGTGCCATCCATCAGCCAGCCCGTGTAGTGGACAGAGACTCGGTCCCCGATCATGGGCATCTCCGTGCCTGTGCCCTCTCGCTTGATGACCTGGAGGAAGGGGAGAAGGTGAGCACCTGGGCATGGACGCAGAGGCACCACGACTACCCGCACACCTCTGACCAGAACGTAAACAGACTCTCCTGCCTCCTTGTAAGTAACTCGACGAGCCCGTCATCAAATGACTGCTGTGGAGCTCGGTTAGAACCAACTGACCTCCCTGTCTTCCACTACGATGTGACTTGGTGTGAAACACTGGAGACAAAACAACACCTGAGTTCAAGTTTTTGCCGTATGCTCTTGTACAAGTCACTTTCACTCTCCAGACCTTATTTGTAGAGTAGTAATCATAATCCCTATCAGAGTTGTTACAGGACTAAACCGGTGAAAGACTGAATAATTATCAGCAACAAAGGGAAAAGTATTTATGCTACGTTTCCTCATTCTTCCTAAACATCAGTCATCAGCTCAGGATCTAGTTTAGAGAGAAAAGAGGAATATGAATAACGAAAAGAACAGGAACAGTCCGGGAGAGGTAAAAGCAATCCGCAGGTCACAGGTAGGCCTGGGCGCGCAACCAGGCCCTAAGCTCTGACTTGGGAATGAGCATTCGTGACTGGCAGGCTACTGAAGTCCTTGGTTTCAGGGCTAGAGCATTTCCCAGGAACTTCTAAGACTCTTGCTTCTCTTCTTTACCATTTATAAAATTTGGTGGCTCTGTGGGCTCCCTGGTACGTGTGTGGTCACCCTCTAAGGGAAAGCTTCCACGATGGAATGGATGTGGACTTAAATAGCAATAGAAAAGGAAAGGGGAAAGAATGGAGAATCAAAGAGAAAGAGTCCCCGGGAAGCCGCGTCCCCACTGGGAGAGCAGCCAGGTGCGTTCTGCACCAGCTAAGAGCGCCCCGAGGTCTCGAGCTCGCCCAGGGCACACGCGCACGTGGGGCTGAGCAGTGGGAAGCCAGGAGGGGAGACGCTGGGTGAGGACTCGGCACGAATCCGGGCTAGGATTTCGCTATCCTGGACAGCGCAGAAGCAGCTCCGAACCGCGGCCAGCTGTCCTGACGTGGGTCAAGATGCCCCGCTGCCTGGGTCCCAGACCCCTCCCCTGGCTCCTTGGGCGGTAACACGGTTTCGGGCGCCCAAGCAAAGCACCTCCTCCCAGCCCCGCACCCCGCGCTCAGGAAGGCCCGGGGAGGGGGGGGTGAACTACAGGTCCCGGCATGCAGCGGGGCGGGGGGGAGGGGGACAGCATGGCCGAGCGGGTGACCTAGCCGGGTCCCAGCCTTTAGAAAAGGGGTGACGAGAAGGCGGAGGGCGCCGGGTCCGCGCGCCAAGTCGCACAAAGGCCGGCAGGCCAGGAAATAACTCCTGGGACCCGCTTCGCGTCCTGGCTAATGTTTAACTGGCAGGGTCGGCGAGCTCCGCACCCCCGAGGCGCAGGCGGCCGGGGGGGCTCCCCGGCGGCGGTGGCGGCGGCGGCAGGGAAGGAGCCGGCCGCGAGGTCCCGGGTCGCAGAGAGGGGTGGTGCACGCCGCCCGGCCCCCCGCAGCTCACGCGCCCGCCCCCCCGGCGCGCCCCTCCCCGCGCACGCGGCGGCCGGAGCAGGCGCTGCGCTCCCGGGCCTGGGGGACTGGGGAGCACTCAGCCCAGACCTCCTCCTTCCGAGCGTGTGGCCGCCCTCCCGCCCCGAACCGGCGGCCCGGCCAGCAAGGCGGTGCGCCCGGCCACGGCTGCACGCCGCGGTCAACGGCCGGCCGGGAGGCTGCAGAGGCGGCCGTCCGAGCCCCGAGCCCCGGCCGGCTACTGGAGCGCGGCAGCGACGGGCTCTCGGCGCCCCCCGCCGCCCAGGGGCGCCCCCGCCCCTTACCTTAAGCACTCCCTCATCCTGCTTGGGACTGATGTCCACCCCCTCGAGAGGCAGCGGCGCCGACTGCGCTCCGCTCTCTGCAGCCTTCGTCTCCTCTGCGGTCATCGTGCCGTTCCTCGGGCAGCGGGCGCCGGTCAGTGCGCGGCTGTGCGGGCGGCCGGCCGTGGCTCGCGCACCTCTGCTCCGGCGCGGGCGGGCGCAGGAGGTGGGTCGTGGGCGGCCGGGGGAGCGATTGGTCCCACCGCCGCGGAGGGAGGGGCTGGGAGGAGCCGGGCGGCCGCGAAGGACGTGGGGGGAGAACTTTCTAGAGACGGCGGCCGGTTCGGGCTCTGGCGCTCAGGGCGCTCCTGCGAAAGGTGGTTTCTGGTTCGTTCCTCCCGCCGGCCGCCTGGCCCCGCCCCGGTCCTGGGACCCTCGGACTCCCGGGCCAGCCCTCGCTCCCGCGGCGCGCTCTCCCGGCCTCCCCCACCCTGTCCCCCCGGTCTAACCGGATTCTTCCAGATCCTTCTCGATCCTCCGCAGCGTCCGACGCCGCGCCGCCGGACGTGGGCGCCGCGCGTGCGTCTCCCCGGCCCGAGACGCGGGCGGCCGGCCTCCCCGCCTGGCTGGGCGCGCGAGCTGAACGCTGAGCGAGCGGAGAGCGTTACCCGGGCGCGCAGGGCCGGGGAGGCGACCGGGTGTCCCCGGAGCGGAGCCGGCGTGCGCCTGGGGCTCGGCGAAGTGCTGCGAGCTGCCCGTTTGCAGGAAATGGCCCGCGTGGTAAAGGGGCCTTCCCCGACAATAATAAAACTGAAAACCTAAAAACTGTTTCAGCTCACGAAGGAAGCCATTCCACCTTACTGAAAGCCCATGGGAAGAAATATTTTCTTAATACTGGGTTCCAGGTGATTCTGGACTTCCTGTGGCAAGCGCGTCTGCGCGGTGGGCCAACGCACCGCAGCGCCTAGATACCCAAACAATAGCCTTTTGACAAAAAGGTCCGTGTAGGGAGGGTCTTGATTGTGCTTTAGCGCTTAACCCCATCATGGCATAGCTCCTGAGGCGTGGTATCAAATAGTTATCGGCTGCCTGAATTTGTGTTCCAATAATAATAGAAACTTTTTTTGGAGCCCTCGCTCTGTGCTTGGCGCCGTGCTGTGTGCTATGCAAACTGTCCTGTTTAGGTAGGCAACCAAAAGGGCTATTGCAGATGAAATTTTAATACCGTAACGTAACTGGGAATTTCATCGTCGTCTTTTCTGTTGGAACTCGGCTGGAAAGGGATGCAGGAGAAAACTGTTTCTTCCAGTGATTTACAGCAAATGTGTTTACCCTTGACTAAGTCTCGTTGGCTGACTGGGGATACCCTCACAGGGCATGGGGCGTTGACTCACTAGAGGCTGTCTATTTCTCTTCTACACCGTCCTTAGTAGGGTGAAAACTAACAGTGCCAAGGCCTTCCAAAACGCCAGGGGACAGGGATGGTGGGTAAGGTGCTGGCTTGTTGCCTTGGCAGTTATGTTGCTGTTGGCTCCTGCACCTGCGTTTGGCTGGTCTCTGTGTGTGTGCTGGTTTCTTTTGATGCTGGGGCCATTGGGTATTACCTGACAGAACAAGTTGGGATAGGAAAGGAAAGTTCCCTTTGGAGTAATGCTTTTCTGCGTCTTTTTCTTCGTCGGAAGCAAACAGTGTAGGTATGTCTTTCAGTCTGTCAGCACATATTAATTGAGCACTGAAGGTGTGCCTGCTTTTGCACGAACACATGCTGACAGTAGAAAGAGCATATGCTTCAGAGTAAGCAAGGAATTGGGTCGCCCACATGGTAACCGATTTGGGGCAGGTTATGGGGATGGTAACATCTATCAATGAGGGTAGTTGTGATGGTTACAAAGAGGGAATGTATGTCAGGTATCTAGGCCAGTGCCCACCTTCAAACGGGTGGTTGGTAAATAATGGTCATTATTCTAATGCGATGAGTGTGTATGGTGAGATAGGGACAAAGTGCTAAGAATACAGAGGTCTGTAAGAGGGGAAAACCCTGTGGAGGGGAAAGGGGAAAGACCAGAGGGAAAGGTTTCCAGGGAGGAAGTGCTGTGCTCATTCAGTCAATGAGTGGTTGAGGGGCTGGGAGATGGAAGGGGGTGGGGAGGGGGCAGTAGACACTGGGTTCTTGGATCCTAGAGCAGGACCTTATTGTTTCTAGAATTTTTTTCTAGTTATTTACATTATATTTTTCAGATTGTAAAACTTACAGTCAATATAGAAAGTATACACAGGTGTTTTGTTCTTTCCCTCCTCTTCCTCCTGCCTTTCCCAGCCCGTTTAAATTAGTATTCCCAGTAAAGATGTTTAACAACATACGGTAAGCCCCCTACATACGAACGAGTTCTGTTCTGAGAGCACATTTGTAAGTCCAGTTTGTTTGTAAGTCCAACAAAGTTAGCCTAGGTACCCAACTAACACAATCGGCTATATAGTACTGTATTGTGATCGGTTTATAATACTTTTCACACAATACATAAAAAACAAACACAAAAAAATAAAACATTTTTAATCTTATGGTACAGTACCTTGAAAAGTACAGTAGTCCAGCACGACTGCTGGCACATGGGCTGGCACTGAGTGAACAGGCAGGAAGAGTTACTGACTGGAGGAGGGAGAGGAGGTGGGAGATGGTAGAGCTGAAGGGTCGCCAGCAACAGGAGACGGAGGAAGCTGCAGTTTCACTCACGGCTGGCTGACGTTGGGGGACCGCACCTTCACAGATTGAAGGCTCGTGTGTAGGGGCCTTACTGTAATTCTTTTCAGTGGTATCATCAGTCATTCACAATCCTCCCGGAACTCCCCCTTTGCTAGAGGAAGACAGCACCCCCCCATCATCCACCTTACTCTGTAGATGACGCGTGCTGTGGTTAGTTTTGTTATTGGCAGAATGAGCCTGCAGGAACTCACGTGGTACATCTCCCTAACGCCAGGCCCATCCCTCAGACAGGAAGACCCTTTTTTTTTTATTTTTGGCTGTATTGGGTCTCTGTTGCTGCACGTGGGCTTTCTCTAGTTGCGGTGAGCAGGGACTACTTTTCGTTGTGGTACACAGGCTTCTCATTGCTGTGGCTTCTCTTGTTGTAGCACGCAGGCTCAGTAGTTGTGGCTCGCGGGCTCTAGAGCGCAGGCTCAGTAGGTGTGGCACATGGGCTTAGTTGTCCCAAGGCACATGGGATCTTCCTGGACCAGGGATCGAACCCATGTACCCTGCATTGGCAGGCGGATTCTTAACTTCTGTGCCACCAGGGACGTTCCCAGGACCCTTGGTTTTAAACCCCTTGTTTTTAAAGGTGCTGTTTTGACCTTCTTAGACTGACAATCTTCTTAAACATTAAAATAATTATGTAATACTCAATTCAAGAGAATGTGAGATGAGTATGTATGTGTGTATATACATGCACATACACATGTTATGTAACACAGCAGCATAATGAACTCTGGGAATATACCACCCAACCTAAGAATTAGAACATCACCAATATGATGGGTGTAAAAATTTAACACCAGAAATGTTAAGGACACTCATCATTTCTTGCTACTTTTGGTGTCTGTGGACTGAGAAAACAAACTATACTACTGACCAAAACAGCTACTACACGTTTCATAAAACATTTATTTACTTATTTATTTTAGAGATTACAGCTCCATTTTCATGCATTTGAAAAACAGTAGACCGCTATGTGGGGTCTGCACATAGTGGAGACCTGAAGCTTCATCACTGAACACACCATGGGTCACCGGGTGAGTTTTCCTCACCTCTGAGATGGGAATCATGATAGTGTCTATGTCACAGGATTAAATGATAAATTATTATGTGTGAAGTACTTAACGCAGTGCATCGCACATAGCAAGCAGATGAGCGGTAATGAGTGTGTGTGCCGTGTTTTATTTGTTCAGCCTGTTGATTGCTGGAGTATGGAAATGGAAGATTCCACAGTTCCCAGCGCTCAGGTTGCAAGCTACTGAGTGGTCTGGACAGGGGTTTGAGCCATTGTTTCCAGAGTAGTGCTTCTTCCTGATGTTAAATCACATCTGTATTTTTTTCTCTTTAACGCTCAATGATGAACCTGACTATCTAATATACTAGCTCTGATATCTTGTCATTCCAGCAAGTCTGGGAGCCTTGTGAAGGTAAAGACTTGGTCTTAATATTTCCTTGGGCTCCACTGTTATCTGAGCTCCGTGGGGTGAGGAGGTTGGGATATTTGGTGGTTGTCCCACTGAAAGAAAGTCGTTTTTCCCTTCTTTTAAAAAATAAAGTCTAATTTCCTGCTTCAGACTAATATATATTTTTGTTTTGCTCCTCGGGGCAATAAAAAGTAGCCCCAGTCTTCATCCTTCTGCGTTTGTGGATGAACTGAAATTCGGATTTGGCCTCATTCGTGGGAGGATCCAGTAGCCAATTGCGTATTTCAGCATTGTTTTCAGCCTCCCCAAACTTGTGTGTGATCAGAGATCACACGTTTGTCCGGGTCATCATATCTAATTAGCATAACTAGAACTAGGATTGCCTTTTGGGAAAAATCTTGCCCTGCATCATCCTCAGTGGAGAGTAAATGTGTATTTAATATGGTAAATAAATCGTGCTCTGCAGTGACCTCAGGAACAACCCAGCAGCTCTTACTACTGAGACATTAAGAAATTATTGTTCCTTCAGTATAATATCAAACTTCTGTTAAGTGGTCTGCTAATATTTGTAAACGATTAAATTGTAATAATAATAAAAAAAAAACTTGTATGAAAGTTCAGATTTACTCTTGTATCCCAGAAGTCCCTTCTGAGTTGACTTTAACATTTACCGTTTCAGCATTTAGCCAAAACGTGTACTTAGAGCACCTCTGAGTTTACCCCTTCCCGTGGGCCCTGCAGGTGGGTTGCTCAGCAGCCCTTCTCTCCAGATCAGCCTCCTCCAGGGGAACTATTCTGGTATTTCCTTGGGCTGACTGCCTCAGCTTTAATTTTCTCCTGGGTTTCTGGAAGCCCTAGCCAGGGTGGGAGTACTCATCCAGATTCCTGCACAGACCAGACAGAGAGAGTCTCACACACCTTCGTGGAGGGGTAAGGGGTGTCTATTTTTCTTAAAGGGGCTCTGGATTTGCCACGGGCTTCACTGGTCAAGCCCTTGACCTCTCAGCTATCCCCTTCCTTTCCCGTGGAGAACAGCCCTCAGCCCCTGTCCTCAAGATGTGCGCCCACTGATGCTTGTCGCCATTACTTCCTGTAAGTGGCCAGTTGGTGCAAAGCTGTTTATTGAGTGGGTCGGGAGGCTTTGAGCCACGGAGTGGGTGGCGGCTGCTGGGGCCATAGGGCATGGGCCGACGTGCTTTGGCCGCAGGCTCTCGGTCCCTTGGGGTCCTGGGGCCGAGAGTCGGGAGCGCACCCGCGCTGGGTACTGAACTCAGGACTGTAGGGCAGTACTGCACTTGCCCTCGGTGACAGCCCTCCCTGTGGCTTCGGATTTGTTCCCAGAGCAGGTGCTGAGTTGAGTGGGCAAGGCCGCCTGCGCGCTGGCGAGGGTCGCCGGGCTCAGGCCCGGGCTGTGGGCGCGGCTGCCCCGAACTCCTGCCCCAGAGACGCGACCGCAGGCGGCTCTCGGCCCTGGACGGAGGGACGGGGGACTCAGGGACGGAGCTCGGTCTCATCAGCCGGAGCGGGGCCTGCGCCTGAGGCTTCTCTGGGGGCTCGGGGCTGGGTCGCCGAGGGCCTTGTGCGCGCCCCGGCCTCCGTGCCCGCTGGTGCCCTCTGGGGGCCCCGGAGCGGCTGCCTGGCACGCGAGAGGGGCTCAGTAGACTCGGGAAGGGGACAATTCCGGAAGGACAGTGGCCCGCCCAAGGCCCCGCCCCGGCGAGGTGGCCAGCGAGGCCCGCTCCCCGGCGGCCGGTCTTCGGAGAACTCGTGTGACCGGGTCACGCGCCCCGAGCGCAGGACACCTTCCCGGCCGGCGGGGAGAGCGCGTGCCCGCGGGGGACGCGCAGCCAGGCGCACACCCGGTTCTCGGCAGCAGGGCCTGCTTTTCCGCCCAACTCTTTGCACCTTAGTTTTTGCTTGTACCTGTGTCATTGGGATAATATCAGCGGCCGGCTCTTTGGGAGCTTTTATACGTACTGCTCTCGGTGTTCACCCCCCGTCCCCTCCCACCCCCTCCCCGCTTCTCGCCTTCTCCGCCCCCTGGAATCCGGCGTATGGGCACGTGACCTGATGTTTGAACCGCGATTTTGGTTAAGACCGAGCTTGATCAAACGTACCGGGTTCATTTTTATCTACGAAGAAGAGGCATATTGATTGAGCACCTGCGAGGGCGCCGGGTCAGCCCGAGGGACTGTGGGTGCGTCGTCTGTGAGGCTGTCGTAGCCCCTTATGGCATAGACACGGAGAAGTGAGAGCAAAGGAGAGACTGCGGCTGTCGGTCTGCTTCAAAGTGCAGGGCGGTTGGGTGTGTGGCGGGGAAAGTCTTCTGGGAAGGCCTCACAGAGACCCAGAGCTTGAGGAAGCTCTTGAAAATGGATAATATCTTATTTGTTTATTTTTTAAAAAGATATAACATCACGAGTGAAATAATGTCACTTGCAGCAACATGGATGGACCTAGAGATTATCATACTAAGTGAGGTAAGTCAGACGGAGACAAATATATGATATCACATATGTGGAATCTAAAAAAATGATACAGATGAACTTATCTACAAAATAGAAATAAACTCACAGACATGCAAAACAAATTTAAGGTTACCAAAGGGGAAAGGGGGTGGGAGGGATAAATTAAGAGTTTGGGATTAACAGCTACACACTATTATATAGATAACCAAAAAGAACCTATTGTATAGCACAGGGAACTATCCTCAATATCGTGTAATAACCTATAATGGAAAAGAATCGGAAAAAGAATATATATATATATATATATATATATATATATACACACATACATCTAACGAATCACTTTGCTGTACCCCTGAAACTAATACAACATGGTAAATCACCTATACTCCAGTAAAAAAAAATTTTTAAATAAAAAATTTAAAAAGATATAATGGGCTTCCCTGGTGGCGCAGTGGTTGAGAGTCCGCCTGCCGATGCAGGGGACACGGGTTCGTGCCCCAGTCCGGGAAGATCCCATCCCACATGCCGCGGAGCGGCTGGGCCCGTGAGCCATGGCCGCTGAGCCTGCGCGTCCGGAGCCTGTGCTCCGCAACACGAGAGGCCACAGCGGTGAGAGGCCCGCGTACTGCAAAAAAAAAAAAAAGATATAACAATAAATGTATAGCTTGATAAAGTTTTACATAGGTATGTACCCCCCTAACTACCAGATCAAGAAACAGAACTCGTCAGCACCCCAACAGGCTCCTGCATGGCCCCTCCCGGGCAGTAACCATCCCCAAGAGTAACTGCTATTCTGACCTCTCCCAATAGATTAGTTTTGTCTGTTTTTGAACATCATTCAGAAGGAATCATGCAGTATATACTTTCTGTGACCGGCTTCTTTCATTCCACATGACGTCTGTGAAATTCATCCACTGTCTTGCATATAGGAGTAGTTCATTACCTTCCCTTGCTATATAATACTCGATTGTGTGAATATACCACCGTTTACTTGTCCATTCTGTTGATGATATTGGGGTTGTTTCCAGTTTGGGGCTATTACAAATAAAGCTTCTTATGCACATTCTTGTACCTGACTTCCGGTGGACATAAATGCTCATCTCAGTTTGGTATATACCTAATAAATGGAACTGCTGGGTCACAGGGTTTTTCTTATAGTTAGCTTTAGCAGATACTGCCAGTTTTCCAGAATCAGGGTGTCAAGTTACACTCCCACCAAGAGTGTATGAATTCCAAGTTGCTGGACATTCTTACCAAAACATGGTATTGTCAGTACTTTTAATTTTATCCCATCAGGGGGTTGTAGTGCTATGTAATTTATATTCGTTGATAGTTAATGAACACATTTTCATATACTTATTGGCTATCTGGATATAGCCTCATTTGTGAAGTACTTACTCAAGTCTTTCGGCCTATTAAAAAAATTGTATTGTCTATCTTTTTGTTATTAATTTGTGGAATTTCTTTATATATTATAGATAAGATTTGCTTTGACAGATACATTGCAATAATCTTCTGGTCTGTGGCATGGCTTTTCACTCACATAATGGTATATTTTTTTAATGTTTTTTAAATTGAAGTATAGTTGATTTACAATATTGTGTTAATTACTACTGTATAGCAGAGTGATTCAGTTACGCATATATGTACATTCTTTTTCATATTCTTTTCCATTCACATAATGGTATTTCTTGATGAACATTTTAATTTTAATGGAGTTCAATTTATTAATCTATTTTTTATGGTTAGAGATTTTCTTTAATAGACTTTATTTTTTAGAGCAGTTTTAGGTTCAAAGCAAAACTGAGCAGAGGCACAGAGATTTCACGCAGGCATAGATCGCCCCCCACACCATTAACAACATCCCTCATCAGAGTGGTACAATGTTACAATCGATGAATCTACTTCCACACATCAAGGGCACCCAAGGTCCCTAGTTTATATTAGGGTTCACTGTTGGTGTGGTACTTTCTGTGTATTTGTACAAATTTATAATGATGTGTATCTATCATTATAGTATCATGCAGAGTAGTTTTACTGTCCTAAAAATCCTCTGTGTTCTGCCTATTCATCCCTCTCCTCCCCGCTAACCCTGGGAAACCCCTGATCTTTTTACTGTCTATAGTTTTGCCTTTTCCAGAATGTCATGTAGCTGGACTCATACAGTACGTAGCCTTTTCAGACTGGCTTCTTTCACTTAGTAATATGCATTTAAGGTTCCTTCATGTCTTCTCACGGCTTGATAGCTCATTTCTTTTTAGTGCTAAATAATATTGCGTTGTCTGGATGTACCACAGTTTATACATTCACTACGGAACATTTTGGTTGCTTCCAAGTTTGGAAATTATGAATAAAGCTGTTTTAAACAGCTGTGTGCAGGTTTTTGTGTGGACATAGTTTTTGACTCCTTTGGGTAAATACCAAGGAGTATAATTGCTGGATTGTATGATGAGTATATGTTTAGTTTTGTAAGAAACTGCCGAGCTGTCTTGCAAAGTGTTCGTCTTGCATTTTCCCACCAGCAACAAATAGGAAATCTGCTTCCTGTTGCTCCACATCCTCGTCAGCATTTGGTGTTGTCAGTGTTCTGGATTTTGGCCATTCTAATGGGTGTGTAGTGGTATCTCATGGCTGTTTTCATTTGGTTTTCCCTGATGACATATGATGTGGAGCATCTTTTCATATGCTTATTTGTCACCTGTATATCTTCTCGGTGAGGTGTCAAGATATTTTTAAAAAATATATATATATTTATTTATTTATTTATTTTGGCCTCACTGGGTCTTAGTTGCGGCATGCATGTGGGACCTAGTTCCCCGACCAGGGATTGAACCCTGGCTCCCTGCATTGGGAGCACGGAGTCTTACTCACTGGACCACCAGGGAAGTCCCAAGGTGTCAAGATCTTTGTCCCATTTTTTTGATAAGATTGTTTGTTTTTTTACTGTTCTGTCTTTTTTAAAAATAAATTTATTTATTTATGTTTATAATTTTTTTTTTTTTTTTTTTTTGCGGTACGCGGGCCTCATCTTTGGTTGCTTCTTCTTTTTTGTAGCACTGGCTCCGGACGCGCAGGCTCAGCGAACATGACTCACGGGCCCAGCTGCTCCGCGGCATGTGGGATCTTCCCGGACCGGGGCACGAACCCGTGTCCCCTGCATCCGCAGGCGGACTCTCAACCACTGCACCACCAGGGAAGCCCCTATGTTTATAAATTTATTTATCTTATTTTATTGTTTTTGGCTGTGTTGGGTCTTCGTTGCTGCGCACGGGCCTTCCCTAGCTGTGGAGAGCAGGGGCTACTCTTCGTTGCTGTGCACGGGCTTTTCATTGTGGTGGCTTCTCTTGTCGCGGAGCTCGGGCTGTAGGTGTGTAGGCTTCAGTAGTTGTGGCACACGGGCTCAGTAGCTGTGGCTTATGGGTTCAGTAGTTGTGGCTCACGGGCTCAGTAGTTGTGGCACATGGGCTTATTTGCACCACGGCATGTGGGATCTTCCCAGACCAGGGATTGAACCCGTGTCCCCTGCATTGGCAGGCAGATTCTCAACCACTGTGCCACCAGGGAAGTCCCTACTGTTGGGTCTTAAGTGTTCTTTGTATATTTTGGATAACAGTCTTTTATCTGATGTGTCTTTTGCAAATATTTTCCCCCAGTCTTTGGCTTATCTTTTTACTTTCTTGACACTGTCTCTTGTAGAGCAGACTTTTTTTTGAAAGTCTTTATTGAATTTGTTACAATATTGCTTCTGTTTTTTACGTTTTGGTGTTTTGGTGGTGAGGCATGTACCGAGGCATGTAGGATCTTAGCTCCCCGACCAGGGATCAAACGCACACCCCCTGAATTGGAAGGTGAAGTCTTAACCACTAGACCACCAGGGAAGTCTCCGACATCTTTAATTTTAATGAAGTCTAGCTTATCAATCCATTTTTTCATGGATTGTGCCTTTGGTGTTGTATCTAAAATATCATTGCCAAATTCAAGTTCATCTAGATTTTCTCCTATGTTATCTTCTAGGAGTTTTATAGTTCGGGATTTTACATTTAGGTCTGTGATCTATTTTGAGTTAATTTTTGTGAAAAGTGTAAGATCTGTCTAGATTCATGTTTTTGCATGTGGATGTCCAGGTAGTTCCAGCACCATTTGTTGAAAAGAGTAGCTTGGCTCCACCGTATTGTCTTTGTCAAAAATCAGTTGACTGTATTTATGTGGGTCTGTTTCTGGCCTCTCTTTTCTGTTCCAATGATCTATTTTTCTATTCTGTTGTCTTGATTCCTGCCACTTTATACTAAGTCTTAAAGTCAGGTAGTGTTAATCCTCCAGCTTTGCTCTTCTCCTTCAATATTGTGTTGGCTATTCTGGGTCTTCTGCCTCTTCAAATAAACTTTAGAAGTTTGTCAATATCAACAAAATAACTTGCTGGGATTTTGATTGGGATTGTATTGAATCTATACACCAAGTTTGGAAGAACTGACATCTTGACAGTTTTGAGTCTTCATATCTATGAACGTGAAATATCTCTCCGTTTATTTAGTTCTTTGATTTCCTCCGTCAAAGTTCTGTAGTTTTCCTCATATAGATCCTTGTACATATTTTGTTAGATCTATACCTAAGTATTTCATTTTGCTTTTGGATTTTCTACATAGGTGATCATGTCATCTGTGAACAAAGAGTTTTATTTCTTTCTTCTCAGTCTTGGGTTAGTGATTTTTCATGTGTGTCTTGTTTAAAAAAATCTTTGCTTATTCCATGGTCATGAAGATATTCTCTTTTTTGTTTTTACTTTTCAAAATGGACGCTTTTTTGTTTTACTTTCACATTTAGGTCTATGATCCATCTCAGATTAAAATTTACATATAGAGCGAGGATTGAGGTTTATTTTTTTTCGTACGGATGTACCTTGACCCAGTACCATTTATTGAAAGACTATCCTTTCCCCACTGAACTGTGGTGGCTCCTTTGTCGTCTATCATGTGTGACCATATATTTATGCCTGTTGTGGACTCTTTTTTTTTAAATGTTTTTTAAAAAATTTTATTTAATTTTTTTGGCTGCGTTGGGTCTTCGTTGCTGCGTGCGGGCTTTCTCTAGTTGCGGAGAGCGGGGACTACTCTTTATTGTAGTGTGCGGGCTTCTCATTGCAGTGGCTTCTCTTATTGTGGAGCACGGTCTCTAGGCGTGCGGGCTTCAGCAGTTGTGGCACATGGGCTCAGTAGTTGTGGCACATGGGCTTAGTTGCTCTGCGGCATGTGGGATCTTCCCGGACCAGGGATCAAACCTGTGTCCCCTGCATTGACAGGTGGATTCTTAACCACTGCACCATCAGGGAAGCCCCTGTTGTGGACTCTTCTGTTCCATTGGTCTGTTAATTATCCTTGTGCCAATAACTTGGCGTCTTAGTTGCTGTAGCTTTAAAATAAGTTTTGAAATCCAGTTTTGTCCTTCTGTTTCAAGATTGCCTTGACTCTTCTAGGTTCTTTGATTTTCTGTATACATTTTAGAATCACCTTGTAAATGTCGTTAAAGAAATCTAGAATTCTGATTGGGATTCCATTGAATTTACACATCAAATTAGGGAGATTTGACATCTCAAAATATGGAGACTTCCAGTCCACGAACATGATCTATTCTTCCATTTTTATTGGTATTCTTTCATTTTTTTTCCACAATGTTTTATGTTTTATATTTTTCAGTGTAGAGGCCTTGTGCATCTTTTATTAGATTCATTCCTAGGTATTTTTTAGTTTGGGTGTTCTTTTTTTTTTTTTTCTATACTGCAGGTTCTTATTAGTCATCAGTTTTATACACATCAGTGTATACATGTCAATCCCAGTTGCCCGATTCAGCACACCACCATCCCTACCCCACCACGGTTTTCCCTGCTTGGTATCCATACATTTGTTCTCTACATCTGTGTCTCAGTTTGGGTGCTCTTATAAATGCTATTTTTGAAAGTTTATTTTCTAACTGTTTATTGCCAGCATATAGAATGCACTTGATTTATTTGTTTTTATTTATTTTAATTGTGGTAAAATATACATAACATAAAATTTATCATTTTAACCATTTTTAGGTGTATAATTCAGGGGTACTAAGTACATTCAAGTTGTACAAACATTCAATTGATTTCTTTTTGGTAACAGCCTTACTGAGATAGAATTCAGACACCATATAATTCACCCATTTAAAGTGTAGAATTCAGGGAATTCCCTGGTGGTCCAGTGGTTAGGACTCAGCCCTTTCACTGCTAAGGTCTGGGTTCGATCTCTGGTCGGGGAACTAAGATCCCGCAAGCCACACAGTGCAGACAAAAGTGTACAATTCAGTGGCTTTTCGTATATTCACAGAATTGTGCAGCCACCGCTACAATCCATTGTGGAACATCTTCGTCACCCCGTAGAGAAACCTTATACCTCTTAGCTATCATCTCCCAACCATCCTCAGCGCCCAGCCCTTGGTGACCATGAATCCACTTTCTGCCCATCTATCCCCCACCCCACTTTTTTAGACTTAATTTTTATTGGACTATAGTTGACTTACAATGTTGTGTTAGTTTCAGGTGTACAGCGAAGTGAATCAATTATACATATACATATATCTGCTCTTTTTTAGATTCTTTTCCCATGTAGGTCATTACAGAGTATTGAGTAGAGTTCCCTGTGCTGTACAGTAGGTTTACCCCCTTCTTAGCTCACAGGTATTTAAGAGTTTGAAAGAATGGCTAGAGCTTCACCTCTAGGCATGAGTAAAGCTTTCAGAATTCCTGCAGACATCTTACCTGTTCCTGGACTTCCATTGGTCTTTTAGACACTAGTATTGTTTTGTTGATCTGCCTGCTTTTTAGCTCTTTTTCTTTCTTCTGTTCTGTTTCTTACTCATGAAAGAAAGAGGTGTATATGTGACACCCGCCACTCTCCCTCTCGGGACCTCAAGGCGAACAAACCTGCTTCTCCTGTTGGTGGCTTCTTCCAGCCCCATCGCATGTCCTTCTCTGTGGTGTGCCTTTCCCTGGGTCATTCAGCTGCTGCTTGAAAACACCTACCTTTCCCCGTTCCTATTCTCCAATTTTTCTTTCTCTCATGCAAGTGATTTTTAAAATCAGCACTACTGAGGTATAATTTACATGTGCTAAGTCCACCACTTTTAAGCGGATAGTTCAATGAGTTTTGACAAACGCCCATAGCCATGCAACCACGACAACAATCAGGATGTAGAACATTTCCTAAATTTATCCCCCAAAGTTCACTTACGCACCTTCACAGTTAATCCCTAGCAACCCTCCTCCCTGGGCCCTGGCACCCACTAATCCGTCTCTTTTTATAGTTTTGCCTTTTCTAGGATGTCATGTGAAAGAATTATACAGGATGTCTCTTCTGTATCTGGCTTCTCTCACTTAGCATAATGCGTCTGAGTTGTACCTACGTTGCGGTGTGTATGTTGTTGTATGCATGGGTAACTTGCTCTTTGTTTATTACTGAATAGTATTACGTTGTGTGGATGTACCACAGTTTGATGATCTATTCACCAGGGGAGGTTTTGGGTTGTTTCCGGTTTATGGCTACTAGGAACAAAGCTGCTAGAACATTCTTGTACAAATCTTTTTTTGGAGATATGTTTTCATATTGTGTGTATACCTAGGAGCAGGACTGCTAGGTCCCATGGTAACTATATGTTTGACTTCATAAAGAACTGCTAAGCTGTTTTCTAAGTTGGTTGTACCCTTTTGTACTTCCACCAGCAATGGATGAGAGTTCCATTTGCCCTGCATCCCTGCCAACACTGACTGGTCTTTTAACCATTCTAGGGGTTATGCAGTAAAATATCATTGTGGTTTTATTATTTTTTTTAATTTAATTTTTTTTTTTTTTTTTTTTTTTTTGCGGTACGCGGACCTCTCACTGCTGTGGCCTCTCCCGTCGCGGAGCACAGGCTCTGGACGCGCAGGCCCAGCGGCCATGGCTCACGGGCCCAGCCACTCCGCGGCATGTGGGATCTTCCCGGACCAGGGCACGAACCCGTGTCCCCTGCATCGGCAGGCGGACTCTCAACCACTGCGCCACCAGGGAAACCCCCTAATTTAATTTTTAATTGAAGTATAGTTGATTTACAATATTGTGCCAATCTCTGCTGTACAGCAAAGTGACTCAGTCATACACATATATTCTTTTTTTAATATTCTTTTCCATTCTGGTTTATCACAGGATATTGACTATAGTTCCTTGTGCTATACAGTAGGGCCTTGTTGTTTATCCATCCTACATATAATAGTTTACATCTGCTCATCCGAAACTCCCAGTCCTTCCCTCCCCCACCCTCTCCCCCCTTGGCAACCACAAGTCTGATCTCTATGTCTGTGAGTCTGTTTCTGTTTCATAGATAGGTTCATTTGTGCCATATTTTAGTTTTCACATATGAGTGATATCATGTTATTTGTCTTTCTCTTTCTGACTTACTTCCCTTAGTATGATAATCTCCAGCTGCATCCATGTTGAGGCAAATGGCATTATTTCCTTCTTTTTTATGGCTGAGTAGTATTCCATTGTATATATGTATGACATTTTCTTTATCCATTCTTTTTTAAAAAATTTTTTTGAAGTATAGTCGCTTGACAATATTGTGTTAGTTTCTACTGTACAACAAAGTGAATCAGCTCTACTTATACATATATCCCCTCTTTTTCGGATTTCCTTCCCATTTAGGTCACCACAGAGCACTGAGTAGAGTTCCCTGTGCTGTACAGTAGGTTCTCATTAGTTATCTATTTTATACATAGTGTCAATAGTGTATATAGGTCAATCCCAATCTCACACCCCCCCTTCCCTCTTGGTGTCCATATGTTTGTTCTGTACGTCTGTGTCTCTATTTCTGCTTTGTAAATAAGATCATCTATACCAATTTTTTCAGATTCCATATATATGCATTAAAATACCATATTTGTTTTTCTCTTTCTGACTTACTTCACTCTGTACGACAGTCTCTAGGTCCGTCCACGTCTCTACAAATGACCCAGTTTCATTCCTTTTTATGGCTTAGTAATATTCCATTGCATATATGTACCACATCTTCTTTATCTACCCCTCTGTTGATGGACGTTTAGGTTGTTTCCATGTTCTGGCTATTGTAAATAGTGCTGCTATGAATATAGGGGTGCATGTATCTTTTTGAATTATAGTTTTGTCCAGGTATATGGCCAGGAGTGGGGTTGCTGGATCATATGGTAATTCTATTTTTAGTTTTCTGAGGAACCTCCACACTGTTTTCCATAGTGGTTGCCGTAACTTACATGCCCACCCCCCGTGTAGAAGTGTTCCCTTTTCTCCACACCCTCTCCAGCATTTGTTATTTGTAGACTTTTTAATGATGGCCATTCTGACCGGTGTGAGGTGGTTCCTCACGATAGTTTTGATTTGCATTTCTCTAATAATTAGTGATGTTGAGCATCTTTTCAGGTGCCTACTGGCCACCTGTATGTCTTCTTTGGAGAAATGTCTATTAAGATCTTCTGCCCATTTTTCGATTGGGCTGTTTGTTTTTGTGTTGTTGAGTTGTATGAGCTGTTTGCATATTTTGGAGAGTAAGCCCTTGTGTGTCACATCATTTGCAAATACTTTCTCTCATTGTGGTTTTAATTTGCATTTTCCTAATGGGTAATGATGCTGAGCACCTTTTTGTGTCCTAATTTGCTATTTTGTATATCTTCTTTGGTGTTCATCTCTTTTACCTATATAAAAAAATCAGATTGTTTTCTTATCGATATGTAAGAGGTGTGTGTGTGTGTATGGCACTGTGCTATACTGAATGATGGCCCTCCAAAGATGTTCATGCCCTAATCAGCAGAAGCTATGAATACGGTCGCTTGGACCTTGAGTTGGGGAAATTACCCTGGTGGATCCAGTGTAACCACAAGTGTCTTTCTGAGATGGAGGCAGGAGGGTCAGCACCAGAGCTGGAGATGTGACAGCGGAAGCAGGAGTGTGTGTTGTGGGCCCACAAGCCAAGGAGCGTGAGCAATCTCTAGAAGCTGGAAGAAGCAAGGAAGCAAATTCTCCCTGGAGCCTCTGGAAGGAGCACAGCTCTGCTGATACCGTGATTTGAGCCCAGGTGAGACTG
This sequence comes from Aethalodelphis obliquidens, assembly GCF_003676395.1. NCBI lineage: Eukaryota > Metazoa > Chordata > Mammalia > Artiodactyla > Delphinidae > Aethalodelphis > Aethalodelphis obliquidens. The sequence continues at coordinate 2,926,961 of NW_020838027.1, read as the reverse complement.
ATTTTGGACTTCTGACCTCCATAACTGTAAGAAAACTGATTCGTTTTGTTTTCAGCCTCCAAGTTTGTGACAGTTTGTTATAGCAGCGGTAGCAGTATACAGACACTCAGTGTTTATTGAGTGGTTTGAAGCTAGCTTTTCTGCCTCTAAGTCCAGTGTTGCTTGTTTCTGCCATATTGTTCTGAGTGCGGGGGGGGCAGGGTGCTTCAGGTGGTGGGAGCAACACGAGAAGCTGCCCAAGGTGGACATGAGCGTGTCGGTACAGAAGCAGAGGAGTCTTAGGTGGAGTAGAGCGGGCTGGAGGAATGGGAGATGAGATTATTTAGTGGAGAGCACTAGATTTTGGAAGCAGAGGAACTTAGGCTTGAGACGGTAAGAAACCACTTAGGTGTTGGAGCAGGTAGGCTGTTTGTGAGCCACAGCAGGGGTGGCTGGACAGGTAGGAAACGAGCATTGGGGAAAACATCTCCCTCCAGCCCTTTCACTCAGTTCTGATGGGAAGACCAACCTGGCATGCTGCTTGTTAGTTTAGAGCAGCGTTCTACAGTTCTTCAAGCAAGGCTGACTCTGTTAATAAGGGGTGGGGAATCTGGGAGGTCAAGGCCACCTCATCCCTTAGAGACCCTCTGGCTCAGCGTGTCCTACCCCTCAATCTCCAAACTGGCGCTGGACTCACTGATAGCATTTTGAGATGTCCTGGTCAGCCCTTCACTGTATCCCTCTGCACAGGCATGTGATTTGTTGGCATGAAAAGGCAAGGGGTTCGTTGGAGGGGGGCCTTTTGCAAAGGGGGAAAAGCATACTGGTGTCTGGGAGCTGGAAAGGTAAGGTACGTGGCTGTGTTCCTTGCTGCCCCTGCCCTGGCCCAGCTCTCAACAGTGGGCAGGTGGGCTGGCTGGCTGTCTGCTTCACGCCCACGTCTCCCCACCTCTGGAGCTGTGACCGAGATCCCCATCCCTGGGACTCAGGATGCCTCCAGACCCCTGGACAAGGAATTTTCTTCTCTTTGCTACTTCCACCTAGCCTAGGGCAGTTCAAACCCACCCCCCTCCAGGACGCCTTCCCCGAGAACCCTTATTTCCTAACCTGCACATTTTCAGGGCCCAGGGATTGTCAATTTACCGTTTCATTATTCAGTCCCTGGTTCTCTCATCATTCTGGAGCAGCAGGTGTGTCAGGAATTCCCTGGCGGTCCAGTGGTTAGGACTTCATGCTCTCACTGCCAAGGCCCTGGGTTCAATCCCTGGTCGGGGAACTAAAATCCCAAAAGCCACGTGGCAAAAAAAAAAAAAAAAAAGTGCAGACGGATGCCTTGTCTTCCAGTGAGATTACAGACTTCTTGAGGACAGAGAGCAATCTTTCTTCATTTGTGTCGTGTCTCACTAAACGTATTGTAGACCACTGGAAGACAGTACACTCTTCAGGGAAAGGATGAGTGGACTGGAGCTGAATGGGAGACAAGGAGCACGTCTTTGGAAGCCCAGGAGAGATCCTTTGTTAGCTGAAAAAGGCATGTCCTTTCTCATGGGGTGGATTCCTAAATTTAGGGCAAACCTATCAGGAAGCTCAAATTTTTTACACTCTAAAAAGATGCGCCTTAGCTCCTTAGTCCCTTTTGCTTTCTTGGTTCCCTCTCATCTCAGTATGTCAATGGATGTCATATGTTTGCTGAGTACCTTGTGTGATAAACATGCAGGACCTCAAGATGAACAATAGGTGGCGTTTCTCCGCAGGTGGCCGCCTATCTCAGTGCTTGTCACTCACAAGCCTCTGTCTCCCCAGTCCCAAGCTCCTTCCCCAAATCCATTTCTTATGTGGGTGTTGGACCCTTTTCCGTGTATGAAAATATACGCAATTAGACCTGCAGCCCCAAGGGGAGCTGAGGTCGTGCTTTTCCTTGCCAGGAGGGGCCACAAGATGTCCCATGACTCGTGGAAGGTGGGGACGGGGGCGGGGGGGGGGGGGGGGGGGGGTGGGGGGGAATCCCAACTGGCTTTTGGATTTGGGCAGAAAGCTGAGAAACCCAAGACATCAAAGCCGACTTGCTACCCGTAGGAAGCTGAGTTAAAATCAGGAGAGGCTAGTGGTCAAATTCAGTCTCTTTTTTTTTTTTTTTTTTTTGCGGTACGCGGGCCTCTCAGTGTTGTGGCCTCTCCCGTTGCGGAGCACAGGCTCCGGACGCGCAGGCTCAGCGGCCACGGCTCACGGGCCCAGCCGCTCCGCGGCATGTGGGATCTTCCCGGACCGGGGCACGAACCCGTGTCCCCTGCATCGGCAGGCGGACTCTCAACCACTGCGCCACCAGGGAAGCCCTCAGCCTCTTTTATACACAAGAACCAAATACATGTTTTACAACAACGGAGGAAAAAATTAGTGGCCACCTACTAAAATAAATGAAAGCAGCAGTAATAGTAAAAACAACAACAACGGCAACAGGACAGACCGAGAAACAAATATGATACAATCCAAAGAGTTTGCAGTTTAGTGGGGGGAGGCCAGCCCACCCTAAAGAATTGACCTCTTTTTTTTTTTTTGTGATGACATGAAATGTTTTTATTGAGGTATATCTGTGTTCTGCCAGTTTTTTCTTTTTTTTTAAATTGACGTATAGTTGATTTACAGTGGTGTGCTAATCTCTGCTGTACAGAAAAGTGACTCAGTTATACACATATATACGTGCTCTTTAAAAAATACTCTTTTCCATTATGGTTTATCCCAGGAGATTGGATATAGTTCCCTGTGCTCTACGGTAGGACCTTGTTTTATATCCATTCTAAATATAATAGTTTGCATATACTAACCCCAAACTCCCAGTCCATCCCTCTCTCCCACCTCTCCCCCTTGGCAACCACAAGTCTGATCTCTGTGCCTGTGAGTCTATTTCTCTTTTGTAGATAGGTTCATTTGTGCCATTTTTAGATTCCACAGATAAGTTATATCATATGGTATTTGTCTTTCTCTTTCTGACTTACTTCACTTAGTATGATAATCTCTAGGCCCACCCATGTTGCTGCAAATGGCATTATTTCATTCATTTTTATGGCTGAGTAGTATTCCATTGTATATACGTACCACATCTTCTTTATCCGTTCATCTGTCAATGGACATTTAGGTTGTTTCCATGCCTTGGCTATTGTGAATAGTGCTGCTATGAACATAAGGATGCATGTATCTTTTTGAATTACAATTTTGTCTGGGCATACGCCCATGAGTGGGATTGCCGGGTCATATGGTAGCTCTATTTTTAGTTTTCTGAGGAACCTCCATACTGTTTTCCGTAGTGGCTGTACCAACTAACATTCCCTCCAACAGTGCAGGAGGGTTCCATTTTCTCCACACCCTCTCCAGCATTTGTTATTTGTAGACTTTTTTTTTTTTTAGACTTTTTGATGATGGCCATTCTGACCGGTGATAGGTGGTACCTCATTGTGGTTTTGATTTGCATTTCTCTAATAATTAGCGACGTTGAGCATCTTTTCATGTGCCTACTGGCCATCTGTATGTCTTCTTTGGAGAAATGTCTATTAAGATCTTCTGCGCGCTTTTTGATTGGGTTGGTTGTTTTGTTGTTGTTGAGCTGTATGAGCTGTTTGTATATTTTGGAGATTAAGCCCATGTCAGTCACATCATTTGCAAATATTTTTTTCCATTCCATTGGTTGTCTTTTCTTTCTTTTTTTTTTTTTTATGGTTTCCTTTGTTGCGCAAAAGTTTGTAAGTTTGATTAGGTCCCATTTGTTTATTTTTGTTTTTATTTCTATTGCCTTGGGAGACTGACCTAAGAGCACATTGGTATGATTTATGTCAGAGAATGTTTTGCCTATGCTTTCTTCTAGGAGTTTTATGGTGTCCTGTCTTATGTTTAAGTCTGTAAGCCATTTGGGTTTATTTCTGTGCATGGTGTGAGGGTGTGTTGTAACTTCATTGATTTACAGACAGCCGTCCAGCTTCCCAGCAGCACTTGTTGAAGAGACGGACCTCCTTTTGAGGCACCGCCCCGGTTCTGCACCCTGGCTTGCACGGACATGGGGACAGTAGGAGCCCACAGGTGTCCCACCAACACGTCAGCCCAATTTGTCTCTTTAGACAGCTCAGCAGCACCCCCAGTCTCCAACTCATTTTTCTGCCTCCCCTTCCTCCTTTTTTTTTCGGGCGGGGCGGGGGGGGGGGGAGGGGAGGGAAGGTGTCTGTGGTCCAGACAGTGCCTCTCATTGCCAGGAGAGGGCAGCAGTCACCTCCCCTTCCCACAGGTGCACCCTCAGCTCGATCTAGGATTGCGTCACTTTTCCAATGGCCACTGAGTGCCCACTAGGTGCCAGGCTCTGCGCTGGGCGCTGGGGATGCCAAGCTGACTCCCCTCTCTGGAGGAGTCCGTGGTCTAAAAGAGTGAGTCAGCCACAGAAACACACGAAGTGCCGAACAGTGGGGTGAGGCGCTCAGGCAGAAGGCTCCCCCGGGAACTCCAGACTCCCAAGGAGGGGTGGGGAGAGAAGGGGCCCTAGGAGAAGCCTCATAGGAGAAGATGCTTGAATGGAGTGTTGCAAGAGGATAGTTTTTTTGCAGGGTACACGGCCTCCAGGAAGGGCATCCCAGGAAGCGGAACTGAAACCGCAGGACTAAGATGGGATTTCAACCCATGGGCCGGGACTCCAACCCAGCCAAGACTCAGACTGGGACTTGAATCCACTGTCTTTTAATTGAAATCGCATACCTGGTCTCAGGACTTAACAAAGCTCAGGTTCTCACGGCAGAAAGAATTCAGTGAGGGACAAAGTGGTAGGTAAGAAGTGGATTTATTTAGAGATGCACATTCCATAGAGTGTGGTCCATCTCAAAAGGCAAGACTGGCCCTGGGAAAAACACAGTCTACAGAGTGTGGGCCACCTCAGAAGGCAAGAGACCCTGAAGTATGGGGTGGCTAGTTTTTATGAGCTGGGTAATTTCATAGGCTAAGAGTGGGAGGATCATTCCAACTATTTTGGGGAAGGGGCGGGGATTTCAGGAGTTGGGCCACCGCCCACTTTTTGGCCATTTATGGTCGGCCTCAGAACTGTCGTGGTGCTGGTGCGCATGTCATTTAGTTGCCGATGTGTTAAATGCGCGTATAATGAGGCTCGAGGTCCACTGGACGTCTCATCTTCTGCCATCTTGGGCCTAATCGGTTCTAACCGGTTTATGTAGTCACCTAAATGGCTGTGTCATTCTTTTAAAGGTTGCGCCCTGCCCCCTTCCCTCGTGCTTCAGAACCAGGTGAACCTGACCCTATATGGCCAGCTTAGCTGGAACAGAGGATGCTGGGGAGGGTCAGGAAGACTCGGTAACTGGGACCGTGGAGGGGTCCCTGGCTGCCATGCCAAGGAGCCTGGGCCAGAGTCGTGGCGGAAACAGGAAGCCGTCACAGGGGTTTAACCAGGAAAGTAACACAATCAGATAAGCACTTTTAAAAAGTCCACTCTTGGGACTTCCCTGGTGGCCCAGTGGTTAAGACTCCATGCTAAAAAAAAAAAAAAAAGGAGATAAAAGTGCCTGTGGGGAAGGGTTGAGGATGGAGGGAAGCTGGCATAGTGGGGAGGCCTTCCAAAGCCCTGGTGGAGGGTTTGAGAGGGGTGGAGGTGGAGGGGTAGGTCAGGGAGAGGAGGCACAGAGCAGGGAGACCACTCATTCATTCATTCGTTCCATTTAATGAATATGGACTGAGAACCTGCTCCAGGCCAGCAGTACAGCAGTGACCAAGATGGGCAAGCCTCCTGAGCTCAGGGGACTTAACGTTTTTTTTGGCCTTGCTGCCAAGCTTCCGGGATCTTAGTTCCCTGACCAGGGATTGAACCCGGGCCCACAGCAGTGAAAGCGCAGAGTCCTAACCACTGGACCGCCAGGGAAGTCCTGGGAGGAGTGAGAGGAGACATACAGTAAACAAATACGATCATTTCAGACAGCGATAAGTGCTACGCAGAAGGGAAAACAGAAGAATGTAATAGATTGTCGGGGACCAGGGTAAACCTCTCAAGAGGTGACATTGACATGTGAGCTGACCGGGAGGTGAGCACCCCGCTCGGGAGAGGACACGGTCAGAGCAAAGGCAAGAGGGTGTGGGGAAGTGTGGACGCCTGGAGGGTGGCGAGCAAGGACGGTGGCTGGGGGCCAGATGGATTCACCGCTCACAAGGTAAGGCAGGGACTCAGTCCACCAGGCCTCCAGTGGGTGGACGGACCCTCTGGCCTGGAGGGGCTGTACGTCTGGAGGAGCCTTCTTAGTCTTTGACAGGTGAGGCTTGGGTTTCTGGAAGGAGCTGGAGCTGGTCTGTGTCTGGATCGGTCGGTCACTGAGGCTCTGGGAAGAGGCTCCAAGCTCCAGGGCAGCAGTTGGTAAACTACAGCCCGGGAGGCCGAGTCCTGTATTCTGAGAACACAGCCGAGCTGCTTCATTTATGTATTGTCAGCGGTTGCACTGTCAAGATGGACAGTTGCAACAGAGACCGCATGGCCTGCAAAGTCTGAAACGTTTCCTCTCTCTGTGGAAAAGGTTTGGGAAGCCCCGCTGCACGCTGTGGCAGGCAGTTTTCTGGGACGTGGTTCAGGCCTGGCCTGGTCTGTATGTGCTGAGAAGGTAAGGCTGTGCTCCGAAGCCGCATCTCCAAAAGCGAACGTCCATCTCAGGTGCTGGAACTCTGCTTGGTCACGTGTGCGTAGTAGCGCACCATGACCGTGGACTTGTGGTTCCAGTGGTCACGTGAGGTCACGTTTGTGTAGTAGCACGCCATGACCGTGGACTTGTGGTTCCAGTGGTCACGTGAGTGTCTCTTAGCTTTCCTTGATCCACAGCTTTCTGCTTTCATCTCTCTTTTTTTTCTTCCTCGCCATTTATTTATTGAAGAAACTGGGTTGTTTCCCCGTATGTTGGGCTTTGCTAATGATACCATGAAGTTTCACGTGTGCCTCTGTTCGCTCCTAATTTACTGTAAATCAGCAGCTTGATCTAAAGGCTTCACGGGCTTTAGGTTAGATGGGGAGGGGCAGCAAAGATTATCCCAGGTTCTTCCAACAGGAGGTAAGTAAAGTCTGGGCTGGCTTTTAGTGTGTGTGTGATGTTAGTAGCTGTTAATTAATTATGGATTGAAAAATGGTATTATTACTGTATCATTCCTTCTTCATTTACTAGTTGGCATACTTCTCTAAAGAGATACTGCCCCTTATATAAGCTCTTTTGTTACCCTGTGGTACAATTATAGAGAAAAGGCTGGATAATTGCTTGATTTGTTCTTTTTATTGACCATTTTTCAAATGAAGAGTTGTTTTGTATCCTTCAATGGCAACCAGTTTTTCTTTCTTTCTTTTTTTTTTTGGCTGCATTGGGTCTTCGTTGCTGCGCACAGGCTTTCTCCAGTTGCACTGAGCGGGGGCTACTCTTCGTTGCGGTGAGCGGGCTTCTCATTGTAGTGCCTTCTCTTGTTGTGGAGCACGGGCTCTAGGCGCGCGGGTTGTGTAGTTGTGGCGCACAGGCTTAGTTGCTCCGTGGCATGTGGGATCTTCCCGGACCAGGGCTCGAACCCATGTCCCCTGCATTGGCAGACGGATTCTTAACCACTGCGCCACCAGGAAAGTCCCCAACCACTTTTTTTTTTAACATCTTTATTGGAGTATAATTGCTTTACAGTGTTGTGTTAGTTTCTGCTGTATAACAAAGTGAATCAGCTATACGTATACATATATCCCCTCCCTCTTGGAATCTTGGTGTGGGTTTTGGTTTTTTTTGAATTTAGTGTGAAATTTATGAAGGCACTATTAGTATCAGTAAAATTATATAAATCGTATTTAATTTAGTTCTGGCCCCAAAGTCTTCGTCTTTTTCTTCTTCTTCTCCTCCTTCTCTTCCTTCATCTTCTTTTCCTTTCTTTCTTTCTTTTTTTTTTCTTGGTATAGATTAAATTTAACTCCTTTCCAGGCTTGGAAATGAGCTGAACCCACTTAGTGCAAGCATCCTGAAATCCTCCCTTCCCATCATATTCCTGAGAGACTGGGGATGTGTTCTTGCCTAATGAAAGTGAATCCATAGTTTGGCATTGGTACTGCTACTTCTTCTCTGCTACTTTGTTCTTATATGTGATTTGTTTTAAAACCGTTTTGCATTATTAGACATTATTTGCAATTATAAAGATAAAAAGAAACATTTCAAGTATTAGCTTATTTGACCTCTTTGAAGTGATCACATTTTCTTCCTCCAAATTCTTTTGGACCCACAGCCGCATTTCATATTGTTTCTACCCTATCCTGGCTGACTGTTCCTTTTCAATCTCACTTACGAAGTCCTCTGGCTCTGCTTCTGCTTTACTCATTTTAAAAATAAATTATTTTAAAAATAAATAAATAAATAATTTATTTTGGGTATAGGTACTATTTCCATATATTGCTGACCTTGGAGGGTCTCCTGGGGCAGTGGGGGGGGCAGCTGTGGCTCTCTCTGGGGTCATAAAAGCTGGTGGCGGACATATCGGGGAGTATTTATCTGAGTAAACTCTTCCTGCTGGTCTTGGAGGGTCCCCTGGGGAGGCAGAGGGCGGCCAAGGCTCTCTCTGGGGTCACTAGAGCTGGTGTCGGAAATCTCAGGCAGTGTTCGCCCACCCGAACTCCTGTTGCAGGCAAACATCCTGCTTGGGCACTTAGCACCCTGGGTGTGGTTTAAATTGCTTTTCTTTTTTTATGCAGACCTTGTGATCTGCTGTCATTTTTATATATTGTTGCTGGACTTAGTTTTCTATTTTTAGAAAAGATTTTCACATCTATAGTCATGAGAAAGATTGGCCTTAATTTTGCTTTCTTGTACAATCTTTTTTAAGCTTCAGTATTAAGATTATGCTAATCTCATAAAAATGGGTTGAGGAATGTTCTTTTTTTATTTAATGGAAGAATTTGTGTATAATTGGCATTATGCTTTCTTTAAATGTTTAGTAGAAATTATTGATGAGGGACTTCCCTGGAGGTCCAATGTTTAGGACTCTGCTCTTCCACTGCAGGGGGCTCGGGTTTGATTCCTGGTCGGGGAACTAAGATCCCGCATGCTGCGTGGTGTGGCCAAAAAAAAAAAAAAAAAAAAAAAAAAAGATCAATATTTATTGAGTTCTTACTATATGCCAGGCACTGTTCTATATATATTGTCTCATGTAATGCTCGTAACGACCCCATGAGGGAGCTCCTCCTACTGCTGCTGCTGCTGTGAGTACAGTGATAATCATTATACAGGCGAGTAATAATAAGGCGTGTCTTTAGTGAAGATAAACCAGAATATCTAAATAAATAACTAAACAATCTGTGCTGGTAGTAAACTGAGCCCAGACTAAATCAACCTTCCATTTTTTTGTTTTCTGTTTTTCCTATCACTATTAACCAAGGCTATGGGTATAGGTAACTGTAGTTTATAGCGAGCAGTTTTTCATAATCTTTTTTTTTTTCTGGCTTAAATCACTTTTTAAAAAAATTGGAGTATAATTGCTTTACAACGTTGTGTTAGTGTCTACTGTACAATGAAGTGAATCAGCTATACGTATACCTATATCCCCTCCTTCTCGGACCTCCCTCCCCATCCCACCCATCTAGGTTGTCACAGAGCATCGGAGCAGAGCTTCCTCTGCCTTATAGCGTGTTCTCACTAGCTACCTATTTTACGCCTGGTAGTGTATGTATGTCAATCCTCATCGCCCAGTTTGTCCCACCCTCCCCTTCCCAGCCCTGTGTCAGAGTGAAGTAAGCCAGAAAGAGATTTTCATAATCTTACAGATGAGCACTGCACCCCCCTCACCACACCCCGGCCCCCAACTCTCTCTCCAGCTCTCCCGCATAGAAGGCACTTTATGATCTCAAGGGGAAAGATGTGATCCAAAGGGCAGGATGAGATCTTGAAAGTTGATACCTAATAGGATATATCTGGTCTCTTTTGGTTCTCATGTTAAGTTTTATTATGCTTATTTTACATATGCAGAAATAGAGTCTCCAGGAGGGAAGTGAATCGCCTAAGGATAAATTGCTAGGGAGGGCACGGTCTGAATCACGAGCTTATACCTTGCAGAGGTATTTATAGTTATGGTAGGTTCCTCAGAGCCCGCTGAAAGGGACATGAGATGTGATGTCTCAGGAAAGAACGTTATGGAGGCGCTCCAAGTTGCTGGTCAGGTGAGGACACCTCAGACATCTTCCTGGCTTCCAGCCGGGTAGGACCACCTCCATAGAGGTAGCTGTTTGGGCGCGGTCCCATGGTGCCAGGAGGGCGGGAAGATTTTCCAGTCAGCAGAGCACTACGTGGTACCGTCCATTCACAGCTCCAGGTCTGGCTCCCATGTCCCTAATCTGAGCCGTTCCTTCCCCCCCGCACCCCCAGTCCAGCTTCAGTCCTCTCCCTGGATTCACTGCTCCTCTTCCCTTCTCTACCAGGGATCGTTTTTCTCTGCATCATCTCCATTCTTCAACTTTCTTTCCTTCCCGGGCCCCCTCTCTCCTATAGTTGTCAGCAGACAATATCTTACAAGCCCTCAAGTTGCTGGAAGTCAAAATCCTAAGTGACGAGACGGCACCTCCATTATGCCAGAAGGTGACAGCCATCGATGGTGACGAGCTCGTGCCTCTGGGTTGGGAGCTGTGGGGGAAGAAAGGACCCCAGCCCTGGAGTTCCTCTCCGGTGGATGATGACGTCTGATAGCTAGGTGGGACCTGGGATATGAGTATCTCAAGTTTCTAAACAGTTTGCTAGAGCTCGTGTCTTGTACCCGGAGCATCTCTCAGGAGCTGTGATGTAGGCAGAGTTGAAGATACAGGAATGAAGTGAAGGGGTGAGGCGGGAGGAATGAGATGGAAAGCGGGGAAGGATTTGGGGTATTGGCCCTCAGAGTTTACCTGGTCCTCAGACTGTGTCCAAACCCTCCTCCTGGGATGTTTTAGGCAGTCACCTTCGTCACCTTTGTTGTTGCAACTCAACGCATTGTCTCGATCTATTTACGAATCCACCCACCTGTCTGCTAGTGCACCTTTAGACTAAACATTCATGACATCCACCTACCTATCCACATGCTTTTGTACTTGCTTTTCTGACACTGGGTTAATCTGGTGTCTTGTTTTCTTGGTTAACTGCCTACCTAGGAGGTGTCTTTCTTCCAGTTTCCCGGCCTTCCTCGGCATGCCTGACTTCTGATCAAGACCCCTGATCTACCAGGGACTTTCCAAAGTTGCTTCTACAACCTACCCACCTTCCTGAAGGTTCACTTACTGCTGCAGGGGAAGCTCTGTGCCCTGGAAACCCTAATCCCCGCTCCCACCCCAGCACACACTGCAGTGACTTTGCACACTTCTTGTCTGCCTGTCCTCTTGCACGCTCTAGGAGGCTCTTGCCCACCATCATTTGAAGGTATGTGTTGGATGGGGTGGTAGGATGAGGTAGGTGAATTCTTGCCCTCTGGATAGAAGAGAATCACTTATTGACCAAAGCTGGTTCTCAGAAGCTGGGGGGTTCATCTTGGGGATTAGCCTTGGAATAGTCAGTCTTTCTTTTTACAGAAGCCAGAGGGAGACCTGGAGGGGATGTGTACTTCAGTCCTAATGGCGCTGGGGTCCCAGTCTCCAGGAATGGTCATTGTCAAGCTGTGGGACAGATTGCATCTGCACGACCTGCCCCCAAGGAGCCTCCTGGTCGCCGTGGGGAAACAGCCTCGGCCAGGGTTAGTGGGAGAAGAGGACGGGGCAGCAGGGGGCGCTGTGTGGACTCTGGACTAGCTTCATCCTCCCAGCTCTCACTGGACATCTCCACTAAGTTCAGTCGTGGGCGTGTTTGGGGGAGGGGGGCAAGCCAGGATCCCTGTGGGCTGATGGGAACCCAGGAGACCAGGAATGGCTCAGTAGGGCATATTAGGGCATGGGAGACTGTGAGGCTGGGGAGAAGACTTGGAAACAGAGATGGAGAGAGAAGGCGGAATAGAAGCCCCCCATTCAAGAGTGGTGGGGAGGGCTTCCCTGGTGGTGCAGTGGTTGAGAGTCCGCCTGCCGATGCAGGGGACGCGGGTTCGTGCCCCGGTCCGGGAAGATCCCACATGCCGCGGAGCGGCTGGGCCCGTGAGCCATGGCCGCTGAGCCTGCGCGTCCGGAGCCTGTGCTCCGCAACGGGAGGGGCCGCAACAGTGAGAGGCCCGCGTACCGCAAAACAAAAACAAAAACAAAAAACTGGCTAAACAAATTCTAACAATGTAGTGTGGAGTTTATAACATGTAGAAATAAAATGTATGACAAAAATAGTACATGGTGTAGTGTAAGTACACTTTTACTTGCTGTACATAAAGTCTTATAATATTGCAGTTGCCTGGGATAAGTTAAAGACGTTTTCATAATAATGTGTGTTGGTGTGGCTCTCTGTGGGTTCATCATATTGGGGAGTCTCTGGGCCTCCTGTACCTGGATGTCCGTTTCCTTCCCTAGGTTAGGGACGTCTTCAGCCATTATTTCTTCAGCTAACATTTCTGCTCTTTCTCTCTCTCCTCCATCTGCGACCCCAATAGCGTGAATCTTATTCCACTTAGAGGTCCCTTATGTTGTCTTCATTTTTTAAAATTCTTTTTTCTCTTTGCTGCTCTGTCTAGGTGAGTTCCATGGCTTTATCTCCCAGCTTGCTGAGCCGCTCTACTTCATCCCGTCTGCTGTTGAAGCCCTCTCGTGTATATTGCAGTTCAGCTATTGTATGCTTCAGCTCTGTGATTCCTGTTTGGTACTTTCTTACGTTTTCTATCTCTGTTGACGTTCTCACTGTGTTCAATCATTCCTCTGAGTCTGGTGAGTATCTTTATGACCATTACTTTGAATTCTTCGTTAGATAGATTGCTTACCTCTGTATCACTAAGGGCTTTTTCTGAGGTTTTGTCTTGTTCTTTGGTTTGGAACATATCTCTGTTTACTCATTTTGCTTGATTCTTTGTGTTTGTTTCTATGTATTAGGGGTTGCAGCTACCTCTCTGTCTTAAAGGAGTGGACTTGTGTATGTGATGACCCTTTTTGTTCAACTCAGCCCTCTCTCTGTTGTCTCTCGAACCTTTGTGATTATGCAAACCGCCTGACTTATTATACGCCCCTTTTGTTGACGGTGTGCCAAGATCTGTCCGTAATCCAAGGGGAATCTCACTTAGCACCTAGTTTCAGGCTGCCTGGATGCCAGGAGATCTAGAGGTGTTCCTTGGGCGACAGTTGCAAAAATAGTATATAAGCTCCTTTCCAGGAGGTCTTGTTGAGCTGTAGCAAGGCCAAGGGATTGTGTAAGGATGGCGTCTCCCTGCTTACGTTCCCTGGGATTGACTCCTTAGCCTCTAGATGTGTGAGAAATATGAAGCCTGTCCCTCAGGCTAAGCTCCAGTCTAAGTAAATCTTTTTTTCACAGGAAGACTTTTTCACAGGAAGACTGGGCTTGTGTTTTAGTCTGCTGTCTGTGCAGTGCCCTGGGAGTGGAGGCCTGGCATGAGCTGTCTTTCTAACTGTTACACGCCCATGAAGTTCAGGAATGCCAGCCCTCTTGGCCACCAAGCCAGGTGATCAAAGGACCTCCCCTGTGTGGATTGCACATGCCCACTGGCTTTAGCAAGGTAGCTGCAGGGTGAAACGGGTGAGGCACACTCATTGGCTTCAGCAAGGCAGCAGGAGAGCACCTTGCCTGTGTGCCTGTGTTCACCAGCCCCAGCCGGGGGCAGGGTAGTGCTGCCACCATCTGCACTGTCCAGCTTCAGCAAGGCAGCAGGATAGGGCTGCAAACACTCACCCTGCCACCCCCCACATCTCAGAAAGGTGGGGGAGGGTGTGGTGTCCGAGCTCACATGCCTGGGCCAGCAGGTAGGTTGAGGGTGCAGTAATGGCTCTGTTTCCAGGGAGCATTTTGACTGTCTCTCTAGCCAGTGTTTGTAGATTAGCAAATGAATCTCCTTCATACATGGTCTAGGTGCTTTTTAAACTGTCTTTTTTGCTGGGTTTTGGGACAAGGGAGGACCTTTAGGAGGGGTATCTTAGTTTCCCACAGCACTTTGGGTCCTTTGGACATTGGCCTTGTTGGTTTTCTAAGCCAGACATTTTGGGGGCTCTTCTCTCTGGTGCAGATCCCAGAGGTTGTGGTGCCTGATGTGGGGAACCAACCCCTCGCTCCTTCAGGAGAAGCGCCTCTCTGGTGAGATCCCTCTCCATTGTGTGTCCCTGTGTCAGGAATGGGTTTTTTTGTGGGACTGTGTCTCTGCCTCTCCTACCTGTCTCAATGTGGCCTTTTTAAGCCTTTGTTGTGGAGAGCAGTTCATCTAGTTTTCACAGGGAAATGATCCATGTGTAGCTGTAGGTTTGGTGTGTCTGCGGGAGGAAATGAGTTCAGGATCCACCTATGCCATCATCTTGGACTCTCACGTTAAAGATATTTACTATCTTTAGCAACCTACAGCAGCCACTAAAATAACAAAGTTATAGCTAACAAGCCAACAAAGGCTATAACAGAATTATAAAAAATACCCAGTGAATTCAGAAGAAGGCAGAAAGAGAAGGAAAGGGGAACAAAGAATTGGTACCAATAGAAAACAAATAGCAAGATGATAGATTTAAGCCTAACCATACATAATCACATTAGATGTAAATGGTTTAAATTCCACAATTAAAAACCAGAGATTGTCAGATGGATAAAAAAGCAAGGGGCTTCCCTGGTGACGCAGTGGTTGAGAGTCTGCCTGCTGATGCAAGGGACACGGGTTCATGTCCCGGTCCGGGAAGATCCCACATGCCGCGGAGCGGCTGGGCCCGTGAGCCATGGCCGCTGAGCCTGCGCGTCCGGAGCCTGTGCTCCGCAACGGGAGAGGCCACAACAGTGAGAGGCCCGCATATCACAAAAAAAAAAAAAAAAAAAGCAAGACCCACCTATATACTACCTACAGAAAATACACTTCAAAGATAAAGATACAAATAGGTTACAAATAAAAAGGTTAAAAAAAAAAAAAGGATATACCATGTTAACCCTTTCAACAAAATGGCTGTTTTGGCTATATTAATATCAGACAAAGTAGATTTCAGAGCAAAGAATATCATCAGGTATAAAGAATGTTATTTTATAATGGTAAAGTGGTCAATGCATTAAGAGCACATGACAATGTTTATGTACCTAATAACAGAGCTTCAAAATATATAAAGCAAAAATCAATAGAACTATAAGGAGAAAGAGACAAATCCATAATTACAATCAGAGATTTCAGCACCCCTCTTTCAATTATTGATAGAACAAGTAGATGATTAGTAAGTAAAAGTAGGTGATCAGTAAGATTTGAACATATCAAACAACTTGACATAACAGGCATACAAATCAGAAAAGAAGTATAATTATTGTCTTTATTCACAGGCAACATGATCATCTGTGTAAAATATGAAATACTTAGGAACAAATCTGAAGAGAAGATAGGAGACACATGTACATTGGTGACTACCAATCATTGCTGAGATAAATTAAAGAAGACCTAAATAACTGGAAATACATGTAGTATTCATGGATCAGAAGATTCAATATGGATAAGATATCAGTTCTTCCCAAGTTGATCTATAGATTCAATGCAATCCTAATCAAAATTCCAGCAGGATTTTTTTAAAATATAGGAATTAACAAGCTGATTCTAGAATTCATATGGAAATGGAAATGCAAAAGACCCAACATACCCAAAACAGTTTAGAAAAAGAAGAAAGACATGAAACCACAACAATGAAGACAATGTGATATTGGCATCAAGAAAGACAAATGGATCAATGGAACTGAATAGAGAATCCAGAGATAGATGTAGCTACACATGTACTGTCAACTGATTTTTGGCAAAGGTGAAAAGACAGTTCTTTGGAGAAAGGTTAGTCTCTTTCAACAAATGGTGCTGGACCATTTGGATGTCTACACTTGAAAGGATGCACTTCAATCCATACCTCACACCATGTACAAAAATTAACTCAAAATGAATCATACTTAAATGTAAACCCTAAAACTATCAAAGTTCTACTAGTGGCAGGGCAGGAATAAAGATGCAGACATAGAGAACGGACCTGAGGACACGGGGAGGGGGAAGGGGAAGCTGGGACGAAGTGAGAGAGTAGCGTTGACATATATACACTACCAAATGTAAAATGGATGGCTAGTGGGAAGCTTCTGCATAGCACAGGGAGATCAGCTTTGTGATGACCTAGAAGAGTGGGATAGGGAGGGTGGGAGGGAGGCTCAAGAGGGAGGGGATATGGGGATATATGTATATATATATATATATATTTATATGCACAATTATTATCCTGGTCCAGGAGGATCTCAAACCAGTGAGCAAGAAGGCTGAGTGTTTGCGCTGGGAGGGCTTTCCCGAGACCTTGAGGTCATATAAAATGGAGAGGGGGAGGGGGCTGGGGATGAAGACAGGGGTAAGGCACCCTCACAAAGCCAGCTGTGGCCTCAGACCGCTGCCCATCCATTACATTCAGGCTCTTCAAAGCCTGAGATCGGTTTGCAAAGCAGACACGTGGCTTCTACCTATTTTCAGAGCCTTTTCTGTGGGCAGCACTGTGGTGTCCTGTGGAGACATGGAGCTCTCTCTGAAAGATACTAACTCTGCCCTCTGAGAATGCAGTTTGCTTGGGGAGTGAGGACCCCGAATAGCACATCTGGAGTGAAGTCTGAGAAACCATATTTTTATAATTTTTTTTAAAAAATTCATTTTATTTATTTATTTTTGGCCTCATTGGGTCTTCATTGCTGTGCGCTGGCTTCCTCTAGTTGCGGCGAGTGGGGGCTACTCTTCATGGCAGTGTTCGGGCTTCTGACTGCGGTGGCTTCTCTTGTTGCGGAGCACGGGCTCTAGGCGTGCGGGCTCAGTAGTTGTGGCACATGGGCTAAGTAGTTGTGGCTCGCAGGCTCTGGAGCGCAGGCTCAGTAGTTGTGGCACACGGGCACAGTAGTTGTGGCTCGCGGGCTCTAGAGCGCAGGCTCAGTAGTTGTGGCACGTGGGCTTAGTTGCTCCGTGGCATGTGGGATCTTCGCGGACCAGGGCTCAAACCCATGTCCCCTGCATCGGCAGGCGGATTCTTAATCACTGCACCACCAGGGTAGCCCAAGGAGACAGTTTTGATCTTAGCAGATACAGTGTTTCCTGTCCTTTATCTCCCTAGGGGATTGTTGGCTGTCAGCATATACATTTGTCAATAAAACTTAGTTTCTCATCCTAAGACAAACGGCTTCCATCCTAATTTCTGGGGACTGGGGATAAACCCAAGTGACAGGAACAACTCTGGAAGTGTGTCCTTCGACCTTCAGGTAGTTTCATGTGACAACAGGGAGGACTCGGTGGGGGGAGGGGCGGGAGGGGGCAGACCCACGGCACCTGGCATTCGGTCTTTCTTTTCTGTGTCCTCAAGTCGGGTGAGACCTGTGGGCCTGATGTGCTTGCCTGAGTCTGTTGAGATTGCAGGTCAGAGCTGTGGACTGTACACGGTGCAGCAGCAGAAACTCCAGCCCTACCGCTCCCTCAGGGAAGTAGGGGACATGCTGTTGGGATAACCTGGGGTCCATTCTAATTTAGTTTCAGAAAAACATTCTAAAACTTGGGTCTGAATCCTTGCTGCACATAATGTTTCCCACGATCTGGTTCTTTCGTGCTACATGCAAGTGCCTTGCTTCCCTTCCCTGTGGCTGGTTTCTCATCTACCAAATGGCCTTTATGATAACTTCTGTGGTATTGCTGTCCCCCAACACCCATTCTCCCCCCCTCCTATTTTATTTATTTATCTTTTGGCCACATGACGAGGGGTCAATTTATCTTTTGGCCACATGACGAGGGGTCGAACCCGTGCCCCCTGCAATGGAAGTGCGGAGCCCTAACCACTGCACCTCCAGGGAAGTCCCAGCCCCTCTTACTTTTTTTAACTGTGCATTTGGATGCCTAGAGTAAAGGCAATGTTTCCCATCCTCCCTGCTGCTGGCGTGGCCGCGTAACCATGTTCGGACCAAGTGGGCGTAAGGGAAGGTGGCCTGTCTGACTTTCTGAGAAGTGCTGTAGTAGGACAGGTGCACCCACTTTGTCCTGCCTGGCTTCCTGGTGGCTACAATGTGGACATGGTGCTGGAACTAAGCAGGTCCTGGACTGTCAGGAGGAAGTGGCATATTGATGATGGCTGAGCAGAAAGATGGAAAGAACCCAGGTCAGTTATGATAGCAGAGCTGCTCACCAGCTTGGATAACCTACCTTCAGACTCTGTCTGTTGGGGGAAGGGGGGTAGAAGTAAAATTTCATCTATTTTAACCAATGTTATTTGAGTTTTCTGACACAGGCAAACCCAAACCTGATGGATTTACTTAGTCTTTCAACATTGCTGCAGGATAAAAGAGATAATGAACATAAAAGTGCTGAGCAGGGACTTCCCTGGTGGAGCAGTAGTTAATAATCCACCTGCCAATGCAGGGGTCACGGGTTCAAGCCCTGGTCCGGGAAGATCCCACATGCCGCAGAGCAACTAAGCCTGTGCGCCACAACCACTGAGCCTGCGCTCTAGAGCCCCCAAGCCACAACTACTGAGCCCGTGTGCCACAACTACTGAAGCCCACGTGCCTAGAGCCTATGCTCCGCAACAAGAGGAGCCACCGCAATGAGAAGCCAGTACACCACAACAAAGAGTAGCCCCCACTTGCTGCAACTAGAGAAAGCCTGCACGCAGCTACGAAGACCCAATGCAGCCAAAAATAAATATAAATAAATATTAAAAAAAATTTTAATTGTGGTAAAATTCACACAACATACAATTTACCATATTAGCCATTTTTAAGTGTACAGTTGAGTAGCATTAAGTACATTCGTGTAGTTGTGGAAACAACGTCCAGAACTCTCTTCCTTTTACAAAACTAAAACTCTATACCCATCAAAAAACAGCCCCCGGGCTTCTCTGGTGGCGCAGTGGTTGAGAATCTGCCTGCCAATGCAGAGGACACAGGTTCGAGCCCTAGTCTGGGAAGATCCCACATGCCGCGGAGCAACTAGGCCCGTGAGCCACAACTACTGAGCCTGCGCGTCTGGAGCCTGTGCTCCGCAACAAGAAAGGCCACGATAGTGAGAGGCCCACGCACTGTGATAAAGAGTGGCCCCTGCTTGCTGCAACTAGAGAAAGCCCTCGCACAGAAACGAAGACCCAACACAGCCAAAAATAAAAAAATAAATTTAAAAAACAAAAACAGCTCCCAATTTCCCCCTTGAATCAGGCCCTGGCAACCACCATTCTACTTTCTGTCTATGAATCTGACTAAGTAACTCATATAATTGGAATCATACTGTGACAGGCTTATTTCACTTAACATAATGTGATGGTTATTTTTATGGTGCCCAAATATTTGGTCAAACATTAATCAGGATATTTCTGTGAAGGTGTTTTTTAGATGAGGTTGACATTTACACCAGTGGACTTTGAGTAGAGCAGGTTACTCTCCGTAATGTGGGTGAGCCTCTTCTAATCAGGTGAAGGCCTTAATAGAACAAAGACTGATATCCCCAGGGCAAGAAGAGATTCTGCCAGCAGATAACCTTTGTACTTGAACTGCCGTTGTTCTCTGAGTCTCCAGGGTGCCAGCTCTGGTGCCAGTCTCCTTCAGATTTTGGACTTACCAAGCTTCCATAATTGTATGAGCCAATTCCTTAAAATAAATATCTCTGTAGATACATGCTGTTGGTTCTGTTTCTTTGGAGAACCCTGACTAATACATATAATGCCTTCAAGGTTCATCTGTGTTGTAGCACGTGTCAGAATCTCCCTCTATTTTAAGGCTGAATAATATTCCACCTCAGGGAGATACCACACTTTGTTTACCCATTCATTTGTTGATGGACACCTGGGTGGTTTCCACCTTCTGGCTACTGCAAATAATGTGGCTATGGACATGGGTATACAAATATCTGTTTGAGTCCCTGCTTTCACTTCTTTTGGGTATATACCTGGAAGTAGAATTGCTGGATATGGTAATTCTATTTTTAATTTTTTGAGGAACCTCCATACTGTTTCCATAGTGGCTGCACCAATTTACATTCCCACCAACAGTGCACAAGAGTTTCCTTTTCTCCACAGACTTGCCAACACTTGTTGTTTTCTGTTTTTTTAATAGCATCCATCCTAATGGGTGTGAAATGGTTTCTCACTGTGGTTTTGATTTGCATTTCCCTAATGATTAATGATGTTGAGCATCTTTTCATGTGCTTGTTGACCATCTGTATATCTTTCTTGGAGAAATACCTATTCAGGTCTTTTGCCCATTTTTAAATTGGGTTGTCTTCTTTTTTGTTGATCGGTTGTAGAAGTACTTTATATATACTAGATATTAGCCTTTTGTCAGATACATGATTTGCAAATATTTTCTCCTATTCTGTAGATTGTCTTTTCACTCTGTTGATTGTGTCTCTCGATGCACAGAAGTTTTAAATTTTGTTGTAGTCCAACTTATTTTTACTTTTGCTGCCTTTGCGTTTGGTATCGTCCAAGAAATCATTGCCAAATCCAACGTCATGGAGTTTTTCCCTTATTTTTCCTTCTAAGACTTTTATAGTTTAGCTGTTAAGTTTAAATCATTTTGAGTTAATTTTTATGTGTGGTGTATGGTAAGGGTCTAACTTCATTCTTTTGCATGTGGATGCTGCCTGGTTTTTTTCCTTTTTTTAACTCTTCATTCCTTCAGAAATACTACTACTTACTATAGCTTTAGGGGTGATCAAATCCATATATCCAGCTCCTACTTCTGTCTGAACTCTAGTCCCCCATTTTCAAACACCACTGAATACCTCATCGAGACAGTGAAAGTGGGGCCCTTGAAAATTAAGTTTGACAAATTAGTTCAACCTATTATGTGAGGAAACAGACTGTATCCCACACCCACTAGAATGTGGCTTAATGAGCAAAGTTAATCTAGCGAGATATATACTGAACATAGTTATCAAAGAAACGGATTCAGAGAAACAAGTATGATTAGGGTGCATCTGGCACTATTCCAGGGAGAGGCACATGGGGTCTGAGAACGGGAGCAAGCTGGTCTCTAGAAAAGTGTTTTCTCTTATAGGACAGGCACAGTTCATGGGACTTGCCCAGTGCATAGGTAATGCATCTCACTCAAATTCGTATGTTTTCCTTTTTTTGACTTAATGGTCACCAAGCAATCTTGCAGTTCACATTGGCTTCCCAAATAGGAAGAGAAAAATTAGCTTATGTTCACCGGAAATGACCCCTTTATAAATAAATCCTTTATAAATGAATTAGTGTGAATGTAAATTTTGTGATCCTGCATTTGTAATGAGCCTGATACTTTCTGAGCTTACTAAGATAATTCAGCTTCGGGACTGATGCTCAGTTAATATTTATTGAATGAATGAATGCCAAGGCCAGGCTATACCCTGGAATAAGATGCCTTTGAGAGGTCCTGGTCCTGCCTGTCCATTGATGACCCCCTTCCTCCCCCCCGACACAAACAAACACACTACGGTGTGCCCCATCAAACTGCATAACTTTAAATATCTCAGAAACTGAATATTCTTGCTCCGTCTCGAAATATCACTCCTGGCCTCCTTATTTCTGCTCTTCCAATTGCCAAAGACCAAAACGTAAAAGTTTACACAGTTAGTCAGGACCCAACTTTACTTTTATTTTATTAGATTTTATTTATTTATTGTTAGGTTTATATCACAACTATTTCTAAAGGGGATCTAAGGAAATATAATAAAAGCGTAGAGACACTAAAACTAAACCCAATCAATATTAGTAACAGTTTGGGGGGGAGGGATAAATTAGGAGATTGGGATTAACACAAACACACTACTATATATAAAACAGATCATCAACAAGGACCTACTGTATAGCACAGGGAACCCTACTTCATACTCTGTAGTAACCTAAATGGGAAAAGAATCTGAAAAGTAATAGATATATGTATATGTATAACTGAATCGCTTTGCTGTACCCCTGAAACTAACACATTGTAAATCAACTATACTCCAATATAAAGTAAAAATCAAACAAACCAGAATATTAGTAATAGCTAACTTTCGTTGAGCTTTTATAATGTGGCATGCATGGGGCTGAGCCCTTTACGTTACCCAGATGATCTCGTTTCTTTCACAAGAATCCTATAAGGTGGGTCCTGTTATTATCTCCATTTCCTAAGTGAGAAAACGGAGGCTCAGAGAGTTAAAACAACCTGACAAGGCCACCCAGCTGGTTAATGGTGGAGTCGGGATCTGAATCCAGGTGGTCTGATTTTACTAGGGCCTGTACTTAGAATTAGCAAGAAGCAATGAGAACAGAAAAAAAGAAAGTATCAAAAAATACTTTCCACTGAAATGCTAAAACAATGCACAACATGTAGCTGAGATTACTGGCAGCGAAGGCAAAGAGGAATACATAATGAGTTTAAAGAGCTCTCACGGCCAAGTTATAGAAAGCATATTCGTACATAAGTAGAAAAACTTTTCTCCCTGGCCTTGAGTTCTGAGAGGAGTTTGTTAAGGTGTTTGAGTTCATTCAATGAATGCCATTAGCAAGAAATGCAGAGGTGGTCCACGTGGGGCAAACTGCTGATTTTACCTTTGGGACAAAGCCCAAGGCCTTAGGTTAGAAGCGTCGTTCTCTAAATAAACCCTTGGGGTGAGGATGAGGGGAGGATGGAGGGACATAGTCTGGGTTTACATCCTGGTTTAACCGCATCCATCACCCATTCCCATCGCTACTCTAGAGGGCCAAGTCCCTGGCATTGTCTGGTTTACTGCGTAACCTGACTTGTTCACTTGTTTCTGGTCTCTCCCGGGCCAACATTCTTCACACTGCTTCTGGCTTATTATTTCCAAGGCATTGATTTTGCAATTTCACTCGTCTGTTCAAAAGCCATTTCAGTGATGTGCAAATTGCTTATAAGATAAAGTCTGAACGTATTAGCTTACTGTTTAAAGTCTTCTACATCCAGACTCCAAGTCTTATCACCTTCTATTCCTCTAATGGTGCGTCTTAAATTAGGGATTTCATACCCTAGGAGTGTGTGTGTGTGTGGAGAGCGGGGAGGAGGAACTCTGAAGAAATAGACCCAAGTCCAATGCATCTTCTTGAAGTGTCAAGTTTACCAGATGACAATTACTTTTTTTTTTTGGCGGTTCGCTGGCCTCTCACTGTTGTGGCCTCTCCCGTTGCGGAGCACAGGCTCCGGACGCGCAGGCTCAGTGGCCATGGCTCACGGGCCCAGCTGCTCCGCGGCATGTGGGATCTTCCCGGACCGGGGCACAAACCTGTGTCCCCTGCATCGGCAGGCAGACTCTCAACCACTGCGCCACCACCGACAATTACTTTAAAACAGCTTTTTAAATGCTAAAACAAACAGTGGTTGTATAGTAAATGCAACATTTACATGAACTTAAAACTGAGGCATCAGAGACCTTTTCAGGATTTTGGTGGGCCACCTTCCAAGACCCTGAAGGGTGTTAGTTCTTTGCCCTTTTCAAACTACCCCAGTCACCGATAGTTGGAAGTACTGACAAAAATACCGACTCTGGAACCATCCTTTTGTAAATTCCCACCCCCAAGTTTTTACACAGCTTGTAACACTGGCTCCTTTCCTGGAAGGCCTTTCCTTTAAGCCCCAGAAACTGTCCAGAATGTTTCTTGATCCTTCTGGGAAGTCACACCAATTACCAAGGTCATTTCCAGGGAGCACTTAGCATAAAATGCCCCCAGTTGTGATTTCATAGACCCATCCTGTGATATTGTGATAATAATTATATTTTTGGTCTTAGTCCCCGATCCTAGAAGAGCTCCTAAAACCCTAGAAACTTCCTAAGTGAGGAAAGCGATAGAGGTGTCTCTTGTTATGTTAATGATGTGATTATTGGAAAGCCCCTAGGTAACCAGCCTAAGGATGGGGGCTGGTTGCCAGGGGAACCAACTGAGTGATTGGAGGGGAGAAGGGCTGGAGACTGAATTCAGTCACCAATGACCGATGATTGAATCAACCTTTGTCTATGTAATGAAGCCTCCATTAAATACGCGGAAGGGTGAGGTTTGGAGAGCTTCCGGGTTGGTGGGCATGCGGAGGTGTGGGGGAGTGGAAGCTCTGTGCCCCCTGCCACACCCTTGTCCTGTGCATCTCTTCATCCTGCTGCTCCTGAGTTATATCCTTTTACATAAACTGGTGATCTAGTAAGTAAAATGCTTTCCTCAGTTCTGTCGACTGAAGAAAAAAAGTGCAATGTGAGAGTTGTGCGTTAAGTTTTATTGGGGGAAAATGAGGACTATGGCCTGGGAAACAGCATTTCGGATAGCTCTGAGGAACTGCTCCAGAGAGGTGCGGGGTGGGGGGGGGGAGGTGAGTGTTCTGTATGATTTTAGTGAAGGGGGGACGTGCAAGCACACATGTTGGCAGAGCCTGGCTGCTAGTCAGGAGGAGGCGATGTCCCCGTTGATGACTTTAGTGCTTTTCTGGATATAAGGAGATGCAAGAATTGGGCTCATAAAATCTTCTCCTGAAAATTTCTATCTAAAGACCTGTTCTGCCAGTTTTTCCCAGAGCACAGAGGGCCTCATTCCTGACCTCTGCCCTGAACTCCTTTCAGGGGGCGTTGAAGGTCAGCAGCTGCAGCGGCTCGTGATTTAATCCTCGTAGAGGTAGATGGCAAGGGCCAATTTGTAGCTGGCAATTCCGTCAGCTACTCTAGCAAATTAATCAAACCCAAGGAGGAGGTCGTGGGAACCTCTTGACTTCCAGCCAGTAGGTGAGCAGCACAGGTGACAACCTAGTGACTGGTGTCTCACGTCGCAGTCATGTGGGACTGAGCTCCTAACGTGTGGGATCCCAGTTACCTCCAGATAGATAGTGTCAGAATTGGGTTACTGGGTGGTGTTGGAAAACACACACTGGATATGCCTTCAGAAAAGCTCACAGGGATCATGCAGTGCTATCCCCTGCTGGACAAAGGAGAACCCACGTCCAGGGAGGTGAAGGTGATGTGCTTTGACACCGACCAGGTGTGCTCCTCCAAGCAGGGCTGGTGCCCAGGAGCAACAATCCTAAACTTGGCTTCCAGAGTGCTTTCCCTCACCTGGTCTCAACCCTGCAGAGGTGGGCAGGGCAGGTACTGTCCATTATAGAGGTAAAATAACCAATATATTAAGGTCTGACAGGAGCGAGGACTATTAACCAGACCGAACTACACACAGCAAAGTGAATTTCCTGACACTGGGCTGTGGTGAAAGAAAGTACAGCATTTACTGCAGGGCCAAGAGAGGAGCACAGCGGCTCAGGCTCACAAGACCTGAACTCCCCATGGCTTTCAGGGAAGTGTTTTTAAAGGCAACCTTTGGGGTGAGCGCTTCTGATTGGTCAGTGGTGAGGTAGCAGGGTGGTGTTTCAGGAATCTTAATCAGCAACCTTCTGGTTCCTAACCGTCTGGAGTCCACATGCTTGTGCTCAGCGTGTAGTCACCATCCTCCACCTGGGGGAGGTGTCTTAGTTTCTGCAGAAAAACTCAAAGATAAGTGTCAGATTGTTAGGTATATGCCTTGAGGAGGCATATACATAAGAGTTTATCCCTGAACTATTGTTGTTACTTCTCTTGGTTAACTGCTTTCCTTTGTTTCTGCATTGCCTCATTTCCCTCATTAGTAACTACCTGTGCTGTCCCTTGGAACTTAGGGAACCGTCGGAAGCTAAAGTCTTTTTCTTTTTTTTTAAAGAGATTCTAATTTCTTTTTTAAAATTTATTTATTTATTTTTGGCTGCGTTGGGTCTTCGTTGCTGTGCGCGGGCTTTCTCTAGTTGCGGGGAGCGGGGGCTACTCTTTGTTGCGGTGCGCGGGCTTCTCATTGCGGTGGCTTTTCGTTGTGGAGCACAGGCTCTCGGCACACGGGCTCAGTAGTTGTGGCTCGCGGGCTCTAGAGCGCAGGCTCAGTAGTTGTGGTGCAGGAGCTTAGTTGCTCCAAGGCATGTGGGATCTTCCCGGACCAGGGCTCGAACCCATGTCCCCTGCATTGACAGGCAGATTCTTGACCACTGCGCCACCAGGGAAGACCCTAAAGTCTTTTTCTACGAACAAGAAACGGAGGACATAGGGGGGCTTTTGGGCGGGAGGGCCCTGCTCAGTTCCAATTCCCCCATTTTTCTTTTTGTTGATACTTCTCAATCCTGAGGGGAACAGGCACGGAATAAGAAAGGGAATAAAGTTTTGGACAGAGAGGTTAATCATAAACTGAGCAGAGGAAACTGGTTTTACAGGGGCTCAGTTTCAGGACCAGAATACAGGCTTCCTGAATCAGCTACAGCACCTGGCCCCTCAGGTGTTTGATAAACACGGCCAACTGAAGTCAAGCGACTGCTGAGCTCCCAGGATTATGGGCGCCAGCTAGCGGAGGCGCGAACATTCCACAGCTGGCGCGCGGCACGGGTAGGAAGAACACCCTGTCGCGACCACAGCCTCCGACGGCCCCTCCCTCCCGCGAGCCAGCCGCGAAAGCGCAGTGACGCAAAAAGGGGAGGTCCAGCCCCAGCAAGACACGGAGTGCGCACGCGCAGCGAAATGGGCTGTGCAACGCAGGTCGGTCTTCCGGGTAACGCAGACCGAGGCCTGGACGAGCCCGCCGCGCAAGCGCAGTGGCACAACAGGCAACCGGCCCCCGCCGAGCCCCGGAGTGCGCACGCGCACTGGCGCGGGGCGTGCATCGCGACGGGCTTCCGTGGGGGACGCCGACACCGGCGAGCCGGGGTTTCAGGTTCAGTGGCGTCCGCTCGGACTCCTCGTCGGCCGGGTTTCGGCGGAGCAGCCCTCCCGCCGAGGAAGGTGAGCGCGGTGCCGAGGACGCGGAGCAAAAAGGAGAAAGGGCAGGCTCCGGGAGAAATGCAAGGGGGCGGGCCGGCCGGTGGCGGGAAAACGTCCCCGAGCTGGGGCGGGCTTGACATGTGATTGACAGGCCAGACACCAATCCAAGGGCTGGGGAGGCCGCGGGGCGGGACCTGGCCGTGAGCCGCCGGCCGCGGGGCGGATCCGCCGGCCGTGCGAAGCGTGAGTTCCTTACGTTGTAGTGCCTGCTGGTCCCTGCAGCGCTACCGAATGTGCCGTTACCTGTCCCCCGCAGGTGAGGAAACAGGCTCAGGGATGTGGACTTTAGCACGGATACAGCCGGGATCCCACATTGGGCAGTCTGACCCCAGAGCCCTCCTGCCGCCCGGGGGACCAAGGTGGAGCAGGAGGAGTGCGATGGCTGGAATGGACCAGCGTGTGGGAGGCAGTGCCGAGAAAAGTGGAGAGAAATGTTAGCCCAGTGTGAGAGCTCTGCGGGCGGAGCTGGGAGGGGGACAGAAGCAAGATGCGAATATGGGGTTGGGGCCAGCTCCGGATTCCCAGCAGGTGCGCTGGAGCCGGGTCGTCTCCCAGGTGTGTGACGTTAAAGCACTTTAGGAGGGGGACAGTAGGATGGTACCTGGACATGGATGTCTCATCGGCTCAGGCTGCCATAACAAAACGCCATATACTGGGTGGCTTAAACAATAGAAACTTCTCTCTCACAGGTCTAGAGGCTGGGAATTCAAGGCCACAGTCCTTATAAGAGTTTAGGACCCCACTCTTAGGACTTCATTTAATCCTGATTACCTCCTTCATTTCATGTTAATTACTCCCTAAAAGCTCTCTCTGCAGATACAGCCTCACATTGGGGGTTAGGGCTTTAACGCATGAATTTGGAGGCGGGGCGGTGGGGGGGGACACGATTCAGACTGTAGCAATAGTTTGTACCCAGGCAAATAAATGATCATCGAAGACTGAAGAAAATGAGCACTTTCAGGCCTAACGTGCCCCTGAGATGCTCTCACGTATCTTAGCCCATTTAATGAGCATGAGATTTGCCTTCGCATTGGTGGGGAGTTCTAGGGAGAACTTGGGTGGGAGCTCGTGTCCACGCAGCCAGCCTGAAGAGGTCGGGAAAAGTTCCACCAAACATTCTTAATAGCACTTAGTATATCCATTATTCATGGATTTAGCTAAACCCTTCTTTTAACTTAGGGTTTAGCTTGTGCTGCTCCTGGAATAATGAGATCCGTAATTACCACCCACGGAGAAGTGGAATAATAATTACTTTTGTTCTGTATTGTTTCGTGTTGTCATTCTAAAGTTTGGTAACTGAGTCTTTCCACCCTACTTACCCTGGTGGGAGGAAGATCAGAAATCTACAGCTTGGAGGCAGATGTGCTTTCAAATCTTGGATTCAAGCCCTTGCTGAGTGACTGTGGGCAAGTCACTTAACCTTTCTGAGGTTCAGTTATTTCAGCTGTAAAATAGAGCTAATAAAAATCCTGGCCACATAGGGTTGTGAGGTTATATGGAAGCAGTTTGAAACCATTAAAGAACTGGCCCTCGGCCTAAATATTTAAGTCATAGACTTCTTCTCCCCACCCCTCTGAGGAGCAGAAACCCGCCCCACGGCTCCCACCTCAAGCTGGCCATTCATTCATCAAATTGTTCCTGAATGCCTGCTGAGTGCCGAAGCACCTGTTCTGAATGCTGGGGGAAGAACAAGACGGACAAGGCTCCTCCTTTTATGCTATTCATATTCTAGTGGGGGAGGACAGTAAATAAGTTCGCATAGCGCTAAGACCTATGAACAAAAGAAAGAGTACTTCAGATCAATGAGATAAAAAAGTGACTTCAGCCGAGTGGTGTGTGTGTGTGTGTCTGTGTGTGTGTCTGTGTGTGTGTGTGTGTCTCTGTGTGTCTGTGTGTGTTTGGAGGGGGTATTTGACCACTGGAGGGTGCCACATACAGGGAGAGGCCTCTGAGGAGCTGAGCTGAGTCCTAAACGTTGAGGACTCCAAGCAGGCGGGGACGGCAGGTGCGAGGCCCAGGCTGATTGGGTCAGGGTGGGGTCCTCACCCAGCCGTCTCTAGGCTGCCCAGTGATCTGTCTTACAAGGAGAGGAGGGACGGGTCAGATTTTTCTCTTGGGATTTAGAACTACGAAACAAGAAAAGACTTCCCTTGGCAGTGGGAGCTGAAGCCAGAGGTCGAGGGGGCTGCAGGCAGAGGTGGCGTGCAGGCTGACTTTGGGGTAAAGCAGAAGCTGCCAGGCGAGCAGAGGAAGCCGGGCAGGCTCCACCTGGCCCGCGACGACGGAGCAGGAGAATGGGAGTCCGCGGGGCATCTGCGGGTGTTTACCATTGGTGGGCTTCCTGGATCCATCTTGAAACCTGAACCACTTTGCAGTTCTAGTCTGCAGGGAGTCCCACCCCGTCCGTGGCTTCTGCTCTTGGTTTTTCCAGGTGGTCTGTATTCTCAGTCTCTCAATATGTATCTTTTCAGTAAATCTCCCTTTTATTTATGCTAGTTCTCTTTTGCAGACACGTGAGTTGGACTCAAACAGAGCCATGTGGACCTGGGTTTGGATCCCTGGGTTTCCTTTCTGAGCTGAGTCTTTGAGGAGTTACTTAATTTCTGTAAGCGTCAGGATCCAAAGACCATCTGCTTACAGCGTTGTACAGATTAAACGAGACACCAGAAGTGGAGGGGCCTGCAGAGCGTTTAACACAGGGCAGGTGCTCAGAGTTTGTTAGGGCCGTTCTCCTTTCCCTTCACGTTTTACTGGGTTTCTGATTACACACTTCTCTCTTGGATTGAATTGTCCTGGTTTTAAGTCATCCTTCTTATCGTCATCCCTCCACCTCGGTCCTCGTTTTAACTGCCCCTAAACTCTTAACTGGAAGAACATCACGCAACTCCCTTCTCTGATACATGAATTGACGTGGTCACTGGTCTTCCTGAGGCCAGTTATGTAGCAAAGGCATAAATGGGATTTAGATTTATTCATATTTGTACTGAGGTGAGCTGGGCCTGCTTAAATAGCTCAGAGCAGTGACTTCCAAAGACAGAGTGGGGCCCGGATGGAAAATGGTGACTAAAGGAAGAAGGGGTGTGTCAAAGCTGTCTCAGAGAGATCAGGGTCAGAAGAGGAGGGAAAACGTGGAGTAAGTGTGGAGCAGAGATGTTTTTCTTAGACCTGGGCCTGCAGGGGCAGACAAGTGCCGAGGCCTCAGTTCTGGGAAGCCCTTCCAGCCAGGGCTCAGCCGCCTGCAGAGGGCCCTCCAGGCTGGGGCCCCAGGGAAGGCTCTTAGGGGGCGGCTCTGGTTTGTACTGGAAGTGGCGGCTGGGATGAATTAGATGCAAACGGAGGATGCCTGTTGGGTAGGGATGGGTGTGTGACATGCAGAAAAGCTGTGCTCGGTTTCTCCGCCTGTGGGTCACGACCTCTTAGGTCTTCACAGCAGGGGCAGGAGAAGCAGTTTTGTCCTGCGATGTTGGGAGACATGGCTGGGAGATGTGGCAGAAGAGAAATTAATGACTGCAGAAGTAATTACGGGCTCTCCAAAAGAAATTTCCAGGCCCTTAGAAAGGTGTGCACGCGGGCAGAACGGCAGGGGTTTCCGGCAGGGCTTCCTGGGCTGCGTCCCCCTGTATCCCGTTGTGATGAACGTTCCGTGGCCAGGCCTCATGGGGAGGCACGTGAGGGAAGGAGCATAGCCTCTGCTTGCAGAACATGTCCCTCCTGGGGAGGAAGTCCATGACTAGTGTTGAGGCCCCTCCTAGGAACCGTTCAGGATCTCGGGCCAGTACTGCCTGGCCCATCAGAGAGCTACTAGATTTTCTTTTTACCCCCCAGGACCATGGCTGACAAAACGGAAGAGGCTGGTGGCGTCCACTTCCCTTTTCCCTTCACACCCTATGCCATCCAGAAAGACTTCATGGCAGCGCTGTACCAGGTGTTGGAGGCTGGCAAGATTGGGATATTTGAGAGTCCAACCGGCACCGTAAGTATTTGGGGCCTGAAGAGGGTCTAGGGAGACTCTGATGACAGGTCAGAGCCAGCGTGCTTGTCTGCATGTGCAGAGAGTCGTGGTTTGAGGTTGAGCGAAGTCATTCTTTCTGAGTAGTGGCCGTTTCTGTCTATTAAGCCGTTAAACACAGGCCCGGGGTCTGAGAAAAATTAGGCTAAAGGCAAATGAGAATTTTAATGGCCATGGAAACCACGACCGTAGCACTGAAACCTTCCGGATTTTTCTGGGCGCATGACCGCTTTGATGCTGAGAAACGTGGAAATTACTCTGGCTTATCCACAGATCCGACGTATTGGTTTACTCTCCAGGAACTGGGTTACTGAGGGCCGGAGGGGTCCAGTCCAGAGCCCCTTAGTTTTGCTTCCTGGCCTGGGAAGAGGGGGTTTGTTAGAGGTTGGCCGCGGAGGACTGTTAGGTTCCCACTTCTCTCTTGCCCTTTATTACCTTCTAGAGCAAGTGTCGCGTGAGAGCTAGCTGCCTGTGTGGGTGCTGCTGTGACCTCCTGGAGGACGAGGACCTCGAGGTCCTCTCCTCTGTGTCCCCGTCATCTGCGGGGAGCTTGGCACGGTCGGCCTCGGGGCTCTTAAGCTGTGTGTGTGTAATGAATGAACGAAGGAAAGTGACTTATTCCTTCTCATCCACTGACGGGAGTGTGTCACTCTCTCCTGGGATGACATGATCTGCTGGGGCAGGAAGAGGGCAGATGGGCCGCTCTCTTGTTCCGTTTTGTTCCTTCAGATACAGCGAGTGGGAGAGGCTCCGTTCCGCCAGTTCACACAACATGGGTCATGAAGATACTGTGCAGAGTGAGGGTTTTTTGTATTTTTGGTTTTTTTGGCTGCGTTGGGTCTTTGTTGCTGCGCGCGGGCTTTTCTCTAGTTGTGGCGAGCGGGGGCTACTCTTCGTTGTGGTGCGCAGGCTTCCTATTGTGGTGGCTTCTCTTGTTGTGGAGCACGGGCTCTAGGCGCGTGGGATTCAGTAGTTGTGGCTCACAGGCTCAAGAGCGCAGGCTCAGTAGTTGTGGCGCACGGGCTTAGTTGCTCCACAGCATGTGGGATCTTCCCGGACCAGGGCTCGAACCCGTGTCCCCTGCCTTGGCAGACGAATTCTTAACCATTGCGCCACCAGGGAAGCCCGAGGGGTTTTTAAAGTAGCATCTTTCTACCAGCATCCGACCTTCCATTTACACCCAGTGCACGTGGGGACTTCACTGGTGGTCCACTCTGCGCTTGCACTGCACGGGCTGTGGGTTCGATCTCTGCTTGGGGAACTAAGATCCCGCAGCCAAAAACAAATAAATAAGCCCAGTGCCTGGGACGTCTGCCCTCCTGACCCCCCCACCGAAAGACTGGCTAGGGTCAGGAGCAACTTCCTGTAATTAGATCTGAGGAGCTCAGGTCCCCAGCCGACCACCTGCCACATCTGACATTGTTAAGCATCTCATCTTCCTCTCTTTAAAGTCACGTGAAACACTGAATCAAAGAACAGTGCCTATCATTTAAAAAGTCACATTTATCAAACGTTGTTCCTTGGGCAGGTGCTTTTAAGT
This sequence comes from Aethalodelphis obliquidens, assembly GCF_003676395.1. Taxonomy (NCBI): domain Eukaryota; kingdom Metazoa; phylum Chordata; class Mammalia; order Artiodactyla; family Delphinidae; genus Aethalodelphis; species Aethalodelphis obliquidens. The sequence goes on along the minus strand of NW_020838027.1, from coordinate 2,894,541 downwards.
CTTTTAACTGTTTCTTAAGAAATATACTTGGGGGCTTCCCTGGTGGCGCAGTGGTTGAGGGTCCGCCTGCCGATGCAGGGGATACGGGTTCGTGCCCTGGTCCGGGAAGGTCCCACATGCCGTGGAGTGGCTGGGCCCGTGAGCCATGGCCGCTGAGCCTGCGCGTCCGGAGCCTGTGCTCCGCAATGGGAGAGGCCACAACAGTGAGAGGCCCGCGTACTGCAAAAAAAAAAATAAAAGAATAAAAGAAATACACTTGGCTAGAATATGTTGAAATTACAAGCTTATGCCGCTGTTTCTCGCCTTATTGATCTTAATCGTTGGGACCTTCTTGTGGTAGATAAGGTGAGCTTCCTCCCTGGTGTGGTTATATATTTTTAGTCTCTTTTTTTTCTTGAATAATCTTTTGTCTCTTTTTTAAGAGTCGATAGTTGTCTTTTAAAGGTTTGTGTAGTTTTTAAGGTACTTATGCCTGTTCCGCTCACAGCATCCAGTGGTCTCTCAGTATCACACTTCATCATAAAATTATTACCTTCATCTGCCCGGGCTGCCATCACAAAACACCACAGATGGAGTGGGCACAATGGCGGGAATTTATCGTCTCACAGTCTGGAGGCCGGAGGTCCCGAATGAGGTGTCAGCAGGGCTGTCCAGGCCCCCTCCTCCGCGTGTGGACGGCAGGCTTCTCCACGGCTCTTCCCATCGTCTGCCTTCCTTGCCTTTGTGTCCACATTTCCCCTTTTTACAAGGGTACCGGTCTTACTGGGTCAGGGCCACCCTCCTCTTAACTCAGTACATCTGCTATGACCTTATTTTCAAGTAGGGGCCCATTCTGAGACACTGGGGGTTAGGACTTGAACATGTAAATTTGGGGGGACACAATTCACCCCATATCAAGGACCTACGGGGAGAATTCTGGCCTTTAAACCGACAGTTGTGCTCCCAGAGCAGTTGGCTTGCTTTCACGTTTCCTGACACTGGGACTCGTGGGGCTGGTCACCTTCTGTCCGCACGTTGGCTGCATCTCCCCGCCAGCAAGTCGTATCCGGGATTCCAGGCTGTGCGTTTTTTTGGCTTTATTTTCTGGGCTGTTGATTCAGTTTCTCCCATTCTTCTGATTATGATGACCTGCAGTACTCATATACAACTTGATTAGCCACTTTCATTCTCTGAGGACCAGTGAGCCATATAAGTAAAGAATTTCACTTTTATTTCTCCCTTTTTCCTATTTTTTTCCCCCAGCCATTCTCTTGCCAGTCCCCTTCTTTTTCCTTCCTTTCCGAGGCTGGCCTTAGAGCACCCTCTGATATTTAAAGTCAGACCTCCCTCGAAGGCTTTATTAAAATGGGAAAGGTGGGCTTCCCTGGTGGTGCAGTGGTTAAGAATCCGTCTGCCAAGGCAGGGGACACAGGTTCGAGCCCTGGTCTGGGAGGATTCCACATGCCGCGGAGCAGCTAAGCCCGTGCGCCGTAACTACTGAGCCTGCGCTCTAGAGCCAGTGAGCCACAACTACTGAGCCCGCGTGCCACAACTACTGAAGCCCGCGCGCCTAGAGCCAGCGCTCTGCAACAAGAGAAGCCACCGCAATGAGAAGCCCGCGCACCGCAATGAAGAGTAGCCCCTGCTCGCCACAACTAGAGAAAACTCGCGCACAGCAACAAAGACCCAACACAGCCAAAAATTAATAAAATAAAATAAATTTTTTAAAAAAGCTTTAAAAAAACAAAACGGGAAAGGTCATTAGGGAAGCTTCGTTTCTCATCCTCTATTTCTGAGAACGTGTTTCTTCCCATAGGGAAAATCCTTAAGTCTCATTTGTGGGGCCCTCTCCTGGCTCCGCGACTTTGAACAGAAGAAACAGGAAGAGGAGGAGCGTCTCCTTGAGGCCGGAGCCGACCCCTTAAACGATGGGAAGGGCCAGGCCCCGTGTCCCCCACCCTCCTGCCAGCAGAGCCCAGGCTCCCCGAGGGCCGCTGGAGAGCCCGACTGGGTCACTCAGTTTGTGCAGAAGAAAGAAGAAAGGGAGCTGGTGGACCGGCTAAAGGTGAGATCGGGTTGCGAGAGGTGGGGTGATCCGGAAGCGGGGCCTCCGGGAGGATTTCGGGTGGATCCCGAAGCAGGACAGCTCGTGTCCTCACGGTGCCCCTCAGCCCCCCGGCCACCGCCCTGGTGGAGGGTGCTGCGCCCTCGCTGTCAGTAGAAAGCTGATGTCACCAGGCCTTCCCTAGGTTGGCGGTTCCCATCCTTTCCCAGGAAAGGAACCGCACCGTTGCCATTGGCCACAGGCTTCCCTGGCTGCAGACTCGCTTACGGGCTGCACTGGATGGAGAGCGTGGGGCTTCGGGAGGGAGGCGCGCACTTCCCGCAGCAGTGAGCTCGACAGCTTGGCCGACAGGAGGCTGGCAGGGCGGGGAGGTGCGCGGGGACCGTGGGAGGCTGGGGCTTCCTGCAGGGGTCTCCTTTCTGGCTCCCTCCCCTCTAGGAGGGGCAGGTCAGGAGGAAGAAGCGAGAGGAGCGCCTTCGGCAGATCCGTCACAACGCGTCGCTCAAGTTCGCAGCCAAGCGCATGGTGAGTGGCGGCCCGTGTCAGGGTGGCGTCCCCCTGCATGAGGCCTCACGGTGAGGCTGATGCGGGCAAGCGCCGGGACCTCAGCCCCTCCCCGTGCCCTCTGGCTACGTGCTCCTCGCCTGGTAGCAGGGCAGCCTGCGCTGAGGGACTCATCCTGGGGCCTTGACACCCGTCGGGTGAGGCCCGTGTCGATGGCGTGTGTGTCGCTGCCCTTGGCCTGTTCCCCAGAGGCTGCCTCGCCAGCGGGTGGGGCTCTGGCGCTGAGGTTTCTTTCTCTTTCCCCACTGGCCACGCTCCTCCGCAGAGACAGGAAGATGAAGAAACTGAGCGTCTCCTCCGCCTGAGCAGGGAGATGCTGGCAGCAGGCACGGGGCCCGAGCAGCTGGCCTGGGGGGAGGATGAGCTGGTCCTCGCCGAGTACGAGAGTGACGAGGACAAAGGCTCAGCCAGCGGGTGAGAGCACGTCCCCTGCATCCCCTGCCCTGGGGTGGCTGCGCGGGGCTCCTTCCTCTCGGGCCCGGCTTCTTGGTCACTCGTGGGGCACCGACGGGGCGGGAACCCGGCTGCCTGCCCTCCTCCCCCGGCGAGGCCCCTCCTCGGGGCACAAAGGATGACGACAGGGGCCCTTTCTCTGCCAGCTCAGGCAGGTGTCACCTCCGTACCCTCCGTGGTATTCTTGTCTCCACTCTGCACCCAGGACACCGAGCCCAGCAGGATGCTGTGCCTTGGCCGAGGCCACCAGCCGGCGACCTGAACCTCCGCTGGCCCGGCTCTAAGTCTCAGGCTCTTAATACCAAACTGGGCCGTGTGAGGCCTGTGACGTAAGCCCTCGAGGTGTCCTCAGTCCGTGTTTTTCTTTTCACCTGAGGCTTGGCTTGGTCTAGGTTCATAGGTTTCTAGTTTGTGAGCTGTAACTTCCTGGGTGAACTAGAAACGCTGAAGGTAACACCTGGGCCGTTTCTAGGCCACGCCGTCCCCGTGAAATCCTCCCCGTCATTCGTGCTTTAATTTCACAAATGCCCTTTGAGCCTCTGCTGTCGGCGTGGCGCGTCCTGCCTCAGTGTTGGTGGCAGCTGACTGATGAGGGTGATGGTTGCTGAGGGCTGGGGGGGCCACGGCAGGTTCTTGAAATACGGCGACAGTGATGTTTGCCCCATCGATTGACTCCCCCTCTTACAAACAGTTTCTCTGTAGCAGCGACGCTGTTTGCATTTTACCTACAGTAGAGTTTCTTTCAAAATTGGAGTCAGTCCTCTCACACCCTGCTGCTGCTTTGTCAACTAAGGTTATGTAATTTTCTAAATCCTTTGTTGCCATTTCAAGAGTCTTCACAGCATCCTGACCAGGATTAGATTCCATCTCAAGAAACTGCTTTCTTTGTTCATCCATAAGACGCAACTGCTCATCCATTAGAGTTCGTCATGAGCTTGCAGCAGTTCAGCCCCATCTGCAGTCTCCATTTCTAATTCTAGTTCTCTTGCTGTTTTCACCACATCTGCAGTGACTTCCTCCACTGAAGTCTTGAACCCCTCAAAGTCATCCATGAGGGCTGGAATCAGTTTCTTCCAAACTCGTGTTCATGTTGATATTTTGACCTCTTCCTATGACTCACACATGTTCTTAATAACATCTAGAACGGTGAATCCTTTCCAGAAGGTTTTCAGTTGACTTTGCCCAGGTCCGTCTGTAGCTAAAGCCTTACAAATGTGTATCTGAAATAATGAGACTTGAAAGTCAAAGTTACTCCTTGAGCCGTGGGCTGCAGAGTGGATGTTGTGTTAGCAGGCATGAGACCAGCATTCATCTCACTGTCCGTCTCCATCAGAGCTCTTGGGTGACCAGGTGCGTCCTCAGTGAGTATTAATATTTGGAAAGCAACCTTTTTTTCCAGAGCAGTAGGTCTCAACAGTGGGCTTAAAATATTCCGTAAACTGTGTCATAAGCAGATGTGCTATTATCCAGGCTTTGCTGTTTCATTTGCAGAGCACAGGCGGGGTAGATTTAGCATAATTCTTCAGGGCTCTAGGATTTTCGGACGGTAAATGAGCATTGGCTTCACCTTAAAGTCACCAGCTGCATTAACCCCAATTAGAGAGTCAGCCTGTCCTTTGAAGTTTTGAAAGCCAGGCACTGACTTCTCCTCTCTATGAAAGTCATCGATGGCATCTTCTTCCAATATAAGGCCGTTTGGTCTCCACTGAAAATCCGTTGTTGGGTGTAGCCACTTTCGCCGCATCTTCCGGGTAACTTGCTGCAGCTTCTACCTCAGCACTCGCTGCTTCACTCTGCACTTTAATGTTATGCGGGCGGCTTCTTTCCTGAAACCTCACGAGTCACCCTCTGCTGGCTTCAGACTTTTCTTCTGCAGCTCCCTCACCTCTCTCAGCCTTCATAGAAGTAAAGAGCGTTAGGGCCTTTCTCTGGATTAGGCTTTGATTACAGGGATGTTGTGGCCGGTTTGATCTTCTATCCAGACCACTCAGACTTTCTCCATATCAGCAATAACACCGTTTTACTTATTATTCCTGTGTTCACTGGGGCAGCGCTTTTAATTTCCTTCAAGAACTTTTCCTTTGCACTCACAGCTTGGCTAACTCTTTGGCGTAAGAAGCCGAGCTTTTGGCCTGTCAGCTTTCAATATGCCTTCCTCACTAAGCTTAATTCATTTCTAGCTTTTTTTTTTGTGGCCTCTCCCGCCGCGGAGCAGAGGCTCTGGACGCGCAGGCCCAGCGGCCATGGCCCACGGGCTCAGCCGTTCCGCGGCATGTGGGATCCTCCCGGACCGGGGCACGAACCCGCGTCCCCTGCATCGGCAGGCGGACTCTCAACCACTGCGCCACCAGGGAAGCCCCATTTCTAGCTTTTGATTTAAAGTGAGAGACATGTGACCCTTCCTATCACTTGAACACTTAGAGGCCATTGTAGGGTTATTAACTGGCCCAATTTCAAGGCTGTGTCTCAGGGAATGAGGAGGGCCAAGGAGAGGGAGAGAGATGAGAGAATGGCTGGTCAGTGGAGCAGTCACAACACACACAACATTCAACAGTCATGTTTGTCATCTTGTATGGGCGTGGTTCGGGGCACCCAAGACAGTTACAATAGTGGCGTCAAGGGTCACTGATCACAGATCACCATAACAAATATAGTAATGATGAAAGTTTGAAATATTGCGAGAATTACCAAAATGTGCCACGGAGACACGAAGTGAGCAAATGCTGTTGGAAAACGGGCACCGATAGACGTGCTTGATGCAGGGTTGCCACCACAGACTTTCAATTTGTAAAAAAAAAAAAAGCAGTAAAGCAATGAGCAATAAAATGAGGCCTGCCTGTACTCGACGTGTAATATGCCTAAGTGATGATTCAACATATGTATATGTTGTGAAATGATTACCACCGTAAGGTTTAACACGTCCATCACCTCACATACTTAACATTCTTTTGTGTGGTGAGAACGTTTGGGATCTGCTCTTAGCAGCTTTCAGGTTTACAATACAGTGTTATTAACCATAGTCACCATGCATTACATGCCCAGGATTTGTACATCTTATAATGAAGTTTGTACCCTTTGACCACCTTCACCCATTTCTCCACCCTCCCCCTCCGAGTCCCTAGCAAATCACCAGTCTACTTTGTTTCTATGAATTTGGTGTTTTTAGATTCCGTACATGAGATCGTACAGAATTTGTCTTTCTCTGACACAGTTCACTTAGCATGCCCTCAAGGTTCATACATATTATTGCAAGTGGCAGGATTTCCTTCTTTTTTTAGTGGCTGAATAATATTCCGTTTTGTGTGTGTGTGTGTGTGTGTGTATGTAAAACACACCGTATTTTCTTTACCCATTCATCTGTCAAGGGACACTTAGGTTGCTTCCATGTCTTGGTTTTGTAAATAACATTGCAGTGAACGTGAGGATTCAGGTATCTCTGAGATGGTGACTTCATTTCCATTGTATAAACACCCAGAAGTGGGATTGCTGGATCAGACGGTACTTTTATGTTTTGAGGAGCCTCCTTACTGTTTTCCATAGTGACTATACCGATTTACATTCCCACCAACAGTGCACTAAGGTTTCCCTTTTTCTCTACCTCCTCACTAGCATTTATCTCGTCTTTCTGATCATAGCCATTCTAACAAGTGTGAGGTAGTATCTCACTGTGGTTTTGATTTGCATTTCCCTGATGATTAGTGATGTTGAGCACCTTTTCATGTGCCTATACCTGTTTGCTATTTGTATGTTTCTTTGGAAAAATGCCTATTCAGTTCCCCTGCCCATTTTTAAATTGGATTATGTGTGGCTTTTGGTGTTTTTTTTGTTTTTTGTGTTTTTTTTGCTATTGAGTTGTACGAGTTCCTTACATATTTTGGATATTAACCCCTTATCAGCTATATGGTTTTCAAATATTTTCTCCCATTCCATAGGTTGCCTTTTCATTTTGTTAATGGTTTCTTTTGTTCAGAAACTTTTTAGTTTGAAGTAGTCCCACTTATTTATTTTTGCTTTGTTGCTTGTACTTTTGGTGTTGTACCCAAAAAATCATTGCCAACACCAATGTCAAGGAGCTTTTTCCCTATGTTTTCTTCTAGGAGTTTTATGGTTTCAGGTTTCTTACATTTAAGTCTTTAATCAATTTTGAGTTAATTTGTGAGTGGTGTAAGATAGGTGTCTAGTTTCATTCTTTTTCACATGAATATCCAGTTTTCCCAGCACCATTTGTTGAAGAGACTGTCTTTTCTCAATTGGGTATTCTTGGCCCCCTTTTCAAATTAGTTGACTGTATACACAGGGGTTTATTTCTGGGCCCTCAATTCTGTTCTGTTGGTCTATGTGTCTGCTTTTATGCCAGTACTGTACTGTTTTGATTACTATAGTTTTGTAATATAGTTTGATATCAGGAGGTGTTGATACCTCCAGCTTTGATCTTCTTTCTCAAGATTGCTTTGGCTATCTTTCCTGGTTCTGTATGTTTTTTAGGGTTGTTTTCTCTATTTCTGTAAAAAATGCCATTGGAATCTTGGTGGCGGTTGAGTTGAATCTATAGATGGCTTGGGTAGTATGGGCATTTTAGTAGCATTAATTCTTCTGATTCATAAACGGGCTATCTTTCCATTTGTTTGTGTCTTCATCAATTTCTTTTATCAAAATCTTGTAGTTTTCAGCATACAGATTTTTCAGCTCCTTGGATGAAGTTATTCTTAAGTATTTTATTTTTTTAATGCCATTGTAAATGAGATTGTTTTCTTTATTTCTTTTTCAGATAGTTTGTTGTTAGTCTATAGAAATGCAACTGACTTTTGTATGTTGATTTTTGAATCCTGCAACTTTACTGAATTTGTTTATTAGTTCTAACAGTTTTTTGGTCAAATCTTTAGGGTTTTCTACGTATAAAATCATGTTATCTTCAAACAGACAATTTTACTTCTTCCTTTCCAAATTGGATGCATTTTATTTCTTTTTCTTGCCTGATTGCTCCGGCTAGGACTTTAGTACTATGTAGAGGATGAGTGATAAGAATGGGCACCCTTGTCCCTGATCTTAGATGAAAAGCATTCAGCCTTTTACCACTGAGCGTGATGTTAGCTGCAGGCTTGTCACATATGGCCTCATTGTGTTAACGTATGTTCCTTCTCTTCAATTTGTTGAGAATATTTATCATGAGAGGATGTTGAATTTTGTCAGATGCTTTTTCTGCATCTGTTGAGATGATCATATGATCTTCTGTCTTCCATTTCGTTCATGTGATGTAGCACATTTATTGATTTGCTTATGTTGAAGCATCCTTGCGTCCCAGGGGTAGATCCTCCTTGATCGTGAAATATGATCTTTTTAACGTGCTGTTGAATTTGATGTGCTTTGGTTGAGAATTTTTGCATCTGTATTCAGCAGGGATACTGTCCTGTAGTTTTCTTTTCTTCTGGTACCCTTATCGACTTTGGTATCAGAGTAACGCTGGCCTCATGAAATGAGTTTGGGAATATTCCCTGCTCTTCGGTTTTCTGGAAGCATTTGAGAAAGATTGGCATTATTTCTTAATTTTTTTTTTTTTTTTTGCGTTACGTGGGCCTCTCACTGCCGTAGCCTCTCCCGTTGCAGAGCACAGGCTCCGGACGCGCAGGCTCAGCGGCCATGGCCCACGGGCCCAGCCGCTCCGCGGCACGTAGGATCTTCCCGGACCTGGTCACGAACCCACGTCCCCTGCATCGGCAGGCAGACTCCCAACCACTGCGCCACCAGGGAAGCCCTTCTTTAATTATTTGGTAGAATTCACCGGTGAAACCATTTGGTCCTGGGCTTTTCCATGTTGGTGCTCAGAGTCCTGCCCTGAGGCACCGGTTCCAGGGCCTGAATTAGAACTAACACTTGTGATCCTGCCCAGGGCTGAGATGCTAACTGCTCTACGCGTCCCCCATCTCTCTCTGGCGGGGGACAGGAGCAGCCAGTGCCCTGTGGCCTTTCCTGCTCTTCTGTTCCTCCCCAGGGGACGAGGTAAAAAACTTTAGTGGAGTTTGCGAATATTCAAGGAAAAAGTACTCGCTAGGGTCCAGGCCAGGGCCGCCAGTCCTGCAGCTTGGCTTCCGACGCCCTGGGTTCGGGGGACAGCAGCCTCTGAGGACACACCCACCTGGTTCTGAACACAAGATGTTCTTCACTCCCTCCTACACGCAGCCCCTCATGGGGTCCTGCCGACTTTGTCCCCACGTGGCATGTGATTTAAATCCCGGCCTTTCACACAGAGCTGCCTGAACAATCCTCTGTTGACCAGGAGGCCGACCCTGTTGATAACTCCTCTCTGAGAGCCCTAGACAGTGCACATTTCTGCCTTTAAAAATTGAATTTCCAGGTGAATAAAAACAAAACACAAAAGTCCGAGAAGACTTTTTCCGTGCTGTGTGTTTTTTCCTCTCTCAGAGTAGACGCGGATGAGGATGACCTGGAGGAAGAACATGTAACTAAGGTGAGACACCAGGTCCTGGGTCTTCTGTGACTGACCTGGGTCCAGGGAGGAGGTGGGAGCCCCCGAGTCTCCAGGTGCTTGGCAGGGGGGCTGGGTCCCCGGGAGACGCCTGCGCCCCAGGGCCTCGAGGGGCAGCCTTTCCACTGGGGGTGGCAGGAGGTGGGGGACGGGTGCTCTGCCCCTGGCTCTCAGTGGCTCGTCCCCTGTCCTCTGGTCTGAATTTGCATTTGCCTGGGGTGCTGGGAGCTGTGTGTGGTTCTGACGCTGCTCAGGCTTCGTGTGTGTGGGACTTCGGGTTTTCTCTGTTGACATTAGAAACCCCCCCACCCCCCTTTTCCTCTCTTCCTCCTCGGCTCTCCTAAATCTTGGAGGGGCGCACAGAGAGGTGAGCTCAGCCTCCTCCTGCTTCGCCCCCCAAGCCCTGGGAGGTGCATGGGGACCCGCCTGCCCCGCTTCCCCCTACTCCCCGGACTCTTGGAGTCCTCCCTGTGTCAGGAGCCACCACTGAGGGGAAACTCCCTTTCCTGAGATGACCGAGCCTCCCAGAGGGGCAGGAGCAGGGGCCCAGCATGACCCTGGCCTGAGGGCTCGCAGAGGTCTGCCCGGGGGCGGTCGCCTTCCTTAGGTCTTTGTCCCGGGTGCCCTGTCCATTCCCTCGGCCTCTCAGGCCCCAGCCCTCCTTGCTGTGCCGAGAACGTTTGGGGCTGACAGTCTTCCCTGAACCCCGAACCCCGCTACCCCGAGCAGATTTACTACTGCAGTCGAACGCACTCGCAGCTGGCCCAGTTCGTGCACGAGGTGCAGAAGAGCCCCTTTGGCAAGGACACTCGGCTCGTCTCCCTGGGCTCTCGGCAGGTGAGCGCAGGCGGGGCGGGGCCAGGCGGGCGAGCGGGGCGGGCGGGACCGGCCCCTGTGCCTTGCTGCTCCTTGGAAGGAAGGACCTGCTCCTGGAAGGCGGGCAGGCCCGGTGGCTTGCTCTGTGTCGCTTAGCCAGCCCCGTGTCCTTTACCCTCTCCTCTGTCTTGTAGAATCTTTGTGTCAATGAAGATGTGAGAAAGCTAGGTTCTGTGCAGCTCATCAACGACCGCTGTGTGGAGCTGCAGAGAAGCAAACACGGTAGCCTCCAGCGCCCCGAGGCTGTAGGGAGGGCCTCTGGGACCGTGTGCAGCCCTGGGACGGGGGAAACGGCGGGAACGAGGGCAGAGCAGACCGGGCTTCCTTCCTAAAGAGCCTCACGTGGGGAAAAAGGTCTTTTTGCTTTTTAGTCTGGATCTAGTCCAGTACCCTGGCCAGGAGGCGATATCATAGGCCTCTTCTAGAGAAGACGAGGTAAAATGCCAGGATGTTTCGAAGAGTCTGTAAGCAGCAGTTCCGGAAGGGTTTAGCGGCCCCGCCCCGTGGTACAGACCCCTTCTGGCCCCGCGGTCAGAACCTCAGCTGAGGTTCTTTCTGCCTTTGCCCCTGTGCCTGCGCCCCTCAGAGGAGAAGAGCGTCATCGAGGAGGAGAAGCCCGGGAGGAGGAGGAGGCTGGAGCCGCGGGCCACCTGCCCCTTCTACAACCATAAGCAGCTGCAGCTCCTCCGGGACGAGGTGCTGTTGGAGGTGAAGGACATCGAGCAGCTGGTGGCCCTGGGGAAGGAGGCTCGGGCCTGTCCCTACTACGGGAGCCGGTTCGCCATTCCAGCAGCCCAGGTGAAGACCCTGGAGGCTGGGCGGTGGCTCTCGGCTCTGAGCGGGGGCCCAGGAGGGAGTTCTCACTCCTCTTTTGGTTCGGGAGGGTGTCACTGGCCGTGGTTGTCTGCCCGACACACCGCCCACTGAGGACACGTCACCCACTCTCTCCTGGTACATGGGCTTGGAGGAGGCCCCAGGTGCCTAGGTGGCTCTGGGCTGCAGGGACGTTTGGCGTCCTGGGGGATGGCGCATTAGCGCCAGGGCAGAAACTAGAGCGCCGTGGGGAGCTACGGGACGCAAAGGTCTTTCCAGGTGCCCTTTGGGTGCGTGGTCGTCCCACCTCGCGTACCTGCCTGCAGCACAGGTGGAGACCCTTCCCTAGACTTGCTGTATGGAGTCAAAAATGATATCATTGTTATTTGGTGGTATGATTTAACTGTTTTCTTTCTACTCCCTTAATTTGAATGACTTTTGGAAATAACGTATCGTTTATGGAGAATTTCATATAATCAAGAGAAGACTTCCATAGATTTTTAAAGATGCAGGGAACTGTGTTAGTAATAACATCACCTGGCAGTTAGACGCTTGTCAGTGTGCTGCCCGGAACTGAGTGTGAGGGTCACCGAGAAACTGGGGAGCCCACCCAGCCTCACGGTGGTCTCAGCCCTCCTGGGGTCTGGACACACTTGGGTGCCAATATAGTGAGATATCCTGAAACTCTTATGATCTCGACTTTTTAAGGCACTTTGCACGTCGTTTTTGTTTATAGTAGCCCACTGAAATAGCTAAGGCAGGTATTATTCGTATTCTACACGTGAGGACCCCCGGGGCCCAGAAGGGTTAAGTGATTGATGTGTTTTCTCACAGCAAATGAGTAGCAGAGTCGGTGTTAAAACCTGGGCCTTAAGTTTCCAGTTTTTTGGATTTTCACTTTATCGGTATCCTTTTAACTGGAAAATCGTCATAACAACACGGCACCTAAGAGATTGACAGAGTGCTTTCATTTTTGTTACCCCGCCTCCCCACCCCTTAACCCTCATTTGAGATAGACTTCCTCAAGCCCGTTTTGCAGACGAGGAAACCGAGGCTCAGAAAGGTTGACTGTCCCAGAGTCAGACAGCTGGGAAGTGGCGGCCCCAGGGCCAGAACCCGGGGCTGCTTTCTGGGCCCAGTGCTGTCACAGCGTGTTGAGGGACCTTGGTGCGTTGGGGGCGCAGAAGGGGCTCTGCAGCAGGGGCTCCAGGCTCCTCCGCCCCTCCGCCCTTGGTCCACTCGGAAGTGCAGTCGGCTCCAGTTTTATCTCTTCTGTAGCTGACGTTCCACATAAGACTTTCCGGGGAAGGTTCTCCAGCTCAAAGCACAGTGCGCTGCTCTAGCTTTCTCTCCGGAGTGCCCGCCTACGCGTGTTCCGGGGGCTGGGCCCGCCCACTGTGGGAGGGGTCCTGCTCCCGCCTCAGGCCGCCTCTCCCCCTCCAGCTGGTGGTGCTGCCCTACCAGATACTGCTGCACGCGGCCGCCCGGCAGGCGGCGGGGATCCGGCTGCAGGGCCAGGTCGTGGTCATCGACGAGGCCCACAACCTGATCGACACCATCACCGGCATCCACAGCGTGGAGGTCAGCGGTTCCCAGGTGGGTCGGCCTCTGCCTTCCCAGGCCAGGGCCTGCCGCGGGGGGCAGCGGGCGCGCTGAGCCGAGGCCGGGGCCCCCCAGCGTGACTGAGGACGGGACCCAGCCCAGGCAGCGGGCGCTTCGCTTGCTTCTCCCCAGCCTGTGTCGCCCAGAGTCCTCCGGGCCAGGGTGCTGCTAACTAGGTCTCCGTGACCCGGATGGTGGGATGAGAAGCAGGGGTCCTTGTGCAGCTGGTTGTTACTGTTGATACTGCTTTGAGGGATGCTCGAGGTTTCTGAAAGCCGCTGTTCATTGCCCATCATGTGCCCTGCACCACATCCTCACGCTGACTCTGCGTCGGGCTGGTGGCTGTTTTATGTAGAGACTCGGAGGCTGAGAGAGGGTTAAGCACTGCCCCTGAGGTCAGCCTGGGATTTGACCAGCGGTTTCTGACCCTCAAGCCCATGTGACACCCACCCCCTGGACTGCCCAGTGCCGGCTGGCCTGGACTGAGCCGTGATGGTTGCCTGGAACCGGCTCTCCCAGCAGACAGCATGTCTTTCCCACCCCAGGAAGCACTAGCAGGGACGTTCGTTATCTGCGAGTCATCGTCTTCCCCTTTCCCTGACCCTCAGCGGATGCCGCTGCACCGGCGCCCCTTCACCTCGACTGTCCCCCAAGTGTCCTGGGCTGGCGTTGTCCAGGCATCGTCGAGGGCATCTCTGGCACGGCCCCAGGCTGCTGGTCTAGGGCCTGCTCTGCCATCACATCGCTCTCTGTTCTCCCCCCAGCTCTGCCAGGCCCACTCCCAGCTGCTCCAGTACATGGAACGATATGGGTGAGACGTTGCCCCCCGAGGGGTTGGGAAGGCCCCGCTCAGCCTCGGCACCCCAAAGCCAGCCTGCGAGAGGAGGCACCGGGGTAGCATCTGGCCGGGCCCAGCATGATGGGGGCCAGCGTGCTTTCGCCTCCTGTTCGTTAGGCGTGCACCCCAGGAGGCCGTGCAGGCCCTGGGCCACAGTGAGCCGCCCTTCTGGGAGAGTGTGTGTAGCTCGTGACCCAGTTGGGAAGACAGCAGACAGGAGGGCCTCAGCTCAGGCACCGGGAGGGGAAGCCGGGGTCCTCCCGCCGATGTCCACTGGCTTCTCCCCAGGAAGCGCTTGAAGGCCAAGAACCTGATGTACATCAAGCAGATCCTGTACGTGCTGGAGAAGTTCGTGACGGTGCTGGGCGGTAAGGAGCATCCCCGCCCCGCGGCCAGCTGCTGAGCCCGCTGGGCTCCGTTCCCCGGACGCCAGTCAGGACCCCTGGGGTTTCTGTCTCTCAGGAATCGCCTTGGCCATTGACTTAGAGAATTCTTATTTGTCCGGCCTTAGACCTTTGTTTAGAGCCCTGGTTGATTTGCCCCTGTTCTGAGTCCAGGCCCGACCCCACAGGTGGCAGTAATAATAATATATTGTGATATAAATGTGTGTATGACACTTTACGTCACAGTGATGGGACTCAGGACTCGGGTGCTCCTGTGAGGAAGGCGGCGCAGGCACGGTAACCCTCAGGCCAGTAAACTGAAGCCCGGAGCCGAGGTGACCGGCCTGTGGTTCGTGAGCCCGGTGAGAGGGACTGGAGTCTTCCGGCTCCGGGGCCCACACTTCTTGGCATCATTCGGAGCCACACGACTTCCCTCTGGCAGTTCCTGTGCAAGCTTTTATAGAAGCTGAAGGGCAGAAAGGCAGCAGGGCTTTTCGGGGGGATCTGTCTCACGTTGATGCTCTTCACTGGGTCTCTGCCGTGCAGCCTGGGCGTCTCCTGCTGGCGCCCGTGTGGAGTGGGGCGTCCCTATCCCCGCCTCCTCGGAGGATGTGGGAAAGGATGACATCGCCAGGCTCGGGCTGCGTGTGCACGTGGGTCAGACCTTGAGGCCCCCCTGCCCCCTTCGTGGGGCCTTTGGGTGCTGTAAATGGCAGAAGACCCCTTCAGATAGGAGCAGAGGGGGAAGATGGGGGCCAGAGGCCCACCGTCCTGACCTGTTTGATTCTCTTTTGTAGGGAACGTTAAGCAAAGCCCGAATACCCAGAGCCTGTCTCAGGCAGGTAAGAGCAGGTGGGAGCCGTTTCTGAGCTGCCCTCTGGGGCGCGGAGGCCACGGTCCTCAGAGCGAGGGCTTCAGGGCCCTTCGCTTGTTTGCCCTTAGGGACGGAGCTGAAGACTGTCAGCGACTTCCTCTTTCAGAGCCAGATCGACAACATCAACCTGTTCAAGGTAGGTTTTCACCTTTGTGTGGCACATCCAGGTTCCTTTTCTGCCCACCCCCCGTGGGCGGAACAGCGTTAAGACGGTGGAAGGAATAGAAAGTAAATTCCTTCTGTCCTTGAGCAGCCTCGAGGTCCGAGGGTCTGTAGAGTCACTGTACCTGACCCTCACACACAGCTCGTGTCGCAGGAGGGCAGAGTCTTCAGCCTGGGGCGGAGGGTCACGGGGAGCCGTGCCTTCCTCTCTGTGTAATAAGCGGACGCTCGCAGGTGCCTCCCCTCCACCTGTCTTCGGGCACAGTCTTCCCGGGCGCTGGGCAGAGCACGAATGACTTTGCGATCAGCTGTCGGGCTGAGGTGCCTGAGAGCGCGGCTAGGGTGCTTGGCCTGGGTTGGGCCCAGCCTCAACCTTTGCTCCCTCCAGATGGGGCTCAGGCTCTGTCGCTTGACGGACGACCTTAGTGAGTCTGGTCTGCTGACGACACGGCACCGTGTCCAAGGCAGTGCGTGGGTCCCGTGACTCCAAGGGAGGGGCGCCCCGTCATTCAGGCTCCCCAGCTCAGGAGGACGGCACGCCGCACACGCGAGGGTGCTGGTGGTGCTCGGTGGAGCCCAGGGTGACCCGGCTGTGTGGGCTCAAGGCCCCGCTCCCCCTTCCCCTTCACACCAGCTGCCCCCTGGCCTGGTCGCTGCCATCCCCCGCCAGGCGGGCGGCAGGCCGAATGGCCTTGGACTCCTTTCCCCCTCGCCTCGCATCCACATGCTGCCAGGCCCTGACCCCGTGCTCTCATCCCACAGCTGCTGCCCCAGAGCAGGCGGTTGCCCTCCTCGCTCCTCTCTGGTCTCTGGTCCTGTTCTCTGCCTCGTGTCTCTTTTACAGACTACAGTCCGGTGACGTTTTTTCTTTTTTCTCTTTGGCCACACCACGCAACTTGCAGGCTCTTTAGTTCCCTGACCAGGAATCAAACCTGCACCCTTGACAGTGAAAGCGCAGGGTCCTAACCACTGGACCACCAGGGAGTTCCTCAGTGAATCTTCTTTTTTTAACATCTTCATTGGAGTATAATTATTTTACAATGGTGTGTTCGTTTCTGCTATACGTAACACATATCTCCATATCCCCTCCGTATCCCACCCCTCTAGGTGGTCACAGGGCACCGAGCTGATCTCCCTGTGCTATGCGGCTGCTTCCCGCTAGCTATCTGTTTTACACTTGGTAGTATATATAAATCCATGTCACTCTCTCACTTCATCCCAGCTTACCCTTCCCCACTGTGTCCTCAAGTGTGTTCTCTACGTCTGTGTGCATCTTTATTCCTGCCCCCTAGGTTCATCAGTACCGTTATTTATTTATTTATTTAAATTTATTTATTTACTTATTTTTTGGCTGTGTTGGGTCTTCATGGCTGCACACAGGCTTTCTCTAGTTGCAGCGAGCGTGGGCTACTCTTTGTTCCGGTGCACAGGCTCCTTGTTGCGGTGGCTTCTCTTCTTGCAGAGCATGGGCTCTAGGCGCGCGGGCTTCGGTAGTTGTGGCTCATGGGCTCTAGGGCTCAGGCTCAGTAGTTGTGGCGCACAGGCTTAGTTGCTCCACAGCATGTGGGATCTTCCTGGACCAGGGCTTGAAGCCACGTCCCCTGCATTGGCAGGTGGATTCTTAACCACTGCGCCACCAGGGAAGCCCCAGTACCATTTTTTTTAAATTCCATATATATGTGTTAGCATGTGATATTGTTTTTCTCTTTGTGACTGACTTCACTCTGTATGACAGACTCTACGTCCATCCACCTCACTACACATATAATTATAATTTCGTTTCTTTTTATGGCTGAGTAATATTCCACTGTATATATGAGCCCCATCTTCTTCATCCATTCATCTGTCGATGGACGCTTAGGTTGCTTCCGTGTCCTGGCTATAGCAGATAGAGCTGCAGTGAGCACTGTGGCACGTGACTTCCTGAATTACGGTCTCCTCATCCCAGTGAATCTTAGTGGCGGATGGCCCCTTTTCAGAGGTCTTCAGGGGCTCCGCACCCCTCATCGTGCACATTGTGCTCACAACCAAGCTCCTCCACGTGCCCCTGACCTAGCCCAGCTCTCCCTTTTTTTTTTTTTGCGGTACGCGGGCCTCCCACTGCTGTGGCCTCTCCCCTTGCGGAGCACAGGCTCCGGACGCGCAGGCTCAGCGGCCATGGCTCACGGGCCCAGCCCCTCCGCGGCATGTGGGATCCTCCCGGACCCGGGCACAAACCCGCGCCCCCTGCATCGGCAGGCGGACTCTCAACCACTGCGCCAGCAGGGAAGCCCCAGCTCTCCCTTTTGTGTCGTGCTTTTGCTCATAGGATTTTTAAAAAACTACCTCTTAATCCTCAAGGTCCAGCTTTGCTGTCATGGTGCAGGAGAGCAGAGGGGACGTGGCCATCACCAAGCGCCTTCAGAGAGGAGAGGCTGTGCTGTGCTGCCGAGTCCCTTCTGTGGCAGGGCGCCATGTGCGCGCGCGTGTGTGTGCGTGTGTGTATGCGTGTGTGCGCGCATGCACCCGCAGCGGGGGGGACGGTGGCAGAGGGGAGGCCTCAGGCAGGAGGGTGATGCGACCACAAGAGGCGCTTTGGGCCCCTGGGGGGTGGCATGGGCCTGCTCCTGTCGTTTGGAAGGTGGCTTTCTCCAGCTGGATTTGTTTTCCCGGCGCCTCTGGCTGGGTTTGCTTTCGCAGGTGAAGCGCTACTGTGAAAAGAGCATGGTCAGCAGAAAGGTACGTGTCCCTTTGCGCGGGCCCCCGTCGCTGTCCTCCGTGCGTCTCTTCTCCTGGCCTGCCGAACCTCCGAACGCCCTGTCTCCGTGCTCACCATGCGGCAGCTCACCGGGGGCGGGGAGAGGCCCGTCCGGCTCCCTCTCACAACCACTGCTCTCATCCCTGTCCCAGCTCTTCGGCTTCACAGAGAGGTACGGGGCGGTCCTAGCGCCCTCCAGGGAGCAGCCCAAACTGTCCGGGTTCCAGCACTTCCTGCAGAGCCTGCAGCCGGGGGTGACTGCGGGTGAGTCAGAGGGGGAGCCTGGGCAAGAGTTGGCCTTCCTCACGCATGGTCTTCCCGGAGGATGGCTTTAGCCCAGGTGCAGGGAGCCCCCTGCTGTCCGGGCTCCCAGACCCTTCTCCTTTCTCTGCTCTGTGCAGCTCCTGCAGCCCCCGCAGAGGAGGGGGAGGACAGGGCACCGCGGCCCGCTTCCCCGCTGATGCACATCGAAGGCTTCCTCGCAGCTCTCACCACTGCCAACCAGGATGGCAGGGTCATCCTGAGCCGTCAAGGTAACCCCGGGAGGAGCCAGCCTGGAGCCAGGCTGCTTTACTTCCATCTGGTACCCCACCAGCTTGGGATGCAGAAATGGGTGAAAACTGGCCACCTGTGACCCACGCCAGTAGTCGAGGGGGTGAGGAGGGATGAAGAGGTGCTGGGCTGCTGGCTGGTCTCGGGCGAGGTTGCCAGAGACTCCACATAGCCCAGTGTGAAGGTCAGGTGGGCTTTGTTGGAGTCATGGCTCCATCACCTATGAGCTGCATGACTTGGACCAGTTTCTCCCTAAATCTCAGTTCTTCATGTGAAAAGGGAGACAGTCCTGCCATCTACCTCAGGGTTGTCCTGGAGATGAGATGGGTCTAATTTAAAGAGAAAGTTGTATCTCTTATGGCTTCTACATGGACCCGACTGGACATCCCCTTTGTCTCAGGCAGATGGAGGTCTCTGTTGGGCCTGCACCTGCCCTTCTCCATGTAGCTGTCTTTCTCTTTCTTTAGGCAGCCTCAGTCAGAGCAGCCTCAAATTCCTGCTCCTGAATCCAGCCGTGCACTTTGCCCAGGTGGTAAAGGAATGCCGGGCGGTGGTCCTCGCAGGGGGCACCATGCAACCGGTAAGGACACGGCCCAGCCTCTCGCGCCCAGCTGCTGGGATGGGGAGGATGTAGCATCAGGCCTCTTCCCATCCTGTGAGTCCCCCAACCAGAAGGGGGTTAGCTTGAGCCAGCCACGCAGTGTCCACCAGGTGGCGCTGCTGTTCTGTGTCGTGGCTGGGTCTGGGGTGGGGTGGGCACTGCCCTGCCCTGGTGTCTCCAGAGAAAGCCATTCTGGAGCTTCAGACCCAGAATGGAGTGCCTTTCCATTCCTGTACCCACCATAGATACAACCTTCTCTTTCTTTGATAAATTTAAGTTTTAGTATACATATTTAGGAAACTGTTATATTTTCATTGTAGGGAGCAGAGACAAGCAAAAACAGGAAATAGATCATAATTCCACCAGCAAAAATTCGTTTTGGCGTATATCGTTACAATAGTCTTTGTACTCATAGTTTTTACAAATACACATACATATTTAAAAAACAAAAACAAAAACGGTATCTCCACATGCTGCTGTTGTAATTTGCTTTTCTCATTCAGCAGCAAAGCATCTTCAGCGTTTTTCCTTGTCAGCGAATACGCATTTATCCTGCCCAACTCTGGCCGCACTTCATTCCGTATGTGAATATGTTACATACGACCACCCTTCTTTTGTCAGGTATCTAGGCGATTTGCAGTTCTTCTGTTTTAAATGGTAGAGTGGGAGATACAATTGCATCTCTGCACAGCGGTCACTTCCTTAGGATGTGTCTTAGAACCAAGACTTACTGGCTGAAAGGCAAAGGCTCTTCAACCTCCTCAAGCCGTCAGCTCCCAACCTCAGCTTCCTGTTAGAGTCACCCCTGTAGCTGTATTATTTTTCCATTTTTCTTTCTTGTGTATAGAAGTAGACTTTTATTCACTGGTGTATTAGAATCATTGATAGTTGCTGTTTTTTGTTGCTGTTGTTTTTTAATTATTTTTGGCTGCGTTGGGTCTTCGTTGCTGTGCACAGGCTTTCTCTAGTTGCTGCGAGAGGGGGCTACTATTCGTTGTGGTGCATAGGCTTCTCATTGCAGTGGCTTCTCTTGTTGCGGAGCACGGGCTCTAGGCACGTGGGCTCAAGTTGTGGCGTGCGGGCTCAGTAGTTGTGGCGCTCACGCTCTGTAGTTGTGGCACACGGGCTTAGTTGCTCCGTGGCATGTGGGATCTTCCCGGACCAGGGTTCGAACCCATGTCCCCTGCATTGGCAGGTGGATTCTTAACCACTGCGCCACCAGGGAAGCCCACAGTCGCTGTTTTTGACGCTCAGGTTTTCTGAGACTTGGCCTGTGGGAACCCCTCGTGCTGCTCTGGTCCCTTTGACATGTGGCCCCTAGTCTTGGGATGCTTCCCTGCTTTCAGCACAAAAAGTGTCCCAGGCTCACCTTAACACTTTCCTTGCCCCAGACCTGGAACCATTCATTTGTCCAGGGTGCCCTGGTTTCTTCAAAGGGGGATTGGTACTTAGAAACCAACATCTGGGAGCTAGGGCGTTCATAGTGCTCCTGGGTCGTCACCGTTTATAGGCCGTTTCAGGGGACAGACCTCGGGAATAGTTTTCAGACATTATGAGTCCACAGTGACATTTCTGTATCAAAATCAGTCATTTTACTTGACCTTTTACGTAGTATCTGTTACGCTGCAGTTTGATTTCTTATCACATTAACATAATTACTTATTTGCTCTATCTCGAATATACTTAAAATAGTTTCAAAATTATACCAGTATTCTGGGACTTCCCTGGCGGTCCAGTGGTTAAGACTCTGCACTCTCAGTGTAGGGGGAACAGGTTCGATCCCTGGTCGGGGAGCTAGGATCCCACATGCAGCACAGTGTGCCCCCCCACACAAAAAAAAATTATACCAGTATTCTAACAAGAAACTACTGATTGAATTCATTTACATGCATTTATTTTTTGCCTTTAAAGTACCCCACTAAGGATATGTGGTCATTAGTGATACAAAGTCACTTGAAGTCAAGCTTTTCTCTGTGTGGCTATATTCTGAGTTTGATAGGGAGGTAGGCTTTCAGTTTTTGTTTTCAATTTTAGTTTGCCTTTTTACTTTATGTTCTTAAAAATGTCCACATCTGTATGGTTCAAAAGTCGAAACTATATAGCAAGACGTATTCCGAGAGTCTCACCTCTGTCCCTCTTCAAACCGTTCCCCATTCCCAAAGGTAATCATTTTTATTAGCTACTGAGTCTATTCCTCCAGTGTTTCGTTCTAATTTTTTTTTTTGCAAAGATGAGCAAATTTTTTTTCCTTTTTAATTTTTTTTTTTTTTTTGCGGTACACGGGCCTCTCACTGTTGTGGCCTCTCCCGTTGTGGAGCACAGGCTCCTGACGCGCAGGCTCACAGGCCATGGCTCACGAGCCCAGCCGCTCCACGGCATGTGGGATCTTCCCGGACCAGGGCACAAACCCGTGTCCCCTGCATCGGCAGGTGGACTCCCAACCACTGCGCCACCAGGGAAGCTCTCCCTTTCCTTTCTTACATTAAGGGGAGCTCAGTCAGCTTTAACTTCCCAGCATGCTCTGGCGATCACACGTTAGCAGTGCACAGGGTGGTCTGCGTTCCTTCTGTTAGCTGCATGGTCGACTGCTGGGGGAGATAGGGTAGCTCCTTCGGCCAGTCTCTCCTGAAATGCAGAATGTTACGGATAACCTCACAAGGACTGTCCTTGCGCATATGTTTGGTTTGTGGAGCTGTACTTCAGGGGAGATGCTTAGATAGGGGATTGTGGGTTAAAAGTAAACATATGTCTACTTTGTTAAATAGTGTCAAATTCCCCTTCCACAGGAGTCGTGCTATCCTGTGGCCCACAGGCAACATATAAGAATGCCTGGTTCTCCAGAGAGCAGTCAGACTTTGGGATTTTTGCCAGTTTGATAGGTGAAAACCCGGAGCTCTTTAAAAATACAAATGCATATGTCTTCCCACTAGAGATTCTTATTCAGTAGTTTGGGCTGGGCCCTGACCATATATATATGTTTTAAATTCTGAGTGGTGATTTTGTGGCATAGCCAGGGTTTAGAACCACTGTTTCAAATTGCTGAATTTCTCTTGCTGTTCCCACAAGTGGTTTAAATGAGGCTGCCAACACTGGGTATCATTATTTATTTTTTTTCTTTTAACGAATCTGTTACCAGCCTTTCCTTTTGCCTCTTTTTTCTGTTCTTACGTACTTGTCGCCTCCTGGCCCAGGCCTCTGGGAGATGACAGAGCTGGCTTTGTGGTCTGCAGGTGTCCGACTTCCGGGAGCAGCTGCTGGCGTGTGCCGGGGTGGAAGCTGAGCGCGTGGTGGAGTTCTCCTGTGGTGAGGACCCATGCCCAGGCTTTCGGGGCTGGGCCTCGTGTCACTGTTCAGCCGTGTGCTGTTGTCAGGCCCGGGGGCTGAGGCCACAAGAGGGCAGCTTCTTCGCGAGCTCCCCATCTCCGGGCTCTCCTGCTCTGCGTCCCCTGTGTCTGCACGGAGAGGCCTGGGCATCGCCGAGTCGGTCCCGTGTGGAAACGGGGTGGGGGGCGGGGGCTGTGAACTGCTCTTCCTAGTCTGGAAGACAGGGTCGGGGGAAGCTCTTCCTGGACTCTGCCTTGCGGGACAGTCGACTCCAGTTCAGCCTCACTGGGTCTCGCCAGGTCACGTGATCCCTGCAGACAACATCCTGCCCCTCGTCATCTGCAGCGGGCCCTCCAACCAGCAGCTGGAATTCACGTACCAGAAGAGAGAGCTGCCTCAGATGGTCCGTACCAGGCAGCCTGCCTTCCCACGGCCTTTGCGGGGGCAGGAGGCAGACTTCGGGCTGGGGGCACCCTGCCCCGGGCCGAGCATTCAGGCGCTGGGCTCTCCCATCACAGCAGGCACAGGGTGGGCAGGATCTAGAAGTTTACCACGGAAGGTCTGAGCCATCTCCAGCCTCATGCCTTCAGCTGCTGAGGACGTTTTCTTTAAACGAAGCTCACGAGCAGGCTGCTCAGTGCCTTTGGTTCTCTTGCCGTCTGGCTTTGTGGGCTCCGCCTGGGCAGGAATGTGGGTGTTGGGGGCACACCTCTAGTGGCATGCCTGGGGTTTTCAGTGCCTGATTTGTCACAGACGGGGCTTAATCCCCAGCAGGATGTTGGGAGTTGGAGAACAGTGGACTGAGCGGCATCCCACAGTGGGTTTTGGCTCTGGTGTGCCAGCACGTGGTGTGTCACAGATGCTACCAGGCGCCAGAAGCATCATTGGGTGTATGGTAGGGAGGGTGGCACATTCCGCCCTGGGGAGCCACCTGGCCGTGCTCCCCCGCAGTCACCCGTGGGTCGCTGTACTTGGCTTTGAGCCTTTTTGGGGGGCTTCAGGAATGGCTCCGTGGCAGGTTCCTTGTCTTCCCTCCCTAGATGGATGAGACGGGTCGCATCCTCTGTAACCTGTGCAACGTGGTGCCGGGAGGGGTGGTCTGTTTCTTTCCCTCCTATGCGTACCAACGCCAGGTCCACACCCACTGGGACAAGAGTGGCCTGCTGGCCCGCCTGGCTGTCAGGAAGAAGGTGAGTGGCTGCTCTGCTGGACTTCCCACTCGAGAGGACGCTGGCATCCAGAGCTCCTCCTTGGATTTCTTGTGTGCGGGGGCTTCAGCTAGTTCCTTACCCCCGCTTCCAATCCCTGATAACCATCCAGGGGATCTCCCCAAGGGCCCTGGCCCTGTGGGCTTCCCCAGTCTGGAAAACGTAAGGCCAAGAGCCACCCAAGACCCAGGCATTCTGAAACCCTTTTCTGGGAGACATTATATGTTTACCTTCAGATATTTCAGGAGCCCCAGAGAGTGAACCAGGTGGAGCAGGTGCTGCTGGAGTATTCCAGGTGCATTCAGGTAAGAGGTGTGGTTCTGAGGCCTTGGGTCCAAAGGGCACGTGGCGCTGGCAGCTGAAAGTACCGTGGCTGGCATCCACGCCCTGGCTCTGCAGCTCTGGGCTGGGTGTTTCCTGCAGCACTGTGGCCAGGCAGGGGGCATGGTGACAGGGGCCCTGATGTTCTCCGTGGTCGGAGGGAAGATGAGTGAAGGCATCAACTTCTCTGACAACCTTGGCCGGTAAGGGGTGGGCTTCCCATCTCCCGCGGCTCTGACACCCACCCATCTGGCACCTTCGGAGTCCCCACTTGGGCTGACCGCTCAGGCCCGTCACCCGCGAGGTGCACGGATGCAACAACTCTGGACTTGGCCCTTTGGGGCCAGGTGGAAAATCAGGCAGCCCCTAACTTGATCAGGACTCAGTTCCTTGGTCTAGACCGGATATCTCCGCTGAGAAAACCCTCTCCAGGTGGTAGGGACAAGGCGAGGGAGAGGCGGAAGGAAGTGGAGTGGAGGTGTGGGTGAGGACGGGCCCTTTGTCCTGGGCACCGCCCAGCTGCCGTGACTCGCGTGTGCCTCCGCCCTAGGTGTGTGGTCATGGTGGGCATGCCCTTCCCCAGCATCAGGTCTGCAGAGCTGCAGGAGAAGATGGCTTACCTGGACCAGACCCTCGTGAGTACCGCCAGTGCCTCGGAGGACGAAGGGAGGGGGCACCCCACGGCTGTGACTCCCCCTTGCCCTGGGACGTGTGTGTCCCGTTTGCTCCAGAGCGATGGGACGCCCCCTCCACAGCCCCTGAGCTTCTCCATGCCATCACCTATCATGCCGGCTGCTGTGCCCACGAGGCCCACGGGTCCCGCTCCAGAGCCCGGCTGTGTCACTGTCACCGAGAACACTAGGAGGAGGCAAGAGTCCGCTCTGACGGGTCACCTCCTTTGCCCTTCCCAGCCCCGAGCCCCAGGCCAGGTGCCCCCTGGGAAGGCGTTGGTGGAGAACCTGTGTATGAAGGCCGTCAACCAATCCATAGGTGAGCCTGGGCTGACGCTGCTGGCAAGATGCCTGGAGAGTGAGGTGACAGGAAGGAGGGATTTCACCTGCCATCTCTGAAGCCCGAGCGCTGAGCAAGGGGAAGGGGACACAGTAGAAACGCACTGTGGGGGGAGGCAGGTTTAACTCAGACCCCCAACCTCTGTCCCCATCCAGGCAGGGCCATCAGGCATCAGAAGGATTTTGCCAGCATCGTGCTCCTGGACCAGCGGTACGCCCGCCCTCCTATCCTGGCAAAGCTGCCGTCCTGGATCCGGGATCGCGTGCAGGTCAAAGCCACCTTTGGCCCTGCCTTTGCTGCTCTGCGGAAGGTCAGTCCTGCCTTTCTCTCTCGTCCCCAGAACCTCCCACCCCCCAGCCCCACCCCGCCCCTAGCCGGTGTCTCCCTGTCTTTCCCTCTCTCCGCAGTTTCATAGAGAGAAGTCTGGGTCTTCCTGACAGATGGCTGCACCACTGCCTGGTCACCAGGCCCTCCTTTCACCCCGCCCACTAGAAATGTTGTCTTGGGCCTGGTCTGCAGCGATCCTGCCTAAGAAGTTGTGAAGCCCAGGTGGCGAGCGCGGTAGCCCCCTTTTGGAATCAGTGGGCTGCCAGGACCTAGGAATAGGTGGAGAAGCCAACAGGAAAAAATGAGGCTGACCCTGAAGGAACAGTGCCCCGCCATTCCTGGGCCCGTCCCGGGGCAGGTGCCCTCCCTGGAATTGAGCCTGTCTTCCACTCGGCACGGCCCGGAGTCCAGCTCCCTGACCTGATTCCCGGCCAGCCTTTGTGAGCGACTGTGGAGGCCACAGCACCTCCGCCCTTGCCTGCTTCTCAGCGTCCACATTCTTAGAGGTGAGGTGGGGCAGGCCCGCCCTCCCTCTCCTTTCTCACTAAAAGTAGCTGTTCTAGGCCTTTCACCCTCTCTCAGGGCTTCTGTTCACCCTAACCACCTTCTTGCTCTGAGTTGCTAAGAACTGCTCCTCACTCCTGCCCGCTGGTCTTCCTGCCGGCCCGCTCCTGGCCCTGCAGCAGGATCAGCTTCCCGGCTCGGCTCTAAGTCCTCCCAGGCAGGGGCCCCTCCC
>NW_020838027.1:2812800-2868531 GCF_003676395.1 Aethalodelphis obliquidens | reverse complement strand
GCCTCCTCCCCCCCTCCCCCACCACCAGCACCAGCACCAGCACCGGAGCCCACGCGGAGACTCCTCTTCGCCTGACATCAGCAATTATGCTGAGGGCCATCAGGCTCTCAGCGAGGCTATTTTTAGCGACCCCGTGTCTGTCACTGAGACATATCTTCCTGCGTGGAAATGTCCCTCCCCCCGCTGGCCCCTGCTGACCGCACCTCTCCCTGCCCCCGCTACCTGAGACCCTGCCTGGAGGGACATCACCTGCGTCTTGTGCAGCTGTGGTCTCTTAATTAAGAGGGCGCTGTTGGGTTATGCTCGGTTCTGGCATCGTACTTCTTTATTGACTCACGTACTGTTTGGCCGCAAAGTGTCTCTAGGGAAAAGGCGCGCGCGCCGGCCGAGGGCGTGGGTGAGGCACAGGCAGAGCGCAGCCCCTGAAGCAGCTCCAGGCAACAGAGCTGGCCGGTCCTCCGTGACCCCCTTCCCTCCCGGGAGCCTGTCCGTGATGAAGTCGGGGGCTTGGGGAAGGCGGAGCGAGCGAGCCCCTAGGATTCCCAGTCATCCTCGTCCTCCTCTCCCTGGGCTGGCTGCACGGGAGGCAGGGGCGGGATGGAGTCCGACATTCGGGCAAAGGCCCCTCCTGGCCCCTCGCTGGCCCCCGGCCCGGGTCCTTTCCCGGAGATACCTGGGAGGGCAAAGGTGGAAGGTGAGGGGGGCTGGTTTGGGGCACCAGTCCACCTGGGCTCTAGAGACTTGAAACAGTGAGAAAAAAGGATGTGGACGACCTCAGCCAGGGAGGCAGCCGGCGTCCTGCTTCCTACCTTTGCGCCTCATGGCCAGCTTGTTGAAGAGATCCGACATCAGGTCTCCACCTTGGCTGGTGGCTCTCACTGCAACAGGAAAGCCATGGGGAGAAGATGAAGGGGCCAGGGGTGGACCAGATCCAGCCTGCCTAACACCCTGAGGGCTCCATCAGTGTCCTCTGTGCTCTCAACGCACCAGGCCCCTCTGCGGCCACGAGGCTGCCACGGCTCACGCCCGGCCCCTCCGCGGCCATGTGTCACCACAGCTCATGGAGCTCTGGTCAGTGGTCATAAGAACACAGGTAACCTCTGAGTAACAACAGTCACAGCTACCCTGTGAGACAAGGGCACAGACGAGCAGCCTCGCTGGACAGATGAGGAATCTGGCCCAGAGAAATTAGGCAATTTGCTTGGGGTCACAGTGCAAAGCTCAGAAGCAGAGCTGGGACTCAAAACTCAGGACTGGACTCCCAGGGCATTGCTGCTTTAGGCCCAGGTGTGGTATTTATGTCAGCCATGGGGATTCACAGCTGACCTAATCCAGAGTCTCAGAGGCCTAGAGAAGCAGGACTTAGCCAGGTCTCCGTCCCTAAAAACATCCCAGGTCCCTGCCCATTTCCTGGACAACTGGCAGAGTCTAAGAAGGCTCTTGCAGTTTGAGTGGCCGAGGCTCTGTCCCCTGCGGGCGTAGAGAGGACAGCTCCACTGCAGGCTCCAGGAGCAGGAAGGAGCCCTCGCGCGCGGGTCTGGCCGCACCTTGCTTCTGCTCCTTCTGCTTCTTCTTCTCCAGCTTGCGCTCCTTGACGCTGCGCAGCTTGGCCTTGCCGATGCCCCCGGCCTGGCGGATGGACTCCAG
Source organism: Aethalodelphis obliquidens (assembly GCF_003676395.1). Lineage (NCBI taxonomy): Eukaryota > Metazoa > Chordata > Mammalia > Artiodactyla > Delphinidae > Aethalodelphis > Aethalodelphis obliquidens. The sequence goes on along the minus strand of NW_020838027.1, from coordinate 2,866,884 downwards.
CAGAGTGGCCCGGCCACCGGAGGGGTCAACCACTTCCTTGGGCGCTCCCTGGACTGGGGTGGGAAGGGTGCAAGAAAGAGAGGCTGCTCAGGCAGGGCCTGGCCGTGCGGCCCAGAGGCGGCCCTGGGCAGTGTCTGAGGAAGGGCTCTTCCTCGGCGAGGAGACTCGGGGCCTGGACGCTGCCTGCGTCTGCCCAGGCTCGGCCGGTCCCTCTCCAGCCCCACCTGCTCTAGGTGCCACGCTGCACAGGTGGACCCTGGGAATCACCAGTGTGTCGAGTGTCTGAACTTAACACAGGAGCCAACGGGATTTCTGTGCCACTTCTGGGTGCTGGAGATGGACTGGGAGATACAGGAGTAAAACCGAAACCCTACAACTTAAGGGCCACGTGGATACTTTGTTGCTGTAATTTTCCATGTCTATTAGTTGCCCCCTTTTCACGGCTCCCCTTGTCCAGGCTCCAGAGACATGGTTTGAAACTGCTGTTATGAACCCAGTAGAACAAGATTTTGTAATTAGAACTACTCTGAAAATCTAGCATTTATGACCACTTAACTAAGCTACAGAAAATCCTTCAGGGATCCAGAAATGAGGGGCACCCTCAGAGAAAGCACCCCTCCCTGCCCCGCGTGCCCTATGCCGCTGCTACCTGAAGGAGATGCGCCACCGCTGTCATCCTCCCTGGCTGGCTGTCCCAGCGGGGCCACGGTCTGGGCTGGGGGCAGAGGTGGGAGAGCACTGACCAGCAGGGCCGGAGCTGGTGGCGGCGGCGGTGGCGGCGGGGGTACTGCCAGCACCCCATCTTCTAGGTGGGAAAAGTGTGAGAAGGTGCCTGCGCAAGAAAGTGGCCAAGCAGGGGTGCTCCCACCCAAGTCCGTTCCCAACTCTCGGCTCACCAGGCTTGAAAGGCTCAGCCACCTCCGTGTGGAAGGCAGGCAGCTCTGGAATGGTGCCAGGGGCCGACGGGGCAATGCCGGGGCCTAGATCTGCACTGTACATGAGGTCGTCAGCCACGCCCGGCAGGTCGGGCAGGTAGGACGGCACATCGATCTCAGGCACTTGGCCCAGGTCGGGCACGTAGAAGTAGTTCTCTGGGACCTGTGGGACCGGGGGATGTGGCGGGCCTCTGGCAGCCAGCGGCCTCGCCCATCCCCGCCACAGCCGGCCGGGGTGAGGGGCTCAGCAGACCCCTGGCCAAGACCACACGGCAGGACCACGTCCCCTTCCCCACCCAAGCATCATCCCTCCCCACCTGCTGCTCCAGCTGTTCTCTCTTGCTGATGGACAATGGGGCATCGAACAGCTTCTCCTCCGTCTCCGCGCCCAGCATCACATGGGTCTTTGTTACGGCACCAGCCAGGGGGTCCAGGAAGACATACTTTTTGTACCTACAGAGGAGGGGTGGAGGTCAGGAGCTCAGGCGATCTGACATCTGTTCTAGGCCCGTGGTCTGGACCACCTTTCCTACCTCATCGGGGCCACCATTAGTTTGTACCACGGCCTCCCAGGCCTTACCAGGCAAAACCAACTGGTCAGGAGCCTCCTGGCTCCCGCGTTGCAGACTTCTGCGGCACCCAAGTCTGGTGCCCCTGGCCCCCAACTAAGCCAGGCCAACCCCCCCCCCCGGCCCCCCCTTACAGGTTCTCCGTGGTGTTGAAGAGCAGCAAGGAGCTGACAGAGCTGATGTTGCTGGGGAGACCCCCCAGCCCCTCCTCGGCTTCATCTTCAGGCTCTGGCTTGGTGCTCACACACACGGGGAAGTATTTCAGCTTCTCCTGCAGTGGGGTGACGGGAAATGACCGAGGGATGGTGGGTTTCAGCACCAGGCCAGAGTGACCTCCCCCACTGCAGTCAGAGTCCTCAGGGGACAGAATCCTGGGGTGGGCCTCAGTTCCTCCCCAGTGCCCAGGTCACCCCCGTCAGACCTGCAGGGCCTGTTCGTCCAGGGGACGGTGCTTGCTCTGGACCCTGTGGCGGGCATGTCTCTGCAGGCCAGGGTCCTGGGCCCCCGTGAAGATGGAGCTGTACTCCTGCAGGCGCTCTGGGGCAGGGTACTTGGCACTGGAGAACACCTGTGTACATGGGGAGTCTGAGCACTTCCTCAGGGGGCCTGAGAAGCTCCAGACAGCCTGGGCAGGAAGAAAGCTTGCCGTGTGGCTGAAGCAGGGAGCTGGCAGCCTCAGAGGCATGGGGAGAGGGGAGGGAAGGGGATTTCTGGGACTGCTGACCAGCCAGAGGGACAGGGCCACACACGCTACCTTGATGGCTTTCTTGCTGCCCTTGATCTTCTCAATCTTGGCCTGGGCCAAGGAGACCCTCTCCCCAATGGCCTGCAGCTGGCTCCGGCTGAGCTCTACTCGCTGGGAGATCCTGCCACCGGAAAAAAAAGTCACAGGGGCTGAAGGCTGCTCCCCAAGCCCCTGCAGCCTCCTGTACCCCTTCTGCTTTTAACGGCAAACCTGCAAAGCCAGGGGCTCGGGTAAGGGCTCTTGCCTAAATTTTTGTTTGTGTTTGCGTGTGTTTGTTTTGGCAGTGCTCCAAAACAAGGCATGCGGGATCTTAGTTCCCCGACCAGGGATCGAACCCGCATCCCCTGCAGTGGGAGCGTGGAGTCCTAACCACTGGACCGCCACGGAGGTCCTCGGGTAAGGGCTCTTAAAACACAGCAATACCTGCTGTCAGGCCCGATCTTAGAACTGCCCAGGTGACCTCTACCAGGACCATCCAACCTGAAGTGTCTAGGAACAGACTGTATTAAGTTCCTTGGAGCTCTGGGTAGGGATGGGCAATCACCTTGGCCCCAAGTTGGCACCTGTACGTGCCACCTGAAGGGACGTGGTTCCTGCCTGCCGGGGTTCTCAGCCTCAGGCCCAGGTGAGCAGAGGCAGAATCGTCATGACTTACGTGGAGGAAACCAGAGCTCAGCAGGGCTGTGTGACAGGCAAGAGGGCCTGAATTCAAGTCCTGGAGCTGTCCACAAGGAACTGCCTGGCACATAAGAGGCAGCTTTTGGTAAATCCAAGTCCCCACCGTGGTTCTCATGGTTGTGGTCGGGCTGCCTAGGGGCTGCCACTGCCCCCTCCCCGGATTACGGCGCCCTGCTACACTCCCTGAACATGCCACACACCGCCTTGTCACGTGGCCTCTGCCGTCTCCTCGGATACCCACACGGCTGGTCCCTCACTTCACTGAGCCCCTCGCTGAGGCCTCCCCGACCATGGAACCTAAAGCTGCACCTGTCACTTTCCAACCCCCAGCCAGTTCTTCCATTACACAGAGCCACCTGTCACCACACATCTCCTGTGCACTCCTAGGCTAAGGGCTTTGTTCCCCGCTGTGTTCCCAGAGCCTGGAACAGCGCCTGGCACCTGCAGGGGTCCCTCTGCAGTTACTGAATGGCTAACACCACGTGCCCCAAAGGTAAACGCACACGAGCCTCGCTTGCGTTACTCAACAACACGAGGTACCTCTCACTGCACGGGGACTCCGGCTCCCCTGCCAGGGCGGCCTGCGCCTGAGCGCTCCCCTACCTCCAGGGACACCTGCCCGCGGCCACCGTGTTCCACATCCACAGCGGTGGTCACATCTCCACGTTCACCGGGCAGGAGTGAGCACACAGCGAGGCACGAGAGACGAGGCAGAGTTGCAAGCTCAGCTCCCGGGGAACGGCCAGAGGACACAGTGAGTGGATGGCCGAGGAGTGCCGCGGTCCCCGGGGTCAGAGACCACGCGGCCAGGGAACTCTAGGATTCCTTTAACGGGTTGAAGTGAACAGTCAAGACTCTGGCCCAACCTTCTTAAACCACCCTCACCAACTTTAGAATGTTTTAGCCCCCAGAGAACACACCTGATCGGCCAGCTTCACAACCCAGGGGTCTCCACCCCTGATGAAATCTCCTTGGTTACTCCTGGCCCCTCGTGTGCAAGGGCTCGGGGATGCAGGGGCTGGCCTACGAGCAGGGACCCAAACCAGCTTAGTTTTCCTTGACAGGCTGGTCTGAGTGGGGCAGCAAGGCAGACAGAACAAGAGGCACGGTTTCCTTCCGGGAGAGACGCAGAACCAGCACCCTGTCCGAGCCCCAGCTTTCCGGCAGGGAGACCGGTCTCCCTGCTTGCACACAGGTCAGTTCCTGCGGCTCCAGGCTCAGCCCTACGCTGCCCGGGGCTGAAGCAACCTCACAGTTATGTAACCGCTCCACTCAAAGGTGCCACGGAGGGTGGGAGTGACGTCGGAACTGGAGCCAGACACAGCCGGCTCTGTCTGGGTCTTCCATCTGATTTCTCCAAGTTACAAACATCAAGCTTAACAATGGATCCTGGCAAATTTCCGGAATGGGTTATTAAATAGAGGGTCGTAAGCAATTTGAAATGGAAGAGGCAGGTCCCCGGGGCCAGCACTGTTCTAAATTCATAGCATTTCTTTTCTGACAAGGTTATTAGACTGGCGTATCAGGGGAAAACCTTAACACACAGTGCAGCTTGAGTCAGCAAGGATTCTGACGGCTTCTCACAAAATCCCATGGACAAGATGGAGCTATGCGGGCCGGAGGAAAGCACATTTAGGAAAAATCAGAGCCAGAGAACAACAGCGCCCCAAAGGCACGGCTGAAGAATGGACTGATCTCAGCCTTGCACGAAGGTCTCTGGCAGGGCGCCGCACACTCATGCGACACTTGATTAGTAAGCTGGGGGCATCAAATGGGGAGGCCCCAAAACGGTCTGCACGATGGAATCCAGACTCACAGGATCTTGAAAGGCCAGGAGGCCAGAAAAGATGAAACTGATAAGGAATGAATGCGAAGCTCAGCATTCAGGTTTAAAAGGTCAAGGGTACAAACACAGAGGATGGAGGTCTAGCAGGAGGTTTCGGTTCCCTATGAGCTAAAAGCACGTTAAGCAGCTTGGAAAGGAAGTGAGATCTCAGAGCACACAGCTCCTGAGATCTTTCCCACCTTCTTTCAAAAAATAGGGAACGTCCACTCTCGAGGCACTACAGAGAAAACAGAGCTCATCTACGCCAGGCGCCCACCTCGTCCACAGCCGTGTCCCCTTCAAACTGGTTCCACATGTTAAGAGGACTCTGAAGTCCCTTCTAGACCACAGGGTCTGTCTGATTCACAGCTGCATCTCTAGCACCTGGGACAACGCCTGACATGTAACATACTGGCTGAATGCAAAATGACAAGCTAACGAACAACCAGAGGAGGGTGATGAGGAGGGTGATGAGGCGGGTGATGGTGGGAAGCTCACATCACACAAGATAACTGAAGGATGTTCTGGCTGAAGATGAGATGACTTCGAGAATATGAAAATCCCCTTCAGATATCAGAAAGATCACAAGTGCTGTCAGGCGGAAAAGCGATTAGACTTTCTGTCACCCCAGAGAGTGAGCTGCATTACAGCCGGTGGGAGGAGTTACATGGAAACAGACCTCTCAGTTCTGCATAAGGAGAACTTTCCTGTAAACAGCTGCATGGCTTTGCAAAGCAATCAGATTCCAGCTGGATGCCCACCTGTCAGCGATGCTCCAGGGAAGATTCCTGTGTGGGACAGGGGGAATGGAAGATGGGATTTCCAGGGTTCTTTTCTTATCCAAGAGCCTAGGATGGCTAAGTAACGCCTTGCTTGTTGACAAAGTCCCCAGGCAGCCCAATCTCAGGCCAAGGGTGAGAAGGAGGTTTCAATTTGTGTGTCATCTCTACCGACTGGCAGCGACAACAGCCTGGAAGGCAGTGTTAGGATGGCCTGCTGGGCCACATGGGGCCTGGGACCAAGAGCCAGGACTGATTAGCAACACCCACCAGGAGTGAGCGGGGCTGGTGGCAAGAGGGCGACTTGTTTGCCGCTCCTTATCTAGAGCCCCTGGCTTGGTGGCTGGCTTCAGGCAGGTCAGCTTCCAGGCTCATCACTGGAGCCACGTCCCTATAGCATGTCACCAGGACACCAGCAGGGAAGGAACTGGCTCAGTCAGTCTGCTGAGAGCCTGGGACAGAGATGCATCAGATAACACATATCTGCTCTCAAGGAGATAAACAACTACAATGTCCCAAAGACCTGGGGACAGCAGCAGTGTGGCCTTCAGCCAGTCACTTAACTGATCTATGTCTCACCTTCTTCAGCTGAAAAACAGGAATTGTAACTTCTACATCGTGGAATTGCTGTAAAGGTCAAAGTGAGAGACTGGATGTCTCATGAGCTGTACAAGCCGACATGTCCCAAGAACTTGGTCAACATTTACCTTTACCACCCACAGACTAGGAGGGGTGAGGGGCTCCAGGCAGTGCTGAGCAGACATGGAGAAAAAAGTTCCAGATGAGGAAAAGCACTCTGCAAGGGAGCACCACAGAGAGTGGAGCACAGAGGGCTCTTCTGGCTGGGGCCTGGGGTGTGAAGTGGTCAAGGTCAATGACACACCTAGGGGGCCAGGACAGTGCCTGGGCTCCGTGTCCCCACCACCTCCAAAGCTGACCCCCATGGCCATATGGGAGGGTTTCCTAGGAAGCCGCAGGCCCGTGGCCCCTGCAGGGCTGCCACACCCTCCAATCATCACACCAGTCAGCTGCTGTGACAGGGCCACTCCCCTGGCCCTAACTGCTGCTGCTTCTCCCCTTGCCAGCCCTACCCCGCGCACCCCCCAGCCGGTCCCCTGAACAGCTCTTGCTTTCCCCTTTATCTTCTCCACTCACTGGGGTAATTAAGAATGATCTGCTAATTACGCAGGCAGCTGATTGAGGCCTCCTAACCTTGGAAGGCACCAGGTGCGGATCAGCAGGGAGAAGAGGGGGCGGGGGGGAGCGGGGAGATGGGAGGAAGGGCCCAAGGAGAGGAAGCAGGAAGTGAGGAGGAAGAGTGGGGAGGTGAAAAGGGAGGAAGGGGGGAAGAGGGGAGAAAGGAGGAGGAAAGGAAGAGGAGAGGAAGGGAAGGAGCCTTGCAAAGGCCAAGTGGCCGGGCTGGGGCCGCCAGGGAGGGCAAGCCCACACACAGTCCTAGTCTGCCCTGCCCCCACTGCTGCCCCTCTGCCCTCATGGAAGTCATGTGCAGCAGGGGACATCTCTGGGCGGGTACCCTGTGGATGGCTTCTCCCAGGTGATGATGGGCAGGTGAGGGCAGGTCTGCTAGGCAGGAGGACAAGCCAGGGAGGGGCTGCAAGGAGCGGGAGGAAGGAGCCGGCTGGGGACACCGACCTTCCACACGCTCACCTGCCTGGGGGCCCAGGCTCCGGGTGGGGCTGAGGGGCTGGGCCTGCGCCTGAGCTGGGGGGAGAGGCGGGGAGCAGAGACATAAAGCATTTCTTCTCCACCCGCCGCCTCTCCTTTGCGAGAGGAGCACGTTCAAGGGGAGAGGTTCCAAGCTGGGGTCACATCTCTCAGCAAAAGCAAAGGAGAGGAGCACGTTCAAGGGGAGAGGTTCCAAGCTGGGGTCACATCTCTCAGCAAAAGCCCGCGAGAACAGAGGAGCCCCTGCTGCAGAATGGGGGGCGGGGCTTGGCACTCCCCACTCCCTGTCGTCCCCGACCCCTCCCTCCCCTTCATCCTGTTCCCAATCTGTCATCTGGTCCTGTTGTTATTCCATTTGCAGTGTCTCCTATCCGCCTCCCTACCTGCAGCCCCCCCCACCCCCGGCACCCCGACCGCAGCCTCTCCCTGCCCACAGCGCAGCTCCCCTGGGACGGCTGCCTGATGAACCTTCCCCAAACGCTTCTGTCCCATCACTCCTGGCTCAAGAACCTATCCGGGCTCCCAAAACCCTGGGCTCAAGCTCAAAGCCCCATCCAGCTGGGCGAAGCCCCACGGCCCTGACTCACATGTCCCAGCTCTCCCCTCAGCCACATCCTCTTGCCCGCTCCTTCCACCAGGGACCATCCCCAGCGTCGTAGGGACGTAAAGCAGCGGGAGGAGGGCTCCCAAGGGCACAGACACACGGAGGGCTGACTTTCAGCCCCGTCCTGAGCGAAGGAGTGGACCTTTGAGACAGGCGGCACTCAGGTACTCAGGGCCCCGCGGCCTGGGGCGCACCGCCGTCCAGTCAGGCCTCAAGGCTTTGGCACTCATTTCCGGGCCCCAGCGGAGGGCCCTCAGGCGGCGTTCCCCACCCGGCCTCGCCAGAACCCGTCCGCGTGGCCCCATTCGCACCCCTCCTTCAGGAGGCCTTCCCTGACCTGGGGGAGCAGGCGCTGGTTTTCCGCTCTAGCATCTGCTCCCTCCTCGTTCTGTAACAGCCTGCTTCCTATGGGGGCGCCATCACTCCCACAGGCTTGGTCCTGCACTTTGGGTGGGGCTAAACCCAGGGCCTGGGGGTAAGGCATGTGACCGAGGTCTGAGCCAGCTGCTGTGTCACCCTCCCCGCCAGCCCGGCCCCAGCCACTGGCTCTGGGATGGCCATGAGAACCAGGCCAGGCCAGTGGGAGGGCGGGACTTCCGAAGGAACTGCTGCAGAGGAAGACATTCTTTCCTGCTGGACCTGAGCCTGAGTATGAACCCTGGGCCCACTGGTTACCTTGCAAGAGCGAGGCCTGTCTGGGAATGGGGCCAACCCAGAAGTAGCGAGCAGGGATGGGATGCGAGCAAAACCAGGCCCTGATGACAGCATTTAGCCCTGCAGCTCCAAAGCCTGCTCTACGCACGGGTTACTTCTGCTTATTGGTTTGGGGAGTCTGACTGATAAATGTGCTGCCAGTTCTTGTCTCTCTCTCCTCTAGGCCCCTAGGAGCTCACACAGTTCATGCTACGCGGCTCAGAATCAGCTCAGATGGCTGTTTTCCCATCCTAGACGACGACGTCCCTGAGGACGGGAACCCCATGCCACACACCATTAGTATCCCTCTGACCTGAATGCTGGGCACGTGGTGGGGGGTCAATGGGGGGACCTGGAACCCAGCGGTGAGGGAAGCATGGATGCAGGTGCCAGGCTCCTGGGAGCATCCTACCATCCCTAGGCCATGCCGAGCCTATGTTCAACCAACTCGCCACTCCCTCCCCATGAGATGGCCTTCCTGCCCTCTGCTCACCCCATCCAGGGGCAGAGGAACGTGAAAATGTCCACTGGTGCCAAACACCAGGAAGGGAAAGGAAAGTATGCTGAAAATCCAATGCTCCCCTTGCAGAAAGGCAAGCGCGCAGTCACAGTCTTGGTGAGGAAACACAAGTATTTCTGAGGGATCGTTTCTAGCATCCGTTTCAATCATGAGGTATGGGGTGGCCATCATCTGGGACCAATGGCTCTTAAAGGCCTGTGTCCTCTGGCTTACGTGTTCCTTGGGCATATTTAGCACAAAAATTAGCACAGAAGGGGCACCTAACACTTCCTATAACTACTGATAGCAGGTTAACGGAGGGCCAGAATAGGCAGCAAATGAGCAGAGATGATGTCACCAGATAAGAGGAAGGAACATGTCCTGAATGCTTACTATATGCCGGCACTTCAAGTCCTTCCTCCTCAACTCATTTCATCTTAACAATCCTCCGAGGAAGGTACCATTATTACTGCCACGTTATAGACGGGAACACTGAGACTTAGCGAGGTTAAGTAACTTGCCCGAGGTTACAGAGCAAGCAAATGGGGAGGCCAGACTGGAGCCCAGGAAGTCTGCTCCAGAGTCAACCCCCTTAACTACTTCGGGGCACCGCCCTCGGGTACATTTACATCCGGGATAGGCGTGAGGCAGGCAGGTGCATTAGTGGGCAGCCCAGAGGCAAAAGAGTCAGGTGGATCTAATGTTTGGACTGTGTCCAGCTACAATGACTCCATTGTCTGCCCCCATTGGGGAAGGCTTCTGGGAAGAGGTGGAATTCCAGTTGGTGGGGGAGGAGACTGCATGCTGCAGCGTCGCGGTTCCTGGTCTGGGGTACAAGCAGGGGACGGTGTAGGAGACCTGACCAGCAGAGGGACCTGAGTCAGGCAGTCAAATACTCCAGCCTTCAGGGGGCACGGTGTGGGCACCCAGGAAGGAGAAGCTCTATGCCCCTCTCAGCTTGCTCATGGCCAGAGAAAGATAGGACCCGTACAGGACAAAGGGTTGAATGAGTGAATACACTCAGGTCAGTGGTGGCACACAGTTAACGTGATGCAAATATTAGTTGTTACAAAAATATTAAAAATAGGTTTTGCCACAATTTTAATTAACTAACATGCAATTAATCAATTAGAGTCTGTCTCTACTGCTGGAGTATATCCTCTGGCTGGGCAGAGATGCTGCCTTAGTCGTTGCTGTAACTGAAGAGAGCAGCACAGAGCCCTGCACACAAGAAGTGCTGGGCGAATATTTGCTGACTGCGGGAATAAGCGAAGGAACAGGGCCCCCCGTGGGGGGAAGAGCGTGAGCTGGGAGAGCTGTACCACCACTGGGTGGATGCACAAGGAACCCAGGGGCTAAGAGGGACAGGAGGTAGTGAGCTCTTATGATAAAATTCGAAGCTGGGCACCCAGCTTGGCCCCTTGGGCACAAGAAAGCCAGCTGGGTCCCCCTCAGGACCAAGAATCACCAAAAGGGGTGCTCTGAGAGGGTGCATTCTGGGATTGGAGAGATGACTGCCCAGGGCGGGGAGCAGCCCCCAATCAGGTGAGGGTGGCAGCAGCACCCACCTGCTGAAGATGTCTCCGGAGACCTTCTGTAGGTGCTGCAGGGCATCCGCCACCTGCTGGATGGCCTCCTCTCGCCGCAGGTCTGGCTGTATGAGGGGCACCGCGTAGGTCTGATCGGCCAACGGACTCTGGGTCCCCGTGGGGGTCATGGTGCCTGGGGGTGGGAACTGAGCATCAGGACTACCCGCACACCCACCTGCCACGGGGCGAGGTGACGGGTGCACAGCCCCCCGCCCAGCAGTCTGCACAGGGTGGCGCGGGGGGACACAGCACTGGGTGGGAGGCTGGGCGCCCACAGGAGCTGGTGTTCTGCTGAAGCTTGTTGGGTGAACGAGGGAGGGAAGTTGCTAAGGGCCAGAGACTGACATGAAGCATTCAGAGGAGGTGCAACGCTGACTGGCTGCCGGGAGGCACTTGGAACCCAGCTAGGCACCCCTTCCCCACCTCATCTCACTTCAACCTCCAAAGCCTGGATGAACAAGAAAGAAACCCTGGCTGCAGAGTGAAAAAGAGGGAAGGGTTTGGGGGGGAAGTTGCCTGTGTCAACTCCCAAACGGAACCCAGGTCTGGGAAGCACAGACAACGTGGACTCGAGTGTCCTGCTCCCGAGACAGGACAGGCAGTGGCTGCAGACTCCAGGGCTAAGGATGTCCGGGCTCTGCTCTCCCAGGCCAGAGCTAAGGGGGGCCAGGAGGAAGGCGGGGCACATGAGGGCAGGGGACAGGGGGGCAGTCAGCCTATTTATACTGGGTTTAATTAACTCTGCTCCCTGCTGCCACCAAAGCAGCAATCACACTGCAGACGGCACTGATTTGATTGGCGAGAGGTACCAGGCAGAATATCAAGGCACCAAGCCCCTATAAACAGGCCTAGTCGCAGCCCCTCGGCAGAAGAGTGAGGAAGACACTAAGCAGGCCTGGCACTGTGCCCCAGACCTGCTCTTCTAGGCACCACGCTGGGGTCCCTGGTTGCAACAGAGGTGTGGGTGGGGCTGGGTAAGTGTGGCATGGAGGGTTTAGGAGGCTTCATTTGAGTTTCAAGTGCTGTGTGACCTGGGGTAAATTGTTTGCCTTCTCTGAATCTGTTTCTTTCCATTTCTCATCCTACAGACTGAGAATGGCACTGCCCTTCTCAATGGGCAGTGGTTATTCTCAATGTTTCACGCCGATCTCCTCAGCAAGCTGGAGCTTATCCTCTGTTGGCCTCCCCTGCCCTTCCTTCCACCCAACTTGTTCTCGCCTACCCTTCCTAGGCCAGCACTTCTCCTGGTCCGAGATGACCATTCTGCTCTCCAAGTTTTTCTCCAGCAGTGAGCTCCTCAGCTTCCTAGACCTGAACCTGCAGAGAATCCTCATCAGGGCCCAGGAGTAACTCACCTCCCCGCTTCTCTCCCCGCCCATCAAATGACCAAAGCGGAGCCAGCTGATCCCAAACCACCTGAGGAACCTGACCCTCTGGGAACTCGCTGCCTTTCAAAAACCCCACCCCCATCCCTCTTTGCATTTACACTGATGCAAATCTGCCTGGAGTCCTAACTTAGCTCTGTACCTCAGTTTTCCCATCTGTAAGACAGAGAGGGAGTAAAAGGCAGAAAGAAGGTACTTTCTGGGCTCATCTTGTGACGTATTCCTCATGGTCAGTCACCACACCCTGCGTGTGTGTCCATGCACGACGGGGTAGAACAGGCACAAAGCTCCTAAGCGAGGAAGGAGCAGGTCTGTTCAGGGATTAAGAAACGCTACAGCTTCGTTTAGCACTTTACTCATTCTGTCTGCTGACAGGTGCTCATCGACTATCAGGTGCTGGCCATGATCACAACAAAGATGAAGAGGACGCTATACTAGCTGTGAAGACAGCCTGGAAAGCAATTAAACAGCAGGTGATAAGTGCTCTAATCCAGCCATGAATCCAGTGCTAGGGGACACTGAGGAAGGAGTGAGTGACAAACCCCTTCTGGGGTCAGGGGAGTCAGGAATAGCTCTTAGCAGAAGCTGTACCTCCCTGCCAGACCCAGGGAGACAGGGCAGGGCGAGCACCCCAGGCAGAAGGGACAATTGAACAAAGGTGTGTAGGGGAAGGGCAAGTGGTTTGGGCAATGAGGATGAAACCATCCGTGGCTAAGTAGCAAAAAAAAAAAGAGGCCAGACTGAAAAACACTGAATACCACGGCAAGGAGTGTGGCCTCGAGCCTGCAGGCCCGGAATGAAAACCTCAGACCTGTCGTCCAATACAGGAGCCACTAGCTACATGCGCTATTGAGCACTTGAAATGCAGTCTACGTGTAAACTATACACCAAATTTCAAACTTCCTAGTAAAAAAGGAATGTAAAGTATCTCATTAAAATTTTAAATATTGATTACATGTTGAAATGACCGTATTTTAAATACAGCGGGCTAAATAAAACACATCACTAAGTTAATTTCGCCGTTTCCTTTTAAAGTCACGTATGTGGCTCGCATAATATTTCTATGGGACGGCGCTACCTTAGAGAATCTGATAAAAACTGTGGATTCCCCCAGAAAAGTGAACATAGAGCAAACCCGCTCTCACAATGCTGCTGATAAATTTCGAAGTGCTCGGGATCCCTCCCGCGACCCACGCCCGACACCCAGCTCGGAGGCAGGCAACGGGGACCCAAGCAGGGTTAAAGCGGTGTGGGGTCATCCAGGGGCCGGGAGCGGTGGCCGCAAACGGAGGGTCTGAGCATCCACTGCAGCTCGTTCCGAGAGCCGGGCCCTCCCCGCGAACCGACAGGGGCGGGGGGCGCCGACCCTCCTACTGAGGCCCAGGCCGGCCCCGCGGGTCCGCCAGCCAGCCAGCCGGCGGCCGAGGCGGAAGTCACCGGGCCCGGGCCTCCCGCCTCGGCTCCCGGCCCGGCGGCGTCCCCCGGAGCCGCTCCCGCCTCCTTCCGTCCCCTCCGCGACCGGCCCCACCCCCGCCCCGCGCGTCCCGGCCAGGCCCGCGCCCTCACCTGCGTTACGCCCGCCGCTTCCGCTCCGCCGGCCGGGCCCCGCCGCCGCCCGCTCCGCCTCCCCGCCGTTCCCGGCCCCGAGCTCTGGCCCCGCCTCCAGCCGCCAGTTCCGCTCGCTCGGCGCCGCGGCTCAGGGGCCCTAGCCGCCCGCGCCTCGATCCCTCAGGCCTCAGCTCGCCCCCAGCCCCTCAGCGGCTCCTCGCCCCGCCACCTGGCACGACCCCGCCGCCCTCTGCCCCTTCTCCCCGCGCAGCCCCGCCCCTCCCCGCGCAGCCCCGCCCCTCCCCGCGCAGCCCCTCCCCTCCCTCCGCGCCCCCTCCACCCACAGGCTCGGGGGCGTACTTGACTGACTGCCCCTTCTCTTTCAGCCCGGATTTTCTGGGATTGGGATCTGCGGGCCGAGCTCCCCGCAGAGTCCGCCCGGTGCCCGCCCCGCCTTAAAAAGTAAAAATAAATGCCGGACACAGAAGGACAAAAGCTGTACGAGTCCACGCTGTGCGAGGTGTTCAGAGCCGTCAGATCCAAACAGAGCCAGAACGGCGGTTACGAAGGGGGCGTTATTGTTTAGCGGGTACAGAGCTCGTGACGGTTTTCTCCTGGACCACACTTTAGTCGGGCTCCTTTGAATCCTCTTCCAACTAGGCCTCCACTTGCGTCGCCCCGTTTTAGCGAGAATCCTGTTACTCGTTTTAGCCAGAACCTCCCCCCACCCCACCCCGCCCTCTTATCTGACCAAATGCCTCCCTCCCCCGTCCCCAGGTGACGTCCCATCCCTCACCTGCCTGCCTGCAGCAAGAATCCTAGCCAAGAGTTACCCAACCCTCTTAGTAATTTTCCATCCCCCCCAATCCGGCTCCTTGGCTAAAAGTCCCCACTTGTCCACGCTGTATTTGGAATTGACCCCTGTTCTGTACTGACCTCTCTTTTCCCCTGTTGCAAAGTCCTGAATAAAATCTGCTTTCACCCCGTTAATGAGCGTGCGGCTCTGGTTTGCTTTGACCTGTGAGTTTGCGATGATGACAGAGTTCTGGAGATTGGTAGTGGCGATGGTTGCAGCACGATGTGAATGTGCGTAATGCCACTGAACTGTACATTTAGAAGTGGTCAAAATGGTAAATTTTATGTTACGTTTTTGTTACGCCAAGAAAAGAAAAGCTCAATGGTTTTTAAAAAGACTTTTAAAAAGTTAAACATATAAAGCAAGAGGCTGTCCAGAGACCCTGTGATAGTCCTTCGTGGGGCCCACTGGCCTGCCTCAAAATTCTTGGCCTCTCTCTTTTAGGGTTGCCGGATAAAAATACAGGACACCAAGGTCATTTGAATTTCAGATGAAAAAAAACAAATTGTTTTCTTTTTTTTTTAGTATAAGTATGTCCCAAATGAAGTATGGGACACATTTACACTAAAAAAATCATTCCTCGTTTATCTGAAATTCAGAATTAAGTGTTTATATTTTTATTTGCTAAGTCTGGCAACCCTACTCTCTTCCTAATACTCTCCGAATTTTGTCCTCCTTCCCTGCCCCACCTCTCACGTCTGTCCCTGGGAGAGAGTTAGGTTGAATTGCCTCTTTTGATGAGAACACCCCAATGACTTGCAGGCTGTAGCACATGGTTCCCACCAGTGATGGGTAAGAGATGGGTTTGCACATGTATTATAGACTGAATGTGTCCCCCCACCCCAAACTAATACGTTAACACCCTAACCCCCAGTGTGACGGTATTTGGGCCAGGGCCTTTGGGAGGTAATTAGGGTTAGATGAAGTCATGAGGGTGGGGTACCCACGGTGGGATGACAGCCCTTATGAGAAGGGGTACTCTCTTTCCACTACTAAGGACACAGGGAAAAGGCAGCCATCACAAGCCAGGAAGAGAGCTCTCTCCAGGAACCAAATCAGCCGGCACCTTAATCTTGGACCTTCCAGCCTCCAGCACCGTGAAAAATAAATATATGCTGTTTAAGCCACTCTATGGTATTTTGTTTCTGACTAATACAACCTGCAAGCTCATTTCCCCCTCACTCCACCTGAGCAATGACTAAGCAGCTTAAGGTATCTGGACAGAAAGCTGGCAGGCTTGGGGCTCCGCCCCTCGTCCTCTGTGCGACCTTGGGCAAGTCATCCGGATGGGGCCTCAGCTGTCCCATTTATAAACTGCAGTTAAGAGTGCTTGCCCTGCCTCCTTTAGAGAGCTGCAGATAAAGGGCATCTAAGTGCTCTGTGATCTGTAAAGTGTACTCGAACACAAAAGGCTCCAGGATGTCTGTCTGTACATAGACACGTGCCCACATACCCCACATCACACATCCAACCTGGCTGTGTTTTCTCACAAAAGTGCGGCAAGACAGCACCCCCAGTCCAGAGCAGCCTGTTCACCCTCCAGACCGTTCACCCACACTTCATCAAAGATCTCTACCAAATCTACTGGTGACAGGCTCATCCCAGACTTAATTTTAAAGATTTCCTGGGACCTCCCTGGTGGTGCAGTGGATAAGACTCTGCACTCCCAATGCAGGGGACCTGGCTTCCATCCCTGTGGTCAGGGAACTAGATCCCACATGCATGCCGCAACTAAGAGTTCTCATGTCACAACTAAGGAGCCCGCCTGCTGCAACTACAGAGCTGGTGAGCCGCAACTAAGGAGCCCTGGAGCCGCAACTAAGGAGTCCACCTGCTGCAACTAAGACCCAGTGCAACCTAATTAATTAATTTTAAAAAATAATAATAAAATAAAGGTTTCCTAGGAGCTGGACTGCAAAGACATTTAACCTCAGCCACTCGAGCTACAGTGGGAACCTTTGACCTCAATCTGGATAAAGAAAAGCTAAGTGTCATCTTAACATGTGGACACTGGGGCCCCACCTGCCTCTGCTAGCCCAGCATGTGATGCTATTTATATGAAACATCCAGAAAAGGAAAATCCACAGAGAATGCAGATTGGTGGTTTCCAAGAGCTGAGGGAAAGGGATAATGCGAAATGACTGCTTAACGGGTATAAGGTTTAATTTTTTAATTTTTGGCCACACTGCACAGCATGTGGGGATCTTAGTTCCCTGATCAGTGATCGAACCCGTGCCCCATGCAGTGGAAGCACGAGGTCTTAACCACTGGACCGCCAGGGAAGTCCCGGGTATAAGGTTTTATTTTGGGGGTGATGAAAGGTTTTGGAGCTACACAGAAAGAGCGGCTGCACGACATTGTGAATGCACCAAATGCCACTGAATTGTTCACTTTAAAACAGTTTTAGGGCTTCCCTGGTGGCGCAGTGGTTGAGAGTCCGCTTGCTGATACAGGGGACGCAGGTTCGTGCCCCGGTCCGGGAAGATCCCACATGCCGCGGAGCAGCTGGGCCCGTGAGCCATGGCCGCTGAGCCTGCGCGTCCGGAGCCTGTGCTCCGCAACGGGAGAGGCCACAGCAGTGAGAGGCCCGCGTACCAAAAAAACAAAAACAAAAAAAAAACACAGTTTTATGTGGCTTTGACCTCACTGTACAAAACAAAACAGAAGGACGATGCTGGGGCATAAGAAGCGCTAAGTACTAGTTGTGAGTATCCTGCATTCCCCGACCTCAGGGCTGAGCCTGCGTCTTGTACTTCTGTACTCTCCTTGGTGTGGAGCTTGCACTGGAAGGGGCAGGGAGGCCACTGGCCGAGGGCCTCTTCTGTGTGTCCCCTAGGGATTTCTTTTTTTTTTCTTCAGAGGAGGATGAGGAAGCCACAACATTGTCCCTTGTCACTGTTCTCTCAGCACGTTTATTGAGTGCTTGCTCTGTGTCTTCAGACAAGTCAGAGAAACAGCCCCTTGAGTGGATGATGGCCAGCGTGTGATGGAGTTCTGAGAGCAGCAGAGTGGGAGCACAGGCGCTGGGAAGCAGGGGCAGGGGCCCGCACGTTCACTTAGGAGCGCATTCAAGTGTGCCAAACAGGAACTTCACCGCAGGGCTCTAAGCCTTATGAGTTTCATTTTCCATATATGGACCACACCGTCTTTATCCAGTCCTCTGTTGATGAACGCTTAGGTGGCTTCCATGTCCTGGCTCTCGTAAATAGTGCTGCAAGGAACATTGGGGTGCATGTACCTTTTTGAATTATGGCTTTCTCTGTGTATATGGAATATTACTCAGCCATAAAAAGGAATGAAATTGTGCCATTTGCAGAGCCGTGGATGGACCTAGAGACTGTCATACAGAGTGAAGTAAGTCAGAAAGAGAAAAACAAATATCATATAATATTGCTTATATGTGGAATCTAGAAAAATGGTACAGATGAACTTATTTGCAAAGCAGAAATAGAGACACAGATGTAGAGAACAAACTTATGGATACCAAGGGGGAAGCGGGGGTAGGACGAATTGGGAGATTGGGATTGACATATATACACTACTATGTATAAAATAAATAACTAATGAGGACCTACTGTATAGCACAGAGAACTCTACTCAGTGCTCTGTGGTGACCTAAATGGGAAGGAAATCCAGAAAAGAGGGGATATATGTATACGTATAACTGATTCATTTTGCTGTACAGCAGAAACTAACACAACATTGTAAAGCAACTATACTTCAATAAAAAGTAATTTTAAAAATTAAAAAAAAAAAGAAGTTTCATTTTCCACGTTACAGGAGAACTGGAGGTAAGCAGAACGGCGCTGATCCGTGGTGCCTTTAGGAACCTAGACTCTTCTTTCTACTGTGCCTTAGCTCGTGGCTTTCATCCTCATGCTTGTAATATGTGTGCTCCATTCTGTACACTACATCTGACTTCCAGGTGGGAAGAAAGGAAGGACAAAGCAAAATGGTAAAATGCAGATGTGGGCCCAATCTACTTCTTTTTTTTTTTTTTTTGCGGTACGCGGGCCTCTCACTGTTGTGGCCTCTCCCGTTGCGGAGCACAGGCTCTGGACGTGCAGGCTCAGCAGCCATGGCCCATGGGCCCAGGGGCCCAGCCGCTCCATGGCATGTGGGATCTTCCCAGACCGGGGCACGAACCCGTGTCCCCTGCATTGGCAGGCAGACTCTCAACCACTGCGCCTCCAGGGAAGCCCCCAATCTACTTCTTTTTAGGAAAGATTCCCTAACAATCTTCATCCAGCAACTTCTTCTTACATCTTATTGGCCAGGACTGGACCACGTGACTGCAGCCAGGTACAAAGGATCTTGGGACGTGAGTATTTGTAACTGGGGATACTACTTCCCTGAACAAAATAGGGATTCTATTAGGAAGGAGAGGATAGAAGGAGGGTAGTCAACTGTGCAGTGTCTGCTGGAGACACCCAACCTTTGTTCAAGTTTGCTCAGAGAAGGATTTCTGAATGCCAGAGATGAAGCTTAAAGGATGAGCAGGAGTTACCCCAGGGAAGGAGGGTGGGGTTATAGGCATTCCATGAACACAAGACAGCAGGAATCTATTCATTAAGGTAAGGCTAGCTGCTGCAACAAACTGAAGACAGTTCCATCGCTTCTCACTAATGGAACACCCAAGTCCATGGATGGCTTTCCTTCACGCTTTAACTCAGGCACCTGAGTTCTTTCCACCTATGGCTCTGCCGCCTTCACCATGGGGCTTCTGGGGTTGGGAAGGGAAAGAACATGAAGAGCACGTGGGAGTTTTGATGCAACAGGCCTGGCAGCAGCATGGATTACTCTTGTGCCTCTTCCACTGGCAAGACCTTGTTCAAATGGCCACATCTAAGTGCAGGGGAGGCTGGGAAATACAGTCTATGTCTAGATGAGCCAGTTTCTGCTACAGTGATCAGGAGGTGAGAAAACGTGCAGCTGGTGTGGAGTGGGACGTGACACAAGACCATAAGCAGTTTGGTGTCGCTGAAGTTCAAGGCAGAGGGGAGGTGGGGATGAGATTAGAGAAGTAGTAGGAACCAGACCACAATACCGGGTACCGTTTCTGGAGCTCCTGCTCTGTGCCGGGCAATGCACCTAGCACTTCACATCTATAGTCTCAGTTACGATAGGGTGTCTGACCTGTGGAGAAGAGGTGGGAGATCTCCTGTGTATATTTGCTTTGTATAACAATCCTATTTCCTAACGAGTATATAGAGTTTCACTGTGTGCAAAGCACATGTATGCATACGATATTTATAAGAATTTGGTGAGGAAAATAGTCCCGTCATTCCTATGTACATTGGGGGGAAAATGAGGCTTTGAGAGGTTTAAGAACTTGTCCCAAGTTCAGCCAGGTCCACCTGTTAATAAACACTCTCACTCATTCTATTATATCACCTCCCAAAGAGGGTCTCATGTGTCATAGTAGGGAGTTGGGACTTGAGTCTGAAGTCTAATGGCCGATGGGCTCGGAAGAAGCCATCCCTTTCTGATGCTAAAATTGGACTCCCTCAGATTTGCTCAGACTTACCTGTCGTCGGTGGCATCGGCGGGGGCAGGGAGGGCGCGGGGGGGGGCAGGAAGGACTCCGTGAAACCAGGAACTCGTCCTTCCTGGGGCAGCACCTGGCTCTCCCAGCTGAGGAAGTTCTCCGTTTTCAGAGGGAAGGGGGCAGGGAGAGTCCACGCCTCCCTGAGTCCAAAATGACCCACCTGCGGACCTTACGGCTCTCCTGCCACCCCCAATCCCAGCCTCCTGTGCAGCCTCGAAGGACCAGGGCTGGGAACAGAGGGCGGGGTGCAGGCAGGGCCAACAGTAACACAGTACTTTCAGAGGACCACAAACGTATTTTCATTAAAATCAGAAGAAAAGTGAACTTCAGATTGAAGAAGATATTTTAATATATAATATTAATATAGTCATCTGGGTACCAACATAGAAAATATGATTTTTTATGGAGTAAGGTCCCCACGAAGGCAAAAGGACCCACCTAGTCTATGAAAGTTGTCATGAGGTTGGGGTGTGTGTGTGTGTGTGTGTGTGTGTGTGTGTTTCAAGGCAGAGACTGAGGGCCTAAGGCTTCGGGCTCTGACTCTCCAGCTCGTAGCCTGGCAGGCTGCCTGCCTCTTCCTGCTAAACTCCAC
This sequence comes from Aethalodelphis obliquidens, assembly GCF_003676395.1. Classification (NCBI taxonomy): domain Eukaryota; kingdom Metazoa; phylum Chordata; class Mammalia; order Artiodactyla; family Delphinidae; genus Aethalodelphis; species Aethalodelphis obliquidens. The sequence continues at coordinate 2,846,353 of NW_020838027.1, read as the reverse complement.
ACGCCAGGACGTGCTCTAAGGAACCTGGAACCCACAGCCTGGTGCTCACCACCCTGTGTGGATCTGCATTTTGGGAGCCGCACCCCCTTCCTGGCACGGTGTCCACCGCTCTGAAATCCCACCGTGTGGGAGCTGGACACAGGGCAGCAGGACTAATCCTTGAAATAACTCAGGGAGGATTATCCCAGCCTCTCAGCAGCAGCGAGGCCGGGTTGGTTCCCAGGGAGGGGGAGGCCAGAGCAGGGGGGCTGCCCACAGTGGGAAGACGGGGAAAGGTGAATGCCCAGCAGAGAGGCTTCCAGACTGGACCAGGCAAGAGGGGGTCCGAAGGGGCGGGGCTAAATCTCGGAGGTGGGATTATGCAAATCAATTCCAGCCAGAGATCTGAAGCTTGAAAAAACCCAGACTGGGGGAAAGAATTTAATTTATAAAAAGTTAAAAGTATGAAATATAAAATAATCCCTTAAGGTGCTTATTTCACAACCAAATCATTCCAACACAATGAACCATATGTAAAATGTACCTCCCCCCAGCCCCTCACCTACACCCCGAGGAGCCCCTCTTCTCTCCACCATCCTACCACCCAGGCTTGGGTGCTTTTCCCGTCCTCCTTTCCGTCTCACTGACCCAGCAAATTCTGAAAGTCCCACCTCCTCCAGGGGGTGACTGGAGGACAAGGCCCGATTTCCTGGGCCCCCAATCTGTGGGGGGAATATGTCTCCAGATCCTGAATTTGCCTATGCAAATTGGCTTTCTGGTATGCTGATGTCTATACGTGGAGGCTGAATCTTTGTAGGAGGACCAGGTAGGGGAAAGTGTGCCGGGGGAGCAGGGACGCATGAGTCATGGGTGGCTCCCACAGGCTGGGGTGTGGGTAGGAAGGGGAGCCCCTTTTGAATGGAGATGTGCGCACAGAGGGTCTGGGTAAGTCTGGGTGACTGGAGAGAGCCCGAAGTGGGTGCTGGACCTGGGGCCCAGACAGCAGAGGCTTACACTCTGGTAGGCGCTAGTCACAAGTGAGTGTCCGAGCACTGGAAATGCAGCTTGTGTGTGCAACTGAGGAACCGAACTGCTAATGTGCTTAATTTTCACTAAAAATTAATTTAGAAGTTGTTACTCTCTCCATTTAGTTACTGGAAAACATAAGTATTGGTGAGATAATTTGAGTATGTGAACTTACTTTTCAATGTGAACGTTGTGAAATCTGAACACAGGCCACATATTTCCAATAAAAATTTAGCATCCAAATTGAAATGTGGTGTAAGTGTAAAACTACGCGGTACACCTCCAGGACTTAGTACGAAAAAAAAATTTTTTTCAAGGATCTCAGTAATTTTGTACATGATTACATGTTGAAATGATAATATTTTAGATACAAGTTAAATAAATATATTATTGAAATTAATTTCACTTTTTTAAAACTTGTTTAAGTTTAAAAAAAGTTTTTCTATTGGAGTCTAGTTGATTTACAATGTTGTGTTAGTTTCAGGTGTACAGCAAAGTGAATCAGTTATACATATACATAGATCCACTCTTTTTTAGATTCTTTTCCCATAGAGGCCAAAAAATATGGAACGCTTCACAAATCTGCATGGCCTCCTTGTGCGGGGGTCACGCTAATCTTCTCTGTATCGTTCCAATTTTAGTATATGTGCTGCCGAGGCAAGCACTTTTTTTTTACTTTAAAAAATATGGTTACTAGAAATTTAAAAATCATGCACATTGCTCACATTGTATTTCTGTTGGACAACTCTTCTCTAGAGGGAAAGGCTAAGAGAGACCTAACTGGCTTCAGGTGGCAAGGCAGGGTGGAAGGCTCTCTGGGGCAGGGCCAAAGGTAGCTTGATGCCCAGGGTGGAGGTTGCGGGTAGGAGGGGAGTGGGGGCTGGAAGAGGGCAGAGACGACTCGACCTGGCAATGTTGAGAATGTGTTTCATGGGGCCGGCCGTGTCTGCTGTGTGTATCATAAGGCTCAGGTGTCTCTGCACCCCTCCGTACCCTCTGTGCCCTTCTCCCCCATCTTCCTTAGGTGCTGGCAGAGTGGGTCTCACCTCCAGCGGCATAACCATCACTGGACCGGAAGCTTCTCCAGCACACAGATCGTGTCTTATTTCTCTTTGTAGTCTCAGTCTCAACATCATGTATAAAGAAACTTAGCAAGTTTTGCCGACAGAGGGACTGGCAGTCCAAATGCTGTTTGCTTTAGTGGGCTGACACGTGTGTGTGGGGACGGGCCCCCCGAGGGGCAGGATGTGAAGGGGAGCAGCTACAGCCTGCTGGGGGAGGGGAGTCCTCATCCCCTCATCCCTGGGGAAGTGCAGGGGGTGTCCCTCGGAAATGGACAGGAGCCTTGTCTGTGTCAGTTCCCGCAGCATTGTCTGTGTCAATCCTGGGTCTAACCAAGACGCAACGCAGCCAAAAATGAAATAAACAAATAACTAAAACAAACCAAAACAAAACCTAAGCAGGGGACACCCAACATTGGCTCAGTGAATTTCAGAACCTCTATGGACCAGCGATTCTTCTGTACCTCTCCTGTTACCCTCCCCTGTTACTTTTTGAGCAGAAATGTCTGTAGCTGTTGTCCTGCCGTGGTGTGCTGTGTGTGGGCAGGCAGATAACTTGCATCTTTAGTTGTACAGACCAGGTAAGAGGAATACCTAAAGGAAACTCACCTACACCTAAACCTGATTTAGATGAGATGCTGGACCCTGAGCTTTAGGGTGTCTTGGGAGGGAAGTGAATGTATTTTGCAGGCGCAATGGACATGAGTCACTGAGGGACAGAGGACAGCGTGGACAGACTCTAAGGTGACCCGCATGATCCCACCTCCTGGTACTCACACCATTGTATAACCCCCCGCCCTAGGGTGTGGGCAGGGCCCGTGCCTTGCTTCTAATCAATAAAGCGCAGCAAAGATGACGGTATATATGTGATTATGCATGCAGAGTATGTAACATCCATGATCGTTACACTGGTCTTGCTAGAGCACTGACTCCCTTGCTGGCTTTGAAGGAGGCTGCCGTGTTGCGAGCTGCCATATGGAGAGGGCCATACAGCAAGGAGCTGGAAGACACGTCCAGCTGACGTCCAGCAAGAACTGAGGCCTTCCGTCCAGCAGTCGGCAAGGATATGAAGGCTGCCCCTCGATGAGGACCCAGCCCTGGCCCGCAGCGTGACTGCCGTCTTACGGAGGACCCAGTAAGCTGTGCCCACGCTCCCGATCTTCAGAAACTATGAGCTGATGTGTGTTGTCTGAAGTTGCTAAGTTTCCGATCATTTGTTCCAAGCAGAAGAGAACGGACACCGTCTACCAGCCGTCCTCAGTCTGAGCCTCACCTGCACCTCTCTGACCTCGTCTCCAGCCACTGTGCCCTGGCTCACTCCACACTAGCCACAGGGCCCACTTGCTGATCACCAAAACCACCAGGCAAGCATCTGCCTCCCAGCCGTGGCATTTGCTGTTCCCTGTTCCTGGAATGCTCTTCCTGCACTTGAAAGCAGGACTCACTCCCTTGCCCCCTTCAGATTATTGCTAAAGTTTTGCCATCACAGTGAGGCCTTCCATGGGCACCCTTTTAAAAATTGCAACTCACCTCTGCCCCAACTCCCATACTCCCTACCCCTCTTTCTTCTTTATTTTTCTCCAATTCTTTTTAAAAATCATTTTTGCTTGGTTTTCGGTTTGTTTTTTACTGTTGCGTCCCCAGATCATAGGAGCTGCTCATCAAATACTAGCAGAGAAGTTAAAGGAACCAGAGAGATTAGTGGAGTCTGCAGTAAGGATAAGGTTAAAGTTAAGATAACAGAAGAAGAGACGGAGGCTGGAGGGCATTTTCTGGCTGTCAGATGTCTGCAGACTCCAACTTCGGACATGCTTTTCTCGGGAACACTCCTCATTATATAAAATATGATCCTGGGAATTCCCTGGCGGTCCAGTGGTTAGGACTCCGCACTCTCATTGCCGAGGGCTGAGATTCCATCCCTGATCGGGGGAACTAAGGTCGCACAAGCAGTGCAGCGCAGTGCGGCCAAAAAAAAAAGAAAAAGAAAATAGGATCCTGCAGGTGGGGAAGGGACTGCATAAAATAGCTCTATGAAATAGCAATGACTGGATACATCGAATTACTCCAGGTATGTGAAGAGGCTGACATAACGTTACCCCTGGTAAGTGGTCTGTAGTGAAGGAGGTGCCCCTCGTCAGACCCTCGTTATGATCGTGAGACACCCAGATTCTCACGTGACCCAGGAACTTAATCCGGGTCACTCAGGTATTTCATTCCAGATCTAGGAATCAGAAAGGAGGTCTCCGGACTCCGCAGCTGGAGAAAGTGTCTCACGGGAAGTTTCCCTAGGAGCCCGGTCCTCTGGAGTAGGAAGCGGCAGCTGTAGGTCCAAATCCAGCTCTGCCACCGAAGTGCCACATATCCTGGGGCATTTGCTCCAGCTGGGAGAGGCGCGGAATGCGGCCACTTTCTGACCAGGCAGAGATGAGGGAGCTGCTGTTTGCCAGGTGCTCGGGGGCCCGGGTCGACACACAGAAGGGAGGGCAAGAGGCTCCCACCACGGAGAAGCAGGCCCCCTGCAGCTGGAGATTTTCCGCCGCAGCAGATCTCACCGTGGCTCTCTGGGTGTCTGACGGGCCCAGGCAGAACCCCCAACCCTGGCCTGTCATCTTGCGATGGCTCCCTTGGGTACCGTGGGGAGGGGGGCTGGTGGAGGCAATATGGCTGGTTTAGGGCGGAGCCAGCGCAGCGATCCCAGACCTTCGGGGATGGGTGATGGGCGAGAAGCGTCATTTTCATATGCAGAGAACAGCACACGGTTTTTCAGATCTGGGCCCAGCCCTCAAGGTCACTGCCTTTCTTCCTCAAAGAATAGGAGTTGGGGTGCTTCTCCTTGCTTGGTGGCCACGCTCAGCCATGGGCCCAGGCCTGGTCGATGGCTCTGGGTTCAAGCCCCAGCTTTCCTCCTTAGTACTGTGTGATCTTAGGGAAGGCACTCCACTTCTCTGAGCCTCGTTTTTCTCACATGCAAGATGGTGGTAATGACACCTGTTGCCTGTAGGTAAGATTAGCAGCCACCCATCCTGCCACACACATTCTCTTTTCTTCTCACTCTATCCTTTTCACTTAGTGAATCTTATCTATACTCATGGCTTCAGTTTAGAAATTGTGGGTTGTTTTTTTTTAAGGTTTAAGTTCCATGCAGTAAAATTCACAATTTCCGTGTACAGCTCTGAGAGTTTTGACATGCGTATAGCTGTGTGACCACCATCACAATCAAGGTACAGAGCAGTCCCACCGCTCCCGCAAAGCCCGTGCCCTCACCCCCAGCTCCTGCAGTCAGTTCTCCCCCGCTCTGTGCTCCAGGCTGCACTGATCTCATTTCCACCACTAACGATTACTGTTCTGCATGTCATGCAAATTGAATTACGCATATGTACTCTTTATATCTGATTTCTTTCCCTAAGTGTAATGCTTCTGAGCTTCATCCATTTCGTTACACGTAGCTGTAGTTTGTTTCTTTTTGTTGACAGGTAGTATTTCATTGCGTGGATTCCATTGCACGGATTCCAGTTGCGTGGATACCCACAATTTGTTCATCCACTCATAACTGAAGCACATTTGGTTTGTTTCATTTTGGGGGTGTTGTGAATCATGCTGCAGTGAACATTACTTGCAAGTCTTTGTGTGGACAAATGTTTTTATTTCCGTAGGACAAATATCTAGAAGTGCAATTGCCAGGTTGTACGCTAAGTATATGTTTAACTTTTGAAGAAACGGCCTGTTTTCCAAAGTGGTTGTACAATTTCACACGTCCACCAGTAATGGGTGAAAGTTCTGGTTGCTCCACATCCTGGCCAGCGTTTAATTTTGTCAGCCTTAAAAAATGTTTGCCATTCTAGTGAAACGGTATCTCATTACGGTTTTAATTTTGCATTGCTTTAATGACTAATGACGTTGAGCTCTTTTTATGTACATACTGGCCATTTAGAGAATTTGTGAGCTGCCTATTCCAGCCCTTTGCATGGCTGTAGTTTTTATTAGCTGTTCTCCAGACCTTACTTCTGGGTCCTGGACGAAGATGCCAGTGGCATTCTTGATACCCTGCTGGGACGCCTCAAAGGGAACCTAACTGAACATAAAGGTAAACTCATAACCTTCCCCCTCACCCGTCCTCCATTCTCCAACCTCGCACTCCATCGCCGATACACGTCTTAGTAAATGACCTCACCGCCCACACAGCGGCACAGACCAGAAGCCTAGGAGTCATTCCCCGTACACACTCTCCTCTATTCTCCCCGCCTCTGTCCATGCCATCACTTTTCCTCCTCCCTGCCTCTTAAATCCATTCAATCCTCTCTCCCCACTGTAGCCTAAGCCACCATCCTCCCTCCCCTGGATTATTGCAATAGCCTTCTTTCTAACTAGTTTTTCTCCCTTCAGGCTGTTCTAACATTTGTCGATGAAAATTCAATTATCAAGTTAAGAAGAAAAAAAGGGAATTTTATTCGAGCCAAACTGAGGCTTCTTACTGTAATCATTTTGGTCGCACTGCACAGCTTGTGGGATCTTAGTTCCTCGACCAGGGATTGAAGCCAGGCCACAGCAGTGAAAGTGCCAAGTCCTAACTAGTGGACCACCAGGAAATTCCCCAAACGGAGAATTATAACCTGGGAAGCAGATTCTCATAAAGCTCTGAGAACTGCTCCGCCTGCTAGAAGTGGAAGGCACGTCAAGCACGTTTTTGGGATAAAGGCTGTACGTCAAAATGACACACTGATGTTCTACATAAAGCGCACCAAGGATGCACAGTCCAGGTGAGTGCATACACAGCGAGCAGCAAGTCGCCCTGACCCCCTGCAGAGCTGGGAAAGAACGTTCTTCTTGTAAGAAGTTACATTGCTAGCATCAGAAGAAAGAAAAAAAATTGATCTCCACAGCTAAGAAGGCGCTCCCATCTTTGAAAAGTTTTGATTAATGTGTAATGCAGGTGCACACTGCACATGAGGGAAGGGGAGAGAAGGCCCAAACAAACCCACAGAGAGAATTTTATGTTTAGTTTTTTCTTGTCCTGCCTTAAAATATAATTTTTTTTTTTTTTTTTGGCCGCGCCGCATGGCATGTGGGATCTTAGTTCCCTGACCAGGGATCGAACCTGTACCCTCTTCAGTGGACGCACGGAATCCTAACCACTGGACCGCCAGGGTTTTATTTCATCACACGGTAACAGTGCAAGAACTTTTCAAAAACAGATTTGAGGGTTTCCCCGGTGGCGCAGTGGTTAAGAATCCGCCTGCCAATGCAGGGGACACGGGTTCGAGCCCTGGGCCAGGAAAATCCTATATGCCGCAGAGCAACTAAGCCTGTGCGCCACAACTACTGAGCCTGCGCTCTAGAGCCCGTGAGCCACAACTACTGAGCCCGTGTGCCACAGCTACTGAAGCCTGTGTGCCTAGAGCCCGTGCTCCACAACAAGAGAAGCCACTGCAGTGAGAAGCCTGCGCACCACAACAAAGAGTAGCCCCCGCTCGCAGCAACTAGAGAAAGCCCACGCACAGCAATGAGGACCCGACGCAGCCAAAAATAAACAAATAAATAAATAAATTTATTTAAAAAACCCAAAACAAAACAGATTTGATCCCATTTACTCTCCTATTTAAATACTTTGTGTGTGTGGTGGGGGGGGGGGGAGGAATTCTATTTAGATTTTTTGTTTTTTAATTTTTATTTTTTGGCCATGCCATGCCGCCTGCGGAATCTCAGTTCCCTGGCCAGGGATCAAACTCGCCCTCCATGCAGTGGAAGCTCGGAGTCTTAACCACTGGACCGCCAGGGAAGTCCCCTATTTAGATTCTTAATGGCTTTCCATAACTTCTAGGAGAAAGATCAATTCCTAATGGGATTTATAAGACTGGGCCATGTTCCAGCCAGGTGGCTTTCTTTTCCTGGGATGCCAGGCTCTCTCCTGCCTCAGGGCCTTTGCACATGCTGTCCCCTCTGTCTGGAACAGTCATTCCTTGTTCTTTACTTCACTAACACCTGCTTATTCTTCACATTTCTGTTCACACATCACTTCCTCAGGGAAGTCTCCCCTGACCCCAAGGCTAGTTTAGGTCCTGCTACTACATGCCCTGAGGGAACCCTATAATATTTTTACTTAGCACTGATCAGCTTATAATGATGTATTTCTAGGATCACTAGGTTAACCTATGTTTCTCTCACTAGACTCGTAGGCTCTATGAGGACAGAGACTGTACTTTGTAGATCCCGTGTCCCTGGTACCTCACCCCAGGGCCGCTATGTAATGTGTGGGCCCCACGTAAAATGAAAATGCAGGGCCCTGTTCAAGAAGTAGGAAAAAGTGTCATTAAAGGTAGTAAAATATACAGCTTTTTCTCTTCTTCCGTCTTCTCTTTCTCTCTCGACTCGTCATAGTATTTTAAAAAAAAAAAATTGTTTTTGATCGTAGTTGCCTTACAGTGTTGTGTTAGTTTCTGGTGTATAACAAAGTGATTCAGTTATATATATCTAATGGAAAAGAATCTTAAAAAGAATATATGTATCTAGATATATTCTTTCAAGATTCTTTTCCATTATAGTTTATTTTAAAAAATATTTTATTGAAGTATAGTTTGTCATAGTACTTTTATTTGCTCTTTCATGTTATCCTAAGTTAAAAGGTTAAAAAATAAATTCAAATTATTGTCACGAATTTTCATTCATCTTTACACTGTTTTTGCAAATTTTAAATGGAAATATGAGCCTTTTAGCTGCTGTGTGGAATCACCTAAGTCACACAGTTCACGGCGGGTTCATGTGTATGTATTTCATTCTTACGGGAGCAATGGACGTGCTGCATGAATGAACTCGGACGTTTCTCTGTCCCTCCTGACATGCGCCATTCCACCCCAACACTCTGCCTCGGGTCACTGATGACTCAGGCAGGGCTGCAAGGAAAGGGAGCTGGCGGCTGCTCTGTCTTTTCCTTTCCTTCCGTGTAACCATTTTTAGCCTAAGCGTTGGTTAATAGGGACATAACATTAGTGGCAAAGGATGTGATAAGGTTCCTTGGTCATTTGTGTCTCTTCGAATGTCACTGCCTTCTTTCTGCGCACAGAGCCAGCTCTGCGTTGGATGGGTGGTGTGGCCTCTCCAGCCTTTGGGCGCCCCACCCGTCAGTCGTGGACCTGACAGCCCTCCCCCCATGCTGACTTGAGTCTCCCTGCACTGACCCCATGGTGTGTGTCCCCTGGAGCTCCCTGCTCATGGGGTGTCGAGAAGCCTGCACGGGAGTGGGCTGAAGGGACAGGACACACTCGCATGACTCATCTCCTGTCCGTGTGCGCGCTCCCCTGCACTGGGCTTCCCTGACAACCTTACAAAACAACAACGTCAAGGTAAAATGATTAACGATTTCAAGATGTTGACAGCAGAGCATTAAACCAAATGCAGGGTCCTTCTGAGCATAGGACCCTGTGTCATTTCACAGGTCACATGCTCATGAAGGTGACCCTTCAGAACATACATAGTAGACACTCAAAAAACGTGTTAAATGAATGAGTGAGGGGTGACACTTGATATAAGAGAAACAGTTCATTTGGTTTTGATAAAAACTAAAGACCTCCCTCCTCTATCACCTTGGAGATGCAACATAAATGTCAGAGGGGCACCCCTGCCTGGAATTGCCTGTTCGGGGAGAGATGCTTCCTCTCATGTTTCAGAGTGAGAGTGAGAGAGGAGGGGAGAGGGGGCGGAGAAAGGCTGATGGGTCTCCAGACTCGCCTGTCAATTAATCACTGCATTTTGCATGTACAGCATGTAACACCTTGTAGCCTGTGCTCTTAAGACATGGCCTCTGTGTGAATTAAGCTTCACAGCTCACTGCCTTCACACACCTCCTCCCCACCTTTCAGCCTCCACCCTTACTCCAAGAGACCCAAAGTTGCTACTTCATCTGCACAGGACTTCTGGGAGCCAGCCTGGAGGGAACGGGGAGCAGAGCAGCTCAGCCGAGGTTAGACCTGCTGGCTGCTGGGTGATGCTGATTCCTTGTCTCTGGCTCTGACTTGGGTCCACAGCTCGGCTCGTGCAGAACGATATTTGAGCATCGCAAAGGCCAGGAGACAGGAGACCTCAGCTCAAGATCTGGCTTTGCTCTACAGCACTCCATCGTGTGACCCTTCTCGAGGTCTCTGTCAAATGAGAAAATGAACTAGATAAGTGGTCTACAAGCAGTGTTCCCAGAACCTCCAATGTCTCAAGAATTACACTGGTTGGAGGAAGGGAGAGTCTCCCCACCTTCAGTCATTGATCACCATCATCAACACCACCACCACCATCATCACCACCACCATCACCACCACCACCATCATCACCATCATCAACACCACCACCACCATCACCACCACCACCACCATCACCATCAACACCACCACCACCACCATCACCATCATCAACACCACCACCACCACCATCACCATCAACACCACCACCACCATCACCACCACCACCATCATCACCATCAACACCACCACCACCACCACCATCACCACCATCATCACCACCATCACCATCATCATCATCATCAACACCACCATCACCACCACCACCACCACCACATCATCATCATCACCATCATCATCACCATCATCATCACCATCATCAACACCACCATCACCACCACCACCACCATCACCACCATATCATCATCATCACCATCATCATGGCAGACACTCACTGCTCCAGGGGTTATCTTAAGGCTTTAGATGCAGTAACTCACTTAGTAGTCACAAGATTCCTATAAGATGGGTTTTAACCATTACGCCCATCTTCAGATGACGAAGCTGAGGAGCTGAACAGTTAAGTGACTCGCTCCGGGTCGCACAGCTGGTAAGTGGCGGAGCAAGGACTTAAACCTTGTAGCCTGGCTCTACAGTACACCTACGCAACCACACCATTCCCATGTCATCTAACTACCTGCCTCTCCATTCATCCACCCATCCAAGTTCCACGCAAGAGTCTATTGGATAAAGAAGGATTCTTCTGAAAAATTATTAAAAATGATAAAGAGGTGAAAACTACTAAATATTGTCATTCAAAATGGAGAAGCCCCAGGGGGTGGTGTGCTAGGATTGCTTCCCACTTCCTGGGTCATTCTCAGAGCAGCTTCTGTGGGTGGGGCGGGGGGGTGGTGAGGAAAAGTTGGCAGCAATCAGAAAAAGAGAATATTTCAAAACAATTTGTCAAATGTTACACCCACAGCTTCTGTGGAGACGATGCCATGTGAGAAAGTCAGGCAGTTTCGCTGTGGCTTCCTCCCTCCTCCCTCTCCCTCATCTCTCCTTATTCCTGGAAAGGCAGAGCTGCAAGGGGTTAAAAGGGATTGGCTGGTATAATGAGACTTCAGAGGGCTGAACTTGACCCATGGGAGAAAGGTCAAGGGAGGCAGATCACAGCTCAACGTAAGTAGCATCTTCCTAGCCATGCTGTCATCCTGAAATTAGACAACATCTTGTGATGCAGGGACTTGCTTGTCCTGGGAAATCTGGGGCAGATCCTGGTGATTAGGGACGACACAGTGGGATGCTTGCATTTTGGGGGGAGGGTATCCTCAGGTAGGTGAGCGCCCAGGCCGTTCTTTCTCTTGGATCCAGTGATTCCACCTCCACCCCGACTCCACAGCGGGACTCCTGAGGTCTGGAGAAAAGCAGACCTTGGCCCCAGCTCACGGGCTTGTCAGGGGCAAAGAGGAAGGATTTGAACCAGTAACCAGGGCTCTCAGACCTGTGGCTCCAGCTGAAGCTTCTCAAATGTTCTCAGTGACACCGCACAGCACTCCCTCAAAGAAGGAGGACAGTTCTCTCCATGCCCTTCTCACTCCAGGGCTTTCTGGAGCATCTCTATGCATCTGCCGTGGAGGCTTATGACCTTCTCCAAATTCAAGGCAGGCCTTTTGTTGGGGCTGGAGATGGGGGGACAATGGCGGAGGGGGATTCCCACCCTCAGCTGGGCCCACAGGTTCTGTTTGGATCTGGACTTCCTCCTAAAACAACGTATTCACCACTTGCCTGTTCACACGGAACATTCACAGATGTGAGCTCAGGGGATACCGTTACTGACCCCTTCACAGATGGAGGTGGGGATGCGCAGAGACAGCGACCATGACTCCGGGGAAACCTGTACTGCTCCTACTCCGGAAGCAGGCAGCGTGCACTCTACAGCAGGTACCGTGTAACCACAGCATCTGCACGAGGTTCACCGTACGGGTGAAGGAACGCAGACTCAGAGAACGTGAGTAACTTCCCCAAGGTCTTATGGGTGGAAAGGGCAGAGTGAGGGTTCAAACCCACAACTGCCTTTTCCAGAATCCATGTTCTTTTTCCATTCCTAAATCCAGAGGAGCCCCAAGGAAATGGTATCTTGGAAGAATGGGTGTGCAGCTCTCTTCAAGCCAGAAAGCTTGGGATGCCTTCGGAATGGCCCGGAACCTGGCAGGACTGGCCTGATCCATCGGGGGGCAATTAGGGTGACTAGGGCTTCCCCAGCTCAAACCCCGACTGCAGGATGACCTCGGAGGCTCCTTCTGAGGCCCATGCCATGAACTGCACACCTTCAACTGAACTACACTCTGTGAGACACAGAAACGCCACCTCCTGGGCTGCATTTGAAAGAAGCCCTGTCTGAGGAGACCCAGGGCAGCCCGGCCTGAGGCGGGTCTCAGGCTCTGGTACCTACTAGCCTTGGGAAAGCCACGTTATTCCCGTGTGCCCCTGCACCCTTTTCTGTAAAATCAGGTTAGTACAGATACTCCATGGGCTTTCTGTGAGGACTAAATGGCACCGTGTATCTGTGAAAGTACTTTGTACATGGTATAGCATTACTATATTTATTTCTGTATTATATAAGCTTTATTAAAATAAAGCTGATTTTATTGGACACGTGCTCTGTGCCAGGCATGGCTCTAAGTGCTTTAACGCTTCACCTCACTTAAGCACACATACAGGTATAAGGTCATTGCTGACCATCCCCTAAAGTATTCTCTCTACGTCCTATCAGGATGTCTGAATATGTGGTGCAGAGGAAAAGGAGTAGGGGCTTAGAACAGGAGACCTGGGTTCCAGTCCTGGTTCTGCCATCATTGGCGGTGTAACGTCAGGAAAGCTACTCACCCTCTCTGAGCCTCACTTGCCACATCTGAAAAATGTACTTGTCTTGCTAACCACTCGCTGAGAATCAAATAAAATGAATACGTGTGATGGCACATCTTACGCACTATTTATCCTTACAATATTCTTACAACCTATGATGGGGATTCAGTTATTATTCCCATTTTACAGTTAAGAAAACCCAGGCCCAGAGAGTGAAATACAAATTCTGGCTAGGACTATCGTCACGGTTATTATATAATAAGGCAAACACCTGTGAAAACAGACCCAAAAGGTCAATGGAAGCGGCTGTGTTTGCTTCACTTCCCTGTAGGCTGACAGCCTGATTTATTTCCAGCCCTGGCAACGAAATACACGAGAAGCATGTGTGAGCCCGAGTTCTGGTTTGCATGGAGCCCAGAGGCAGAGGGTTGGATGAAATGCTCCCGAATGCCCCCTCTAGTTGTCTGGCATCCGTTGAACCTCGTGGGCCGGAGCAGACACCGCCACCGTTTCTTCCCCAGCCCCACCTGCCCATCTGGCGAGCTGTCCAGTCAGAGCCATGTGTGAAATCTGTGGGTCTTCTGTGCTGAAGTGAGAGGATTCCCACCCCACTCATCCCCCACCGTGCGAGGCATCGGCATCGTGTGGACAGAGGTGGCAGCACCTTCTGATCTTGTCAGGTCGTTGAGGGAGAAGAAAGGCACAAATTCACACCCTGGGCCAGAAACACTGAATCCCTTGCTGTCCATTGGGCATCAAAGCCCTCATCAGTATTCCTTCTGCTCTTACCAAGTTACCCTAGAATTATAATTTTACCAACATATATGTCATAGCTAAGAAGGAAGTCTTAAAACCCCACCTCCTTCAGGAAGTCTTCCTGAACTGATCTCAATGCTGAAACATTTTATTGTTGATTATGCATACACGTAGAAAAGTACATACACACACCACACACACAATTTAACCAAGTGTCCTACCATGTCATTTTAAAAGAGACATCGGAGGGACTTCCCTGGAGGTCCATGGTTAAGACTCTGTGCTTCCACTGCAGGGGGTGTGGGTTCGATCCCTGGTCCGGGAGCTAAGATCCCACATGCTGCACGGCATGGCCAAAAAATAAAACAATCCATCAGTAAGAAAACAAAAGAGACATCGGAGGCTCAGGGGGTAAAGTGCCATTTCCTGTGGCTGGATTCTTCCCTACGACTAAGCATAACGGCGCACTGTCCTCTCTCTCACCACTCCCAACCACCACCTGATTCTTCCACTGAACACATATCACTGCAATATTGGCCCAAGGCCCTGGGATGAGGGCAGATCGGGTGTGGGGTGGGTGCCCAGATTTACAAGGCGCTAATTCTTGCCCTGGAGGAGTCTGCAGTCTAGGAGGAGAAGACAGCTACACGGATAACCAGGTAACAGAGAGAGTGGTTAAGGTCAGAGAGAGAGAGACGTCAAGGTGCTATGAGAATCCAAAGAAAGAAGAGAGGATGCAAGATGCTCACGGTGTAAGGGGTCTTTATACTGGATCTTGATGGGATGGGATCTGGACATGCAGGGATTCAGAGTGAGGAAGAGCCCTTTACACAGAATAGAAAATACCAGGAAGATGGACTTCCCTGGCAGTCCAGTGGTTAGGACTCCGTGCTTTCACTGCCAACAGGTTCCAATGCCTGGTCGGGGAACTAAGATCCTGCAAGCCGCATGGTGTGGCAAAAAAAAAAAAAAAAAAAAAGTGTCCTGAAAGGGGAATAGTAATCTCTTCCCAGCCATCCTCAGAGGGTGGATTGAGGATGACATGATAACGAACACGAAGGTGTCTTGTGAACTGGAAAGGCATCCCCTTTATTGCTCTCCAGCCCAGGAGCTCTCCACATTAAGGTGCATCAGAATCACCTGAGGTGCTCATTAAACATGTAGTTTTTGGCTTCCGGCCATAAAAAATTGGCCAGAAGCCAAGAACTGGGACTGCATTTGCCCTTCTATCGGCGGCTAGAAAATTGTTATATTCCAGTATACACATACATTTAAAAACCAATATTCAGACATTGGAAAACTAGCTGCACAAGGGCTATGGTTCCTGAGAAAAGGAATGCAAACTACATGAGCCCTGATCGCCCTGGCTTGCAACCTGGGAGATTGCTATGCAGGGAGGGGGACCAAAGCAGAGCACGACAATCTCTCTGAGTTGAGGTCACAGACACTGGAGCTTGGGGAGGCTCAGGTGGCCGGAATTTACGGGGTAGAGTTAGAGAAGAAGGAGTCACGCGAAGAAAGAGCTCCAGGAATCTGCAGAGAGCCCCCTTGAGTCTGTTGCTAAACACTGAACTGTACACATCCAGGGTAAAACTCTACAAGACTCAGCAAATAATGACAGGGTTTAAGCTGAACAATTCTCAGGGCTCACACAGGCTGGAAGAGATTAGAGCTCTGACCAGCCAGACTGAAGAGATCTTGAAGGTGTTCAATCAGATGACAGAGTGATCGCACCATAGCAGTAGGGATAGATTAGCCCTAGAATAATGATTACTCTAGACTGGCCCTTCAAAAAAGCCTGAAAAGTAGTCTTGAAAGGACCAAGTGGATCCACAGGTAACTCAACTACTTGCAAAAACAAAGCACAACACTCTTTAAAGGAAAACAACAAAATCCAGCACTCGACAAAGTCACATTCACAATGTCCAACATAGCATAAAACAATTACTAGGTATGTGAAGAAGCAGGAAAGTGAGACCCAAACTAGGAGAAAAACATAAACATAATGAGGTGAGAAATGTAAGATATAAAAAAGAACTAAGTGGCACTTCTAGGGGTAAAACTCTCCTCACAAAGCTCAGAGGGAAAGAAACACTAGGAAAAAAAAATAGAGACTCAGTGACTTGTGGAATAATATCAATCGGTTTGGATAGTTTCTGTTGCTATATCTTTAAGTTTATTGATTTTTAAAATTCTGTAGTGTTTATCTGCTTTAATCCCATCCAATAAAACTTTCATTTTAGATACTGTATTTTCACCACTAAATGCTATCTATAAGAAAAAAGACTTTAAATTTAAAGACACAGATAAATTTAAAGGATGGGAAAAATGTAACGTGCTGTATTAGTTTTCTGGGGCTGCCATAACAAGTGATCACAAATGTTGTGGTTTAAGCCATTCAAATGTATTATCTTACAGCTCTGTAAGTTAGAAATCCAACATGGGTCTCACTGGGCTAAAATCCAGGCATTGGCAGGGCTGCGTTCCTTTCTGAAAGCTCTAGAGGAAAATCAGTTACTCTGCCTTTTCTAGAGATGACCCACATTCCTTGGCTTATGGCCTCTTCCTCCATCTTCAAAGCAAATAAAGGAGGTCTAGTTCTTCTCACATCACACTACCCTGACCATTCTTTTGTTGTCATGTCTCCATGTGCCTACAGCCAGGAAAGGTTCTCTGCCTTTAAGGAATCAGGTGGTTAGATTTGGCACACCTGGATAATCCATGACAATCTTCCCACCTCAGGGTCTTAATTTCAATGGCATCTGCAAAGTCCCTTTTGCCATGTCAGGTAATATATTCATAGGTTCCCAGGGGTAGGATATGAACATTTTGGGGAGCTATTAGTCTGCCTATCACACATGCAAACATTAACAATGAGAAAGCTGGAGTGGCTACCAGACACTTGCACATGAAACGTTCATCAAAACAGGCTGTAGACTGGACCATATAAAAGGCCCAGAAGTTTCAATAAATGTAAAAAAGATTGAACTCACACAGAGTATGCTCTCTGACCACAAAGGAATTAAATTAGAAATCAGGAATAGAAAGATTTGGAAGTAACAAGGGAAATTACAAAATATTTTGCACTGAGTGAAAATGAAAACAAAATTTGTGGGATGCAGCAAAAACAGTGCTGGGTGGGAACTTTAGAGCTTTGAGTGCTTATATTAAAAAAGAAGAAAGGTCCAAAGTCAATAATCAAACCTTCTGGGACTTTCCTGGTGGCACAGTGGTTAAGAATCCGCCCACCAATGCAGGGGACACGGGTTCGAGTCCTGGTCCAGGAAGATCCCACGTGCCGCGGAGCAACTAAGCCCGTGTGCCACAACTACTGAGCCCGCATGCCACAACTACTGAAGCCCACGCGCCTAGAGCCCGTGCTCCGCAACAAGAGAAACCACTGCAGTAAGAAGCCCATGCACCACAACAAAGAGTAGCTCCCTCTAGCTGCAACTAGAGAAAGCCTGTGTGCAGCCATGAAGACCCAACACAGCCAAAAATAAATAAATATATAAAATTTAAAAAAGATTTTTAAAACAGGCTAATATGAAAATATTATAAACAACTTCATGCCAATAAGTTTGACTCTTCAGATGAAATGGACACATTCTTAAAAGACACTTACATCTACTTCCTATTGCTGCTGTTTACCACAAAGATGGTGACTTTTATTTTTGGCCGCGCCACACGCCTTGCAGGATCTTAGTTCCCCAGGGACTGAACCCAGGCCCACAGCAGTGAAAGTGCCAAGTGCTAACCACTAGACCACCAGGGAATTCCCCCATTTAAAAGAACACAAATTCACCGTCCACCTTAGAGTTCCGGAAGCCAGAAATCCAAAATGCATCTCACCTCGCTAAAGCCAAGGTATTGGCAGGATTGCGTTCCTTCTGGAGGCTCTGGAGGAGAATGTGTTTCCCTCCCTTTCCCAGCTTCTGCATTCCTTGCCCTCTGGCTTCCAGACAGCAATTGCCTCACTGTGACCTCTGCTTCTGTTGTCACATCTCCTCTCTGACACTCTTGCCTCCCTCTTACAAAGACCCTTGTGATTACACTGGACCCATCAGATCATCCAGAATAATCTTCCCAATTCAAGATCCTTCACTTTACCGCATACTTAAAGTTGCTTTTGCCACATAAGTTAACATATTCACAGGTTTTGGCGACTAAGACAAAGGCATCCTGGGAGGTCATTCTGCCTACCAGAGACACAAATGGCCAAAATGGATACACAAAGAGAGGGAATGTTGAATAGCCCCATATCTACTAAAGATCTTCCCACAAAGAAGCCTCCAGGCTGGGATGGCTTCAGTGGTGAATTATGTCAAACATCTAAGGAAGAAATGGAATTTGACTCATCATACCAAACACAAAAATTAACCTGAAACGGATCATAGGCCTAAACATAAAAGCATAAACAAGAAAACTTCTAGAAGAACACATAGAATATGTTTTTGGCCTTGGGACAGGCAAAGAATTTTTGATAGGACACAAAAAGCATGAACTATAAAAGAAAGAAAGAAATTTTTCCTTCATCAAAATAAAAACCTCATCAAAAGACAATGTTAAGAAAAAAAAAGGTAAGCCACAGATTGGAGAAAATATTTGCAGTGCATACATCTGGCCAAGACTACTTTCCATAATAAGTAAAGAACTCTTACAACTCAAAAATAAGGCAAACAATTCACTAGAAACAGTGGGTGAGGAAGATAATGGCCAAATGGCCAAAAGCACATGAGAAGCTACTCGACAGCATTACGCAATAGGGAAATACTTACTAAAGCCATATTAATATACTCCTGATTGATAAAGTAAAAAAAAAAAAGGCTAAAAATACCAAGCGTTAGCAAGGATGCAAAACATCTGAACCTCTCACATACTGCTGGTCAGAATAAAAAATTGTACAACCACTTTGGAAAACAATCTGACAGTTTCTTATTAAGTTAAATATATATATATATATATATATATATTTAGTATATGACTTGGCAACTCCAATTCTAGATTTTTCCTTCTGATAAGACACATGTAACATAAAACATGAAACATATGAAAACATATGTCTACACAAAGACTTGTCCTTTAATGATCATAGCAGCTTTTTTCAAGATAACCAAAACCTGGAAACAACTAACATGTCCATTAATAGGTGAGTAGAAAAATTATGGTATACCCATACCATAGAAGACTACTCAGAAATAAAAAGGAACAAACTATTCATACCTATAAGAGAATAGATGAACCTCAAAAATATTATGCTGTGGGAAAAAAAAAGAAGACACAAAAGAGTATATACTGTATGATTGCCATTTACATGAAATTCTAGAACAGGCAAAACTAATCTGTCTTGACAGGAAGCAGATCAGTGGTTGACTGGGGATGAGGATGACGGCAACTGACTGCAAAGGGGCATGAGGTAGTAACCTCATTTTTTGCAGTGATGGAAATTTTGATTAGAAGGTGTATATATTTGTCAAAATTCATTGAACCGTGCACTCAAAGTGGGTACATATTATTACATGTGAGTTGTAACCCAATAACGTTTTTTTTAAATGAAACAAAAAAAGTTAAAAATATGAAAACACTTGGGCCCCATTCCAAGCGATTCCAACACAGCAGGACTAATACGGGGCCCAGAAATCTGCGTTTTAAACCAGCTCCATAGAGAATTATGCTGCAGGCTGTTTTGCTTATAGAAACGGTATTGGTTTCTATGAACACCCAACTCGTATTTAGACAACAAATCAACTAGGCAAGCAAAGAAAATTCAGAAGAAAAGTGTTTGAGTTTTTGTGGGCCCTCATCCCACCGCTCAACCTCCATTCCTCAGCTGGAATACCAGTCACTACCAAAGCATCCTCCTGGAAGCTGGCTCAGCTGTGGTTAAGCTCCCTTCACGCATTCTTTACAAAAGGAAGTCTGCTAGGAAAATGGATGGGAGGAAAGCACAGTAAAAACACAAGTGCAGAGAAACCAATATATTTATTTGCAGAGCACAGATCCTTTCCCATAATGTCATTCAAGTCTGGCACCAGACGGGCTTGGCTGGCCCAGCTCACGGGACACGTGGTACCAACAGATATGCCTACTCTGGGGGGGAACAGCAGGTCCATAGGGAGGCTGGTGGCCCACCTCGGTGGAAGATACAACAGTACAACAGATATGCTAAGGGTACTCATAGCCCAGAGGAAAGGGTCATTTTTTTGCCAGACTGGATTGAACGGAGGTGCTCTATTTCCATTCCGTAGTCTTTTCCTGCTGCCTGACATATCTCCCCTGTCTTCCTCTGTTCTACTTGTTGAAACACTTCGCATCCCTCAAGGCCCAGCTTGAATAACACCTCCGCCTTATCAGATCACCATAGTCAAACACAACTTCCCACTCCCCCCAACTCCTGCGGCACTTGGCTTGAAGAGCGCTTACAGAAATTTTGATTGGTATTTTAGATATTCATGTGCGTGCTGTATCTACTAGGCTGTAATCTTGATTATAGAAACTATAACTTATGGTCCATGCTAGGGCTAAACTACATAGTTCCTAGTACGTTACTTGGCACTTAGTGTGTGTTTTATGTACGTGTATTGTAGAAAGTAATGAATGATTCAGTCCATGCGGATTCCTATCTCTGAGCTTTTGCTTATGCTCTTCCCCCTTTCTAGAAAATCCTTCCCACTTCAAGTGTTATTCCCTCCAAGGAGCCTTCCCAAATCCCCAAGCTGTTGGGCTCCTATAGCGCTCTGGGCAATCTCTATCTTATCACTTACAACCACCACCTTCTATTGAAATTAAATATTACCTGTTTCTCCTACTTAATCAGAAGCGTCAAGAAGCCAAAGAGTCCGTCCTAGTCATCCTTATCTTACCACCACCTAGCACAGTGTTCGGTGTAGTATGCATTTCATAAATATTTTTCAAACAGAATGCTCTCTTAAGAAGTTTCTGGAAGCATTAGCCCTGTGACACAGAGGGCCCGGTTTATTTAGTCTGTGTTCCCATTAGAGTGGCCCAAACTGTCCTGAGGTCTCATTCCCAGACAAAATCCAGCGGAAACAGCCTTCCCACCCGAACTTTCTCCTTGGCTGGAGGGGTAGGACCGGATGTTCTCTGGGGTCCCTTACTGTCCTCTGATCCCCCCGATCCAGGGAAGCCCCCAGCAGAACAGACCGCCGAGCGTGTGGCCTCTCCTCACAAGGTCTTTAAGGTGGACCCTCGTCCTCTGGGATGACTGGACATAGGAAAAAGAACCCGTGACCTTTCAGACCACTTCTCTCTCCTTTCACCACCTTTCCTTTCTGCGCTTCCTCGTTCTCCCAGCCGCTCTCCTCCTCCTCTTTCCGCATCTGCTTCTGCTCTCCTACCGGTCCCACCGCACCCTCCCGGTGCCGCTGCTTCCGCCTGGCCGGCTTTCCCTTTCTCGCCAGTTGCCGCTCATCCATCCCGGGTCCCTTCGTTTATCCTGCTCCTCCGCCAGCCCTGCAGGAAGCCGAGACTCCTCACGAAGCGTAGAGGTGGGAGGTGGAGGGGAGGGGTGGGCCCTGGCGCCGCGGTCCCGCCCCTCGTGCGTGTGTGAATGTCTGTGTGGCGGTGACGCGGCGCCGGCGGAGAGCGAGGCGAGCGGATCGCCGGGGCTGCTCGGCTCCTGCGCGCCCTCGCGCTCCCCGCCGCCCGCCCAGGCGCAGGCAGGGCGCAGGCGGCGGCGGGCGGCATGGAGAGCTTGCTGGAGAACCCGGTGCGCGCCGTGCTCTACCTCAAGGAGCTCACGGCCATCGTGCAGAACCAGCAGAGCCTCATCCACACGCAGCGCCAGCGCATCGACGAGCTGGAGCGGCGGCTGGACGAGCTAAGCGCCGAGAACCGCAGCCTGTGGGAGCACCAGCAGCTGCTGCAAGCCGTGCCTCCGCCCGGGCTCGTCCCCCCGTCACCAGCCCCGCTGCCGGCCACCCCGGCCACCGCCGCCTCCGGGGCCCAGGAACAGCTCCGGGACCACGGACAGCTCCCGCCCACCGCGCCCGAGAAGCCCCCGCTTCAGCACCACGGACAGCTCCTGGCGCAGCCCCAGCCGGGCCCCAGCGGCAGGGCTCACGCATCCCAGCCGCCCCACCACCACCCGGCGGGGCCAGGGGCCGTCGCCGACAAGGAGAAGGAGCGTCCCCCGAGCTGTTGCGCCGCTGCTGGAACCCTCCTTCAGCACAAATCCCCCGCCGCCCTCGGCAAGGGCGTCCTGAGCAGGAGACCCGAGTGAGTGGGGAAGGCGGCACGGGGACCAACGTGCCGGGAGGAAGGGAAGCAAACGGGCGTGAGGAGGGGACAAGGGGGAAGTGGGGTGCACCCGAGACTGAAGGACTAGGGCCTTCAGTGTGCTTGCGGGGAGAAGTGTGTCAAGGAGGCTTGGGGGAAAGGAGGGAATGAGATCAGTGTCTGAGAGGGCTTGGGAGGTGTTGGAGCAAACGGGAGTATCCCAACCATCACTGGGGGCAAAGGAGGAAAGAAATGAGGGTTATTGGAAACTGGCAGATTTTAAAGGGGACAAGACTGGGGGGCAGATTAAACTGAAGGAAAGAGAACAGTTGAAGAATCTTTTCAAGTTAGGAAAAATCTGGATGGGAGTTTGGGTAGTAAAATTATTCGAATGGAGAGTGAGCTATGAAAAAGACAGAGGCTTGGCAAAGAGACGTGTTGAGAGCTTTGAAAAGGGCAGGGTCCAGGAACAGCAGACCTGGGGTCTGAGGGGATTCAGAAGGCAGAGCACAAGGCTGAGAGGCAGGATGATGTGAGAAGGCGGGGGGCTGGAGACAGAGGAAGAGGAAGGGTGGGAGAAAGCGTTTCCCAGAGGAACGAGGTGGCTGTTTAAGTGATGCAGTGGGAGTCCAAGCCAGCAGTGGCTCATTTGGACACGCTTACTCTGCTCTGACCTGAGTGGGCACCTTTCTTCTGAATGCCCACAGACCCAGAGGGGTGCAAGGTAACAACCCACCAGGCCCATAGAGGGTCCCTTTATAGTGTCCGGATTCAGCCTGGTTACAGCTTTTTCCTCTGACTCAAGGAGGATTTCTGTGCTGGGTGTTAGCAGTCGTGGAAAGGGGATAATGATGAGAGAGACAGTTGGCTTGCGGAGATGGTATTTGGGTGGAATTCCTGTTTAAATCTCTGTTGTGGCTGGTGACTGCAAACCTTGCTTCCCCTGGTTATTTGGTGATGACTGGAATCCCATGTTAGGTCCAGAGAGAAATATGCTCATTAGCCCCTGATGAGAAACTCTAGGACTTCAAGCTCTTTCTTTATGCCCAATGTCCATGAACTAGAGATATGGGGAGAAGAGATGAAAGAGGATTGGAATATTCTCTCTTCTGCATTGGGAAGGCTGTGACCAAGTCAGCTTCCTTTCTCTCATTAGACAGGTGATAGAAGAACACCTCACGGGAAATCAGAACCTAGTCAGCGCCTGCCCCTGACGATGGGGATGCTAAGGGAGTTGGGGGAGGGGGTGGGAAGGGTGGAGAGCCAAGAATCATCTTCAGCAGCCTTGGCGTGCTTTAGTCTAAGGCTACTTGTGAAGACTTGATGTAGACTCATTTTCTCCTCGCATCTACTGCAGAGTTAGACAAGTTGGGTCAGGACACAGGGTAGATTTGACCAGAACTTCGGGTCCTTAGGCAGAAGATCCAGGATGATCTCGTAGCATTTGATGCAAGTCCCAAGAAGATGTGGTTTTCCTTCCTACCTTCCTCAATGGCCCATTTGCCCTTCCTTCAGTTTAATGGTTTTCTTTCCTTATCTGGCAGAAAAAGCAGAAAGTCAGTTTTCCCTCAGTGCCCATGGCTCAGTAAGAGGCAAAAGGCAAAAAAAAAAAAAAAAAAAGGAAAAAGAATCCAAGATATTATGTGGCTTTTTCCCCAAATACGGGCAGCTATTCCATTCCATTTCCCGGGAGTAGCCACGGCTTCGTGGGAATTGTGCTTCTTCACCTGATTCCGCTCCTCACGCCCTTTGGTGTCTCCCTCCTCCTCCACCACGTCCCCACATTCTTTGCATCCCTTCAGGGGACTGTGTGGGCAAGACCGGTTGAGGAAAGATCATTTTTCTTGGATAAGGACTTTGCTGTGGCCCCCAAGGTGGCTTAAAGAGCCCAAACTCTCCTGCTCAGGTGCTCTTGCTGGGAATCCAGGGATTTTAGGAATCACCTGGATTCCTACCCATCCTCACATGTCAAAACTGGAGAGAAACCGTCATGTCCTCATCTTTCCTTCTCCCTTGTCCTGCTTTTGCTTCCCAAGGGAGCAGAACAAAAATAAGTAGTTAAGATGGTGGAAGAGAGTGGAAGTTTTGGAAATCTTTCACGCGGGAAGTTGTGCCAGGCACCAAGAGGTTAAACCCAGCAGTAACTCCTTCCTTTCTCCAGATCCTCCAGCTTTTCCCCCCTGCTCCCCAAGCCCGGACACCCAGAGACTTAGGGAGCTCAGACACGCATGCCTCCTCACTCTTCCTGCAGCTCCCTCCCCACTCGCATGGGAAATCATGAACATCAAGACGGACTGAATGCCCTTTGGACCACCCATTTCTTCCCACTGTTTTGCTTAACTTCAGTCCAAGTTTCCCCCCCAGAATCTCAGGAAGGAATCATCTTTGCTGACTAGGTGTTTAGCCCCACCCTGCTCTCCACCCACGACCCCAATTTTGCACGTCTTGTCCTCCTCTGCCCAGCCTCTCAGTGGTGTAGGGCTAGATGCAGGCAGCCGGCAGGGGCACCTCTCCATGGATCGGGTGACATGGGGAGAGGGAGAGCTGAGCCAGCAGCCCTCTCCCTGGGGCCTCTCCTGGGGATCTCCCTGATGAATCAGTTCTCTACTGGGCATGCTGACGTAGGAGGAAGAGCCAGCGGAGGGGGTCCCTGGGTCATAATTTTGCTGAAATCCGTTCTCATTTCTTACTTCCCCTTCTCTGGACTCATCAGGTTGAGAATGCAGCTCTGGTGAGGTTGCCGAGGGGTGGGTGGGGGTTACCAGGGGCCAGGCAGCGTGAGATGCCTCACCGCACGGCTTATCTCTTAGCCCCAGAACTCATCTTCCTCCCCAAATCCAGGAGAGGCAGGAGCCCTGGGGACCCTGGGGCTGGGAAATAATAGATTGTTTAGCTGTCATCAGATCTGCATTAACAGGCAACCTGGCCTCTCTCCCTCCTTCAGCTGAGGGAGCTACTGAAGGTGATGGCCTTGGACGTCGGGCCAAGGAAGCAACAACACGGGTGTGGGTGAGCTCAAAGGCATGACGGAAGAACAACACCCGAGGGGTTAAAATTCTTTCTCTGCTGCTTCCTGGCTCTCGCTAAACTCCAGCCCCCACTGCCTTTGCCTCTTAATGAGAGCAGCAATCTAGCTTCCTCCTCTTTATTTCTTCAATCAAGGCTCACAGCATCTACAGAATTGATTATCCCTTTCCTGGCTGGAGCCAGAGCCTCAGCTTGACCCGGCAAAATTCCCCTCCGCGTCGTGGAAGCACACGACCTGACCTGAAGCTCCTGGCTTCAGTGTGGCCACAACTTCTCTGTCTGAGCACATGTTGGTCCACCCACCCAGCTGTGCATTTAGAGCCAGTGGATCCCAGTGTCTGCCCAAGTCCCCAAGCCCACAGGCAGAGGATTACTGGAGGGTGGCAAAGATTCTTGCCTTATAATTCAAATTCAGCACCTACCCTGGGCTCCCTACCTCCAAGGCACCACGAAGTCCGAATAGCTCCCGTGTTCTCCTCTTCCTCCCTTGTCTTTCTTTACAGCCTTCCTCTTCCTCCCTACTTTCCCCCTTCTCCTTTTTCTTCCTTTGCTCTTACCCTCCTTCCCTTCCCTCAAATATGTTCCCTCTCCTGTATTTTCTTCCTTCCATCCTTTGCTTCCATTTAAGCTGCGTAGGGAAGTCTCCTCCTCTCTGCTCCCATCCTAAGCATAAACTGAATCTTGAGTCATCTTTTGAGCACCACGGTCTCATGCTACCTGGAGGCCGGGGCACGGCTGGAAGACCACTGGACGTGCTTTTTAGCCTGTTGTCTGAGATGCTGATTGGAGCCGGCATCTCTGCTCCTACTGAGTCAGGGTTGTCTGCCTGGAGGTGGCAGACAGCCAAGACTGGCCCCTCCTGGGAGCTATTAAGAGAGCATGACGGTCTGTCTGTCAGTCAACTCTACTGTATCAAGCGTCTGGTCCGTTCAAAATCCTGCACTCTGTGCTGCAAAAAGACAGGAAAGATGCCGACAGTCCTTGCTCAACACACTCGAGACACAGATCTAGAAACATCTAAATAAGTGGAAGCAGCCTGCAGGTGCCCAGAGCCATCCTCTATCAGAACAGAATGGGGTTAAGAGGGTGAGCGTACAAAGCATGTTCAGAGCCCAGAGAGAAGGTTTCCTTGGTTGGCGTCAAGGGCTTATGTCAAGAATAGCGAGAACCAAGGAGAGCTGGAAGGGGGACGGAGCCGGGAGGAGCCGATCCACAGAGATGTCTGTGCTACGCGTGCTCACCATCCCACCCTCTGACCTACAGCCCCTCCCCCCATCATCCCTCCCCCGACCAGGCTAAACCCATCCACGTGGGACAGAGATCTGGTGCCGGGGTCCTTTCTGCCTTGCGGCCAAAAGCCCTTCTTGCTGAGGAAGCAACGTTACTGCCTGGCTCCCTGGCCTGCCTGTCCTCCTTCTCTTTCCTGTCTCAGCGAGGAGAGAACTTCGGGCTGCTCACCTGGAAAAGGGGGCCGAATGAAGGCTCACTGAGAGGAGGGCGTGGGTGTCTTCTGCTCACTCAGCAGCTGGTACGGAGCAGGCACTGGTGACGATCTGCTGTCCCCTGCCTCTCCGAGGGCCTGGACCAGCGTTCTTCCCTCCCTCTCATCCAAAAAGAAACCAGTCACCCCAGCCTCAGGAAAACCTGATGGCCTCCCTGCTGCTCAGCAGCCCGTGTGCCTTACTCCCCAGCCACCTCCTTCCTAGCCGGAGCCCTTCCTGGGCCCACACAGGCAGCACCAGAGGCCCTTGCACAGGCATTTGGCGCGTCTTCCTCTTGGCCTGAAACCCAGTGGGAGGAGCAGCAGTTGGTCCTGCTGATTCAGCAAATATCTATGCGGCCTGAGTTTCAAAGATCACTTATGAAAAACGGCAGATGGGGGTCAGGTCTGGTGGGGGGAGAGTGAATGAAAGGGAGGGTGACATGAAAAAGTGGGGAGAGCCAGGACAAGCAGCTGGACCCTGGTCTGGAAAGAGGCCTGGATCTTGGATTGAAATCCCACGTAAGGGGTTTCTTGGTAAGAGGTCCTGGGGATGCTTTCATTGCATCTGGCAGATCCCCAAATGCAAGGCCATCTGGCAGGATCTCCGAGGCTTGGGCCACTGCAGCGCCTTCCTCCTCTGCTTCTAAAGCACAAAGCGCGGGTTCCCACACTGGCTGCTAAGGGTTTTGTTTTCACGCAGGAATGGAGTGGTCCTCTCCATTTCAGGCAATGAGGGCATTAAGCAGCAGAAAGGGGCAGGAGTAGAGCAAGGGAGAACTTAGGCTGTTCAGGCCAAGAGGAACTTAAGGAAACCACAGAATCACAGAATTTTCAAGATCTAGGTGGTTCAGAACATGGGCTTTGGAGGTAGGCATACCTGGGTATGAATCCTGCTCTACCACCTACCAGCTGGGACACCTTACATTCATGGTGTACCTTCTTTGAGCTGTGGGTTTTTCATTTATGATATGAAGAATAATATCTACTTTAAAGGGATGTTTTAAACTTTTTTTTTTTTTTTTTTTTACTGTTTCAGGCACAAAGTAAGTGCTCAATATATTGTAACATTTCTATGGATAAAGAAACCAGGGCCCAAGGCTCATCCAGAGTTAGACCATAGCTATCGAGGAGAACACAGGTTCAGCATTCCTTCAGGAATTCTTCCAGGCCACCTATCTAGAGTGACCTTTCCTCAACCACTCCCCTACCTCTGGACAGCGTGCACCCAAGCTATTCCAGATATGTGAACGGGCGCTTGCCTTCAAATGCAGCTAGGCAGGATCACCACCCCTTAGTGATCTATAACGAGGTCTCACAACTGTAGAGCTGGGAAATGCTTCCTTAAGCCCAACCTAAATTTCTTCGGTTGCATTTTCAGATTGTTTGCACTTCTCTTAAGGACACTGAAGGGATCTGAGTTACCACCCAACACCCCGTGGGGATGAGAATGACCTCATCCATTTTCTAAATGGGGAAACTACAGTCTCATCTAGTACGCAGACGTGACAAGGACAAAAGTGGAGAGTGGGGGACTGGAGTCTGAACCAGGAGATTGCCTCCCATTTGCTGGAATGAGAGCTAAATCCATGGCTCCAAATTCTTCCATCCCGGGAATGGAAAGGACAAGGTAGAACCGCACTTTGCAGGACTCCAAGGTCAGAAAGTGAGACAGAACAGCAGGGAGGGGCCGGGAAAAGGGGAGGCCTGACCCGACGTGGGGTTCTGGTGGAGGCTGGCGGGGAGGGTGGCTGGAGGAGGACTCTGATTTTCCTGGTCAAGCCCAGAGGGTAAAGGAGTTTCTTCTCGTAAGGGCTCTGTTAGATGAAATACCTTCTAGAAAACACAAAACAAACGGAAAAGAAAGGGTGGCAAGGTGGTCGTGGCTGTGTGTGTGTGTGTGTGTGTGTGTGTGTGTGTGCGCGTGCTGAGACACGGCGTGGGGCAAAGGCTGTCGTGCTGTTGCTGTTTGGAATATCCCATCTGGAGGGTTATGTAACTCTGTGATGTTAATGCCTGGGCTGTGCTGAGCGCTCCCTTTCCTTGCCAGCTGGGGCCCGGGCTCTGTGGACAGGGGGCCTGCAGGCCTGTCCAAGTCCAGAGATGTGCCCCCCTGCCCCACACCCTCACGCTGTACGGTGGCAGGTCATTTCCTCCGGGCCACAGCTGCAGGGGCTGGAGGGCCTTAGGAGCTGGACCAGGGTCCCCCAGCCCCTCTGGGGAGTCAGGGGAATGTCAGAGCTGGAAAGGTCCTGTTAGGTCATTTGGACCGAACTTCTCATTTGGCAAACGAGAAAACTATGGCCCAAGACAGAAGTGACTAGTGCTTCCAAACTGGTTAGTGGCCGAACTAGGTATAGAACTCAGCTTCTCTAAACTCTTCATCCAGTACTCTCGTCAATATAGTGGGGGAACAAGAGGACCAGTCAGGACTGCTCCGTGGGTGTGCATGGCCAAACTTACCGTGAGTTATGGGGGCTGCAGGCATTCCACGGGGGTCTCGCCGCCTTCCAGAACATCTCGCCTATGCCAGCAATTCTACACGTAGAGATTCCTTTGGGTACTTCAAGGTTATCCCCCTTGTTAAAATGCAAATTCTCCTAGGACAGGAGAAAAACCAACACATTTATTAGATTTATTAGACATTATTAGACTATTAGACTGTTGCACTTCAGCATGAGAGAGTTCATCTGAGCAGTTTCTGAAGGGCGGGTTTGATAAGGGAGGAGGATGCCTGGCGGCCAGGGCAGCAGGCTTATAAGGCATTGAAGGGCTCATGGGGGACGCTGTTGACAGTCTAAACGGTCTTCACCTCCACTGTATTTTGCAGAGAATTAGCACTGCCTTGCCTGGGCCTGGTAAGCAAAGGGCAGGGACCCAGGGCACTCACTCCCACACTGGCTTGTCTTGAAAAAGTAATTATCTGGGCTGGAGAAGGAATACTTCCCCAAGGAGCTTCATGTGTAAAAGTCATAACGCAGGAATTTAAGGAGCATCCTGGTGCTTGGTAAGCACTTTTGATCCTTTCTAGGCTCTTAAAATAATTTTTTTTTTTTTTTTTTTGTGGTACGCGGGCCTCTCACTGTTGTGGCCTCTCCCGCTGAGGAACACAGGCTCCGGACGCGCAGGCTCAGCGGCCATGGCTCACGGGCCCAGCCGCTCCGCGGCATGTGGGATCTTCCTGGACCGGGGCACGAACCCGTGTCCCCTGCATCGGCAGGCGGACTCTCAACCACTGCGCCACCAGGGAAGCCCTTAAAATAATTTTTTGGGTGGCAACATTTCACACAGCTCTATTGGGGTTTGTCATGGTGGGGATGGACAGCATGGGGGACGGAGGCCAACTCAACACCCAGTAGGTGTGTGATGAGTAATGCTGGGAGGAATAAACTCTCAGTGCGTAGGGCACAGGCAGGCCCATCCACGCTTGAGTGGAGGGAGGGGGTATGGAGTCAGGGCCGAAGAAGGTCTCAGCTGGAGGGAGTCCCACCAGGGGGTGGGCTGTGCTCTGGCCCACGAGCACAGTTTCTGCAGCGGAGCACCTGGGAAATGCTGGATCAGAGGCTTAGCTCTTAAGGCCATCTGGGGAGTGAGGGGGACCTGGGTGCCCATTGCAGCTAACAGATCCCACCTCACTTCTACCGGTGAGCATGCAGAGCCCTCCTCCCGCTCTGCCCCCAGCCTCTGCCCAGTCCAGTCTTTACCCTGGGGAGCTGCATTAAGAATGAAGCATGAGGGACCTCCCCGTTGGTCCAGTGGTTAAGACTCTGCACTTCCACTGCAGGAGGCGCAGGTTCGATCCCTGGCTGGGGAACGAAGATGCCGCCACGGCCAAACAAAAGAATGAAGCATGAGAAAGCCCTTGGAGTGTTTCACCTCAGACACCCACACACATGGCCTGTCAGCAGGTTGAACCAGAAATGGAAAATGGACCTATGAGGATGGGAGGGAGAGGAAGCCGGAATCACGGCCATGTCTCCAGGTAGAAAGAGACAAAGGAGAGCTGGATTCTGGGGTCCCACTCTGGCCTGGGAGAAGCAACAGGAAGCAGCATCAGGCTCCAGGCCTCTCCTCTTTCTCTGCCAGGCAGTGGCGTCAGCTCTGGTCAGGGAGACGTTAGGACCCTGCCGGGAGGCGACTACATGTGAGTCCGGCGTGGCTGCGTTTGTGGGACTGAGGGGGTGCGTCTGAGTGTGGGTGAGCGTTTTCCTGACTTGGGCTGGGGGAAAGGGGTGAGGATCCCACCACACAGCACAGGCCTTCTCCCTGTCTCCCCACCCCCGGGGCTCGTCTCCCTGTCAGGACTCCGGGTTCCTTCTCCTTTTCTCTGCGTGCTTGTTTCTCTCTTCTGGCCAGCCAGTTCCTCCCGTCTGTAAAGTGGGGCGAGTCTACAGTGCCTCCATGCCCCGTTTTCTACCCCTCACTCTGCCTCGAGCGTGAAGGAGACCTGGCCTCTGGAGGCTGTGAGCTCCTGGGAAAAAGGCTGCCCGGACGGTGGGCGGCGTAGGGGCGAGACATCTGGGGGTCTGGTGACGCATTTTGTTTGGAAGGTCAGGTACCAGCAGCAGCAAGATGCATGCCTAGCTGCAGCGTGATCTTCCCTGCACCCGACTTGGCCTAGCTGTGGCCAGGGACTGGCGCCCATGACCTCTCTGGGCTGGACAAGTCAGGTCAAACCAGCTGTCCCCCCTGCCTCCAGTCAGGAATGCACTCCCTATCCCAGCAGAGAGGCAAGGGAATTCCACCATTTCTTCTGTGATAAATGATTCCAAACGACCACAATTTTCATTCAACACATCAATCCAACACAATGATTATTTAAAACAGCAACAGCAACAGAACTCTGCAGAGCAGTTGGGAATCTCTTGCCTGTGTCTAGTTTCAGCGTTTCCAGTGCACAGTCTGGTCTTTACAAACGGAGATGCCCTGGTGCTTCCAAACCGGCTGGTTGAGCATCTTGGACATTCCTGGAGCTACTCAACTCATAGGAGCCCGTGGGTGAGGGCCAAAGGGAATTCCACAGGCAGGTGAAGGCACCGTGCTGCACAGCACTGGATCGGGGTGGGGAGGGAGCCCAGAAGCCAGACTGAGGCCAGAAGCCAGGACTCCCGAGTTCCGATTGCTGTGCCCACGCTCACAGACCCCAAGTGTGAGCTTGCAGCAAACCGCTCCCCCGTCCCTGGACCTTGGTGTCCCCTCTGCCCAAAGGGGACAATCAGTCTTTGCCCACCTTTGGGCCCCTCTCTGCCTGAGTCTGTGGCAAAGCAGGGCTGTTCAGAGGCTGCTGCAGCAGAAAGCACTTACCTTAGATGGGCAAAGTGACTTCCAAATGGTAAGAGCCTTAGGAAGGGAGCTCAGAATCCACTCTCCATTTCGAGAAAACAAAGGAGACAGACCCTGGGGCCGGGTGTAGGGCGGCCAGGCCCCGCAGGTCGGGGAGGGCGGGGTGAATTCTGCGGGGGCTTCCCGCTCCAGCCCCCCAGGAATTTCCACGGGGCCCCCTCTGGACACTGGCGCGTCAACAGCTGGAGGGGAGCGCAAAGGATGCAGCCCCCTCCTCCCCCCGACTCGCCGGGAGCCTGGGGAAGCCCTTCCGCGGGCGGCGCATCCCATGGGCTCCGCGGGGGCGGACCCAACGAGCCGGGCTCGCGGCTGCGTGGGCGGCCTGGCGAGCGGCGGGCGGGCGGCGCGGGATCTACCCGCCCACGCGCCCCTCGGCGCTTCCCAGCGGGGGCGGCAGAGTGAGACCCACCCCCGCGCCCGGAAGCCGCGCGCCCGGCGCCCATCCCGGCGTGGCGGCTGCTGAGTCACGCGCCCGGGAAGCGCGGCTGCTGCCCCCCCATCCCCCACTGCGCGCCCGGGCCCCGTGGGAGTGGGGAGGGGCGCGTCTCGCGGGTCCGCTGCTCCCCTCCCCCCACCCCCGCGGCCCTCCCCCCTAGCCTGGCGAGCCGCCCGCCCACGTCGTCTGGGAGCATCCCAGCCGCGCGCCTCCCGGGGGAGGAGCTTCCGGGCTGCGACCCCGCCCCACACCCGACAGGCCGGGCCGCTGCCCGAGGGTGCGGGCGCTGCGGGCGGGACGGGCGCTCCTGTCCCGGCCTCCGTGGATGGCTGGGGGGAGGGCCATCGCCTTGCTGGGGGAAGCCGCGGGGGCGGCTAAGAGGTTCGGGATCAGGGTGGTGTCACGGAGGTCCAGTTCTACCGAGCGTCCACCTCCCTAGCCTTCCTTGTACCCGAGTCACCTTGGCCAGAGAATCCCAGCTCCGTCTTAGCCTACCATATCTATATTTGTATTTTGTACAAGTACAAATCTTCGAGTTCTGGCCCAGCCTGTGATAACCATAGTAGCTCAGAAGGTGACCTGGGGTTTGAACCCAGACTCGGTCATGTACTAACTGTGATCCTCAGCAATGACAGCCTTGGCTTCCTTGTCTGTAAACCGGGGGTAGGATTAGTGATAACCTCCCAGGACCGCTGTGAAAATTCAGTTGATGCCAATAAAGCACCGAGCAACCCAGGCGCAGTGGGAACTCGAAGGACAGCAGTTATTTGGGGACCCCTCTGGCAGGAACTGGGCCAGAAAGTGATTTTTGAAGGTGGAGGCTTCCCGAGGGCTCTGAACAGGGCTCCTCCTTCCCTCCCTGACAGCCTCTCAAATATTTGAAGACAGTCATTCCCCCTCCCTGGCCTCCTGGACCGCTCCCTCCAGCCGCCTCCTTTTCTTTCTCCTTTTCTTTCCGGTGAGCACACTGACGCCTACACTTTCTGCTCCGCGTGGGTCTGGGGGTGTCTCTGCCCACCTGGTCACTGGCTTCTAGCTACCAGAACACAGCAGCTGGAGACAGCCCTGTGGCCCAGGAGGTGTGGCCCAGCCAGCGTGGGGGCAAGGAGAGTCCCTCCCC
>NW_020838027.1:2781107-2812400 GCF_003676395.1 Aethalodelphis obliquidens | reverse complement strand
CCCTCCCCCTACCCCCAGCGTTGCAGGTTCTGGACCCTGCCTGGCTCTGGATGGCACCTAGGAACCCACTGGCTTTCTCGGCCCCGGGCCACACAGATGGGACCTGGCAAACGAGGTCAATGAAAGTCCCTGGGCTCTTTCTGCTGTCTTCCGCTTCTGGCCACCTGTACTTCTGCAAGTGGCTTTCATTTTAACACCCAAAGAGCTGAACTTTTCACATGGCTCCGTTGGTTTTCATTTTGTTAATCCAGTTGTGTTCTTTTTAAAAGTTAATTTACTCTTTTCAAACAGGTAATACTTCGACATAGTCCAAAATTTGAATGCAAGTGTTTTCAGTGAAAAGTGTCTCCCCGCCCTTGTTTCCCACCCACTCACCCACAACCCTACCCCCATCCGCTGCCCCCAGCAACTACTGTTAGAAATTTCTCGTGCATCCTTCCAGGGGTAGTCTATGTATATTCAAGCAAATATACATACATATATATATATATGTATATATATATACTTGTTTAGATATGTGTATGTTTCTTTTTACACAAATGGTAGTATACTATATGCCACTCTGCATCTTGTGTTTCCCCCCCCCCCCAATAATAATCTATCCTGGTGATCCTTCCATATTCAGTATAAAAAGAGCTGTCTCATTCCTTTCAATAGCTGTAAAGTATTCCATTGTGTGGCTGTCCTTTCTTCTCTTCTGCTGAGCATGTAGAAGGCAAGCTCTGGGTAGCCTGCCTCTGTGTAATCATTTGGGGTGGGCTTTTCTGAGGGTGGGGTGGGTGGTGGATGGGTAGGCAGACATTACCCAGGGGCTCCATTTGAACTTGGCCCTCCAGCTGCGGACCTGCTGCTGGAGCCTCCTACAGACATTGGTAAATTGCGGTAGAAATAAGATTAAGGGAGCGGGCTTCCCTACCTGAAAACGCTTCACCACTCTTCCAGCTTGGAAGAGTTGTCTGCAGTCCTCAGGGCTGGGGGAGCTCCCAGGATATTACAATCTGGTTCAAAATGAGCTGAAAGTGAGTCCTACAGCCCCACCTCCTTCAGGAAGTCTTCCTTAACTGATCTAATAAACAGAGTTTCTCATCGCCTCTTCCCCTACTTCCCACCCCGGGCTGAGCACACTCCAGTTCTTGCTAACGATGAAGTTAATTCTTCATTCCTGTGGCTTAAAAGTGCTTGTTTTCTTCTCTCCATAAGTATATGCTTACGGCATCTGTATTCTTTCTTTCACTTAACAAATATTTATCGATTATCTGCTGTGTGCAGTTACTGTGCCAGGTACCAGGGTACAGCAGTGAGCAAAAATCCCCACATCCCTTCAGGAAGCTTATAGACAAAAAATAAACTAGATTAAGAATGAAAACAGAGTACGTCTGATGGGATAAGTGCTCTGAGGAGAAATAAAACAGAGCAAGGGGGCCTGGGAATAAAGGGATTTGCAATTTCAGACAGGGTGCCCTGGGCAGGCCTCCTGGAGAGCTAAGAGAGCACCTGAGAGATGCCCTGGAGGAGGGGTTCTGTGCCAGCTGGGGGAGGACCTTTCCTGGCGAGGCGGGCGCAGCACAGAGGTGAGTGAGGGAGCCTGTCTAGTTGTTCAGGTAAGACAGGGGCAGAGGGAGCGCAGGGAGAGTGGTCTGAGGTGAGTCAGAGACTTTGGTGGGGTGGAGGGAGGCTGGGAGCGTGCAGGTCTGCAGCAGATCCTGTAAGAGGTTCTCACCTGGTATTTCCAAATCCACCGGGCAGTGTTTGGAAGCGCATGGGGACGTTTTAGCTGTCACAGTGGCTGGCAGGGTTAAGGGGGGCAAAGCATTGCTCTGCTGGCACTTAGTGGGCAAAGGCCACAGCGAACGCCCTCTAGTGCTCAGGACCATTCCCACAAGGAAGAGTCTTCCTGCCCCAATGCCAGCGTTTCTTGTTGAGAAGCACTGATAGGGCCTTGGAACCTATGGTGAAGAGTTTGGCTTCCACATTAAGAAAAACTGGAAGCCAGTGGACGGTTTTAAGCAGAGAATGCTTCAAAGGGACCTCGGCTGCTGGGTTGAGAATAGACTTGAGGAAGAAGAAAGCCAGCCGGCAGCAGGGAGATAAGGTAGGAAGTGGTTGCGGAGTCCAGGTATGAGGCGGAAGTAGCTTGGACGAGAGGCCGTGGTAGCAAGTGGGGATAAGCAGTGAAACCAGCAACTCTTCCTGCGGGGTTAATGTGGGTATGAGAGGAACAGGAGTAGAGGATGAGTCCAAGAGTTTGGACTGAAGTTACTGGAAGGATGAGACGGGGACATCTGAGGGGGTAGAGTTTTAGCCACGCTAAGTTGGGGATGCCTGTTGTGAGATGTGCACTGGAGAGGGCTGGCAGGTCTTTGGATGGACGGGAGATAAAAATGTGGGAGGGCTTTTAAACCCTCAAGGCTGGATGACACCACCAATGAGTGAGAAGAGAAGACCACAGAGGGCTGGTACGGAGCCTTGGAGCACGCCGGTGTCAAGAGGTGGGGATGGGAGCTGAGAAAGAGTGTCCAGAGGGAGCAGCAGGCAGCTGGAGAACCACGTGGTGTCCCAGCGAAGAGGGGTCTCAGTGAGGACGGTGCAGCAGTCACCTCCTGGAGAGGGTGAGCAGGGAGGAGAGTCCATCGTGCAGCACGGAGGTCATCGGTGACCCTGAAAAGCACAGCTTGGGTAGAGCAAGGGGCAGGGTGGAAGCTTGATTGGTGTGGGTTTAAGAGAGAAGGGAAAAGAGATTTAGACAAATCAACCCCGGGTAAAATGTGGACCTTGACTAGGTCCTAATTCAAGTGAAGCAACTGTAAAAAGACATGTTTAAGGCCATCGGGGAAATTTGAACACAGATATTGGAAGTATTGTTACTTTAGTTAGCTATAATAATGATACTGTGATATCTTTTCAAAGTTCTTACCTGTTTAGAGATACATTCTGGGTAAAATGGTATTATTTCTGGGGTACACTTTAAAATACTCCAGCAAAAAAGATGGGGGTAGAAGACTGGCAAAAATGTATGTTTGAAATTTCTGTAAAAGGGAGTTTAGAAGGTGACAGAATGGGAGGGGCCGCAGAAAGTGAGTATAGAAAACTCTTTGGTGAATTTTGCTAGAAAGAAGAGTAAAGAAATGGGGTGGTTCCTGGAGGGGGAAGAGGGTTCAAGACAGAAGATTGTTCTTGAAGGTGGGAGCAACGGTGGCATGTTTGTCTCAGCCAACTGCGGGGACTGGCCGTCCACAGGAAAGGCCCTACACTGGACGCTGCCGGGAGACTAAGGAACACGGCCTCACTGCCTGGAGGAAAGTAATACTAATTTAATGAAAGCTAATTTTTTATCTTGCACTCACCGTGGCCTGGGCATTGTGTTATGTGCCTGACAAACTTTATCTCAATATGTCTCAATAACTTCTTTTTTTTTTTTAATTTTATTGGAGTAGAGTTGCTTTACAATGTTGTGTTAGTTTATACTGTACAGCAAAGTGAAACACTTCTACGTATACATATATCCCCTCTTTTTTGGATTTCCTTCCCATTTAGGTCACCACAGAGCACTGAGCGGAGTTCCCTGTGCTCTACAGTAGGTTCTCATTAGTTATCTGTTTTATACATAGTATCAATAGATATATGTCAATCCCAATCTCCCAGTTCATCCCACCCTGCCCCTTTCCCCCTTGGTATCCATGTGTTTGTTCTCTATGTCTGTGTCTCTATTTCTGCTTTGTAAATAAGATCGTCTATACCAATTTTTCAGATTCCACATACACGCGTTAATATACGATGTTTGTTTTTCTCTTTCTCACTTACTTCACTCTGTATGACACTCTGTCTCAATAACTTCTACGCTTGGGGGGTGAGGCACAAGAGGGTCAGGAACTGCCGCCTCCCTCCACCTCGTTCAAGCAACCACCGTGAGGCAGCGTCCAGATTCAAACCCAGGGGTGTGATTCTGGGGTCATTGCTCTCAGCCTCTCTCCTCCTGCAGACGATTGCAGGAACGATTGCAGGAACATGCATTCACTGCATGTCAGGCTCTGCTGTAGGTGCTGGGTATTCACAGCGAACGAGTCAAAGACTCGGCCATCATGGAGCTCACATTCGAGAGAAGAAGACAGATGGTAAACCAGAAAAGTGACTCAGGGATATATACACTCATAAGGACTCTAAGGAAGAATAAGGGGCTGACTGGGAGGAGGGAGCTTGATAGGCAAGACCTCACTTAGGCGGTGACATCTGAGCAGAGAAATAAAGTGAAGGACAGAGTCATGGGAAGACCTGAGGGAAAAACATTCTGTGCAAATGCCCTGGGGCTGGAAGAAACACATGTTCAAAGAACAGGAGGGAAAGGTGGAGAGAGAGAAAGAGAGAGAGAGAGAGGGTTGGAGGGGTCCTCCAGAGGAGTTTGTGGGGTGGAAGTTGTTTGGGTGGCGGTTTTGAGCAGGGAGCAACGTGATCCACCCCTGCAGGAAAGTCAGGGGGCTCAAGGGGCAGAAAAGGGAGAGCAGCTTGCAGAGAGAGCCCCGCAGTGCAACCCGCAACCATTTGATCTTCACTCATTTATTCAGTCTTTCTTTCAACATCCACGTACTAATTTCTGCCGTGCGCTAGGCATTTATGTACGTCTTCTAATCTCGTTTTCTCCGTACAATCCTAATGGGAAGCTATTATTATCCCCATTTCACAGATGTGATAAGTGAGGCCCAGAAAGGTGAAGGTGACCCACCGAGGTCACACAGCTACAGTGGTGTCTTCAAGATTCACACACAAGCTTTAGCCTCATACACCCTGACGTAGCTATCCCCGCCCTAGGGGAGTCCCCTGCGTTGGGGACGTGCCTCCCCAGTCAAGGCCTGATTGGGAACTTGGCTCAGTGCTCAGGGACCCAGAGGCTGGTGGCTCCACACGACACACCCATGCGACAGTTGTTCATGCTGCTGAGCTTAGCCTTTGGCCCACTCATCTCTGTCTTGCCGTGAGGACTGGGCTAGAGGACAGGCAGAGTGTCACCCACGTGTAGCCATGGATGGATGATTTGCAAGTCCCCATAGGACATGGTATCCCTCCATGGCCCACGTGGTCAGGAGGGTTCAAGGAGGGTTCACATAAGGGATGAAACATTCCTGGTCTCAGTCCTCTGTGTGTGTGTGTGCGTGCGTGTGTGTCTGTGCACACGCGTGCATGCGTGCGCGCATCTGCACCTGCAGGGTTGCATGTGAAAATATGTATATGTGCGTGTGTGTGTCTACACAGCGAAGAGTGAGTGCGTGTGCATCCGTCACATGTGTGTGCAGGGTTGTGCGTGCATAGGTTTGGGGTGTCCACAGCCACACCAGTGGGGAGGCAGGGATCGAATGCCGCTGTTCCCAAACCTACAGCTTGCGGGCTCTTCGGGAAGCGAGCTACCCCTGCAGTTGGAGAAGGGGCCTTGTGGACTCCGCCCCAGAGCACCCGTGGCTTCCTGGCTGCTCCGTGGGGCGCACTCCTAGGATGAGAGGAACTTGGCTAACTGTCCACCCCTAACCAGCTGTGTGACCTTGGGAAAACCAGACCACTTCTCTGTTCCTTACCTGCAAACGGGAATAGCTAGATCTGACCCATGTACAAAGATTAAAAGATGTGTGAGAAGATGCTGTATAAACGGTGAGGTGGTGGACGGAAGGGAAGAGACGGCAGCCTCGTGTGTCCAGCATGGTGCCAAGTGTGATAAGGAACACACTGGCCACAAAAGCGAAAAGAAACAAGTGGGAGGCTATCAAACTAAAAACCTTCTGCACAGCATGGAAACCATCAACAAAATGAAAAGGCAACATTCCGAATGGGAGAAAATATTGGCAAATCATATACTGGTAAGAGGTTAATATTCAAAATATGTAAAGAACTCATACAACCCAATAGCAAAAAATAAACAATCTGATTTAAAAATGGGCAGAAGGGACTTCCCTGGTGGTCCAGTGGTAAAGAATTCGCCTTCCAGTGCAGGGGATGCGGGTTTGACCCCTGGTCGGCGAACTAAGATCCCACATGCTGCGGGGCAACTAAGCCCACCTGACACAACTACTGAGCTTACATGCCTCAACTAGAGAGGCTGCGTGCCGCAAACTACAGAGCCCACGTACTCTGGAACCCGTGCGCCACAACTAGAGAGAAGCCTGCACACCGCGACGAAGAGCCCACACTCCACAACGATAAAATGATCCCGCGTGCCTCAAGGAAGATCCAGGGTGCCACAACTAAGACCCGACGCACCAAAAGAAAAAAAAAAAAAGAAAAGGCAGAAGACCTGAATAGACATTTTTCCAAAGAAGACAGACTGACCAATAGACACATGAGAAGATGCCCAACATCACTGATCATCAGGGAAATGAAAATCAAAACCACGATGAGATGCCACCTCACACCTGTTAAAATGGCCTTCATTTCAAAAGGGCAAGAAATAAGTGCTGGTGAGGGTGTGGAGAAAAGGGAACCCTCTTGCACTGTTGGTGGGAAGGTAAACTGGTGCAGCCACTATGGAGAACAGTACGGAGGTTCCTCAGAAAATTAAAGATACAGTTACCATATGATTGAGTAATTCCACTTTGGAGTATTTAGTCAAAGGAAGCGAAAGCAGGACCTGGAAGAGATATCTGCCCTCCCATGTTCATTGCAGCACTATTTACAATAGCCAAGTTATGGAAACAACCTAAATGTCCATCAATGGGTGAATGGATAAAGAAGATGTGAGATATATATATTCCACACAGTGGAATATTATTCAGCCACGAGAAAGAAGGAAATCCTGCCTTTTGTGGCAACATGGACAGACTTGAGGGCATTATGCTAACGAAATAAGTCAGACAGAGAAAGACAAATACTGCATGGTATTACTTGTATGTGACTCTTAAAAAGAAAAAAAGTCAAACTCATAGAAACAGAATGTAGAAAAGTGGTTGCCAGGGACGGGGGGTGGGATGGGAGAAATAGTGAGAGGCTGGTGAAAGGGTACAAACTTTCAGCTGTGAGATGAATAAGGTCTGAGGAGCCGATGTAAGGCATAGTTAATAACGTTGTGTTGCATAATTGAAAAAAAAAAAAAGAAGACTGCACTAGACCCAGGCAGACTCTGCCCTCAGCCCAGCAAACATTGAACAAGTAATCAGTGGCCAGCCCGGTGCATGGGATGGGGATGCAGATACCCAAGATGTGGAGTTTGCCGTTTGATTGGGAAATAGAGCATCTTGTTCAAGAATGGAGCGACCTCTAGTTACTAGGACGGTGGGCTGTGAGCTGAACATTTTCTCGTTTACCTAACTCTAAAGGCACTCAGGCTTCCTGTTCGGTCCACCGCATGCCCCAGCCTCTGCTGTGGCAGCAGTATACCCTGGGGCTGGGCCCAGTCCTCTGCCTTACCTGTGAAATGGGGGGGGCAGCATCTCTGCCTCTCCAGTCCGTCGTGTTGTGTGTGTGGCCGTGGGTTCCTGGCAGGCAGTGTGGACATGATGCGTAGACAGGCAGGCAGGCCGTTGTGGGGTGTCCGCTGTCTTCTGGGCTCCATGGCGACTCTGAGTGCGGAGGAGACGGTTTTCCTGTTGGGGATGGGATGCCTTGATGCTCTCTTCAGGAAGTGTGAAAAGGAGATGGGGCTGCTCTTTGCAGTTTGAATTGGGTGGAAACTTTGCAAAACCCGCACAGGAGTGAGTCCAAGCCGCTTCCTCTCTCTCCGCAGAGGCCCCTCGTCTGTGCCGTGTAAGGGCCGTGAGAGTGTCCACCTGGCAGGGGTACTGGGTGTGGAAAAGCTGTAGTCATTCCACTGAAATCAGATTCAGAGACTGGTCTCTCCCTGAAGCGGCTTACATTCTAGTGAGGAGGGAAAAGCCCACAGTCCACAGGTGAGAGCTGTTATGAACCAGCCCAAGACCTGGCGCCTGAAAAGCACCCCGGGTCCGAAAGCAGCAACAGCATCTGTGTGCGCAGAAATCTCTTGCCGGGGCGGCTGTCCTGCGCGTGGCGGTGGTTGGCCGGGCCTGACTGCCCCGGAAAGCTCACTTTCAGGGTGCTCACGAGCACTGCCTGGCCGGCTGCTGTCGGCGCTGGCCCCGTTCCTCTCCATGGATTCCTCCCCGCAGGGTTCCTTCGATCACCACGAAAACCACCGGGCAGACCACTTCCCTGGAAGCCAGCGGCTGGGGTGTTTCAAGAAGGAAGGTTGGGCTGGGAAAAGTTGAGTCAATGAGGAACTGAGAAGGTCCCGCTGGATTGGCAACCAGATCTCTGGGGGACTCCCTGGGGGGCTCCCTGGGGAAAGCTCTGCTAGGGCTCCGGGGAGGAAGCGCGTCCCAGCTGGTTGGCAGAAGATCAAGGTGAAAGGAAGCACCTGCAAGCAGACAGATCTTCCTGGGAGGCAGTAGAAGATGGGGGGGAGGCAGCTGTAGGGAAAAATAGTGTTTCTATGATGAGAGATTTGATGAGCAAAAGCCTGTGCCCATGACAGCACTGAGGACCAGCGGGGGAGGAGAGGGCCTGATGACGGCGCTTGGAGAGGAGGGAGCACCCCTCTCCTGAGATGGAAGGGAGAGAGGCAAGGGTGGCACAAGGGGGACATTAATAACAGCTGACACAGGGACTTCACTCCCAATGCAGGGGGTCTGGGTTCGATCCCTGGTCAGGGAACTAGATCCCGAATGCATGCCGAAACTAAGAGTCCACGTGCCACAACCAAAAAGGACCCTGCATGCCGCAGCTAAGAACCGGCACAACCAAAATAAATAATTTTTTTTTTTTTCGGTACGCGGGCCTCTCACTGTCGTGGCCTCTCCCGTTGCGGAGCACAGGCTCCGGACGCGCAGGCTCAGTGGCCATGGCTCACGGGCCCAGCCGCTCTGCGGCATGTGGGATCCTCCCGGACCGGGGCACGAACCCGTGTCCCCTGCATCGGCAGGCGGACTCTCAACCACTGTGCCACCAGGGAAGCCCATAAGTATTTTTAAAAAAGGAAAAAAAACCAGCTGACACTTATTAAGCACTTATTGTGTGCCAAGTTCTATTGTAAGTGCTTTGCGTGTCTTAACTCGTTTCACCCTCAAAACGCTTTAGAGAAGTTCTATTGTTAACCCCATTTATAGATGAGGAAACCAAGGCAAGGCTGTACCGAGGAGTTAGGCAGGATGACGCAAGGAGTCTTACTCCAGGCAGTGAGAAAAGGAGGGCCGGGGTGGGCCACCGCTGGAAGGGCGGCCAGCAGCTCTTCTCAGGACCACTGCAATGATCGGAGAGATAGAGCAGCCTTAGTAATCGCAGGAGGAGGGCTTTTGCTTAGAAGAATACTTTCCCAGTTGTTGCTTTTTTTATAAATTTATTTATTTTTGGCTGCATTGGGTCTTTGTTGCCGCGCGTGGGCTTTCTCTAGTTGCCGTGAGCAGGGGCTACTCTTTGTTGTGGTGCGCGGGCTTCTCATCGCGGTGGCTTCTGTTGTTGCTAAGCCTGGGCTCTAGGCGCATGGGCTTCAGTAGTTGTGGCTCGCGGGCTTCAGTAGTTGTGGCTCGCAAGCTCAGTAGTTGTGGCTTGCGGGCTTAGTTGCTCCGCGGCATGTGGGATCTTCCCGGACCAGGGCTCAAACCCGTGTCCCCTGCATCGGCAGGCGGATTCTTAACCACTGCACCACCAGGGAAGTCCCTCCCAGTTGTTCTTTAAAACAAGGAAACTTATTCTCCCAGCCCCCAAATCAAACCCAATGGGCATCTCTAACACATAATCTGACCAAATCAGAGCTGCCCTGGTTGAAGTGGAAGGTCCATGCCCTGCCTTCTCCACTTGCCTCCTGACCTCAGGGGGGTCCTGGGGCAGCCGGGAGTGCCCTAAGTTTCCTCAGGGCACAGGAGAGAAGCACAGCGTTTCCGCAAGACCAGACTTGTTCATATGAACGTTCAAAGAGCCAGCAGCGTGTTTTCAGGGGAAACCTCTCTGAAAAGGAGAGGCAGGCAGTTCTTTTCCCAGACTGTGACCCCTATTCCTTGGCGGCAGAGGTGTGGACTAGATGACCTTTAAAGCTCCCCCAGAGGAGACTGAGCAGAGAAGGAAGGAGAAGCAAAGCCTGGTGAGAGGGAGGCCCATGAGAGCTTTCAGCCTTGCTCGGGGCACTGGAGCCCGAGGGCCTACCAGACCAGGGTGACATTTCCGTAGCTTTTTGCCCCTGGCTGCTGGGACATCCGTCATCACCTGCCTTATTAAGACCTTTCCAAAGCTTTCTGAGGAGGACTGTGCAGTTGCCCACGGCACCAAGGAGCAAAGGAAGTCCACCCCTTCCTCTGCGCCCCGGGGGCCTGCAGGAGGAGTGGGGGGCCGGGAGGAGGGAGGGGGGATGGCGCCTGGTAGGTCTCTGATGGCAGCAGAGCTGGGGCTGCGGAGCCCCTCGTTGGCTCACACCGGTATCAGTAATAGTCATTATAAGATTGTGCATCTGTGCAGGGCTTATTAGGTTTCTCCCAAGGCAGTTTCACATTCAAAGTCTTACCAAATCCCCATAACTCAGTGAGATAAATAGGACATGGATAAGAGCCTTGTTTACAGTGACTTGACCTTCCCCAGGGCCAGCGGCGCGGAGAGGGGGCTGGGTCTCCAACGCCAGCTCCACACTGTTGCTACTGCCTTCCCGGAACCCTCAGCCCCAGGCCCGGGGCCAGCATTTCCCCAGCTCTCCCACCCCACCCCCAACTTTCTCATTGTCCTGCTTTCTGGCCCCCTGGACTCCTTTGGCTCAGTTACAAGCCATCTGGTCTCTGAAAATCCGAGCTAGCAGTTGAAGGGAAGGAAAGGAAAAAGCTGGTGTTTTTTCCTGCTGCTTGGAGGGGGTTAATAATTAGGTGATCGGGGGCAATGGGAGGAGGGAAGTTAGAAATTATTCCCAAGACTCTTGATGAAGTATCAAGAAGTGAGAAGGGGGAGAAAATATTTTGGTCTTACAAAAATCAGCCATATTGGGCTTCCCTGGTGGCGCGGTGCTTGAGAGTCCGCCTGCCGATGCAGGGGACATGGGTTCGTGCCCCGGTCCGGGAAGATCCCACATGCCGCGGAGCGGCTGCGCCCGTGAGCTGGGCCCGTGAGCCATGTCCGATGAGCCTGCACGTCCGGAGCCTGTGCTCCGCAACGGGAGAGGCCACAACAGTGAGAGGCCCGTGTACCGCAAAAAAAAAAAAATCAGCCATATTAAGGTGCAATTACACACTAAAATTCTTCCATTTTAAGCGTGTAGTTTGATGATTTTTGTCAAACGTCTATAGTTGTGTAGCTACTTCTCAAGCTATGGAACATTTCCATCACCCCGATGACCCCTCGCTCCGTTTTCACTTTAATGTCTCCCCTCCCGTATCACTGAAACTGATCTGCCTTCCGTCACTATTGTTGTGCCTTTTCTAGAGTCTCTACAATGGGATCATACAT
The DNA here is from genome assembly GCF_003676395.1 of Aethalodelphis obliquidens. Lineage (NCBI taxonomy): Eukaryota > Metazoa > Chordata > Mammalia > Artiodactyla > Delphinidae > Aethalodelphis > Aethalodelphis obliquidens. The sequence goes on along the minus strand of NW_020838027.1, from coordinate 2,800,991 downwards.
TGTGCGGATTTTCGTATCCTTCACTTAATATAAGGCTTTTTTGAAATTCATCCACGTTGGTACATACATGAGTAAGCCGTTCCTTTTCGTTGCTGAGCAGTATTCCATTGTATGGCTACACTACAACTTGTTTATCCATGGGTATTTAGGGGTGCTGGGTTTTTTTTTTAACATGAATCTTTAATTTTTTTGTAATAAGTGCCTCTACGTGACTAGTGATATCACTAGTATATTTTCTTTGGTGAAGTATCTGTTCAAATCTTTTGTGCATTTTCCTATAAAGCTGTTCATCTTTTAATTATGAGTTGAAAGAATTGTTCATTTTTCTTAACAGTATCTTTCAAAGAGAAAATTTCTTTTTATTTTGATGAAGTCTAATTCATCAACTTTTTTCTTTTATGGTTTGTGTTTTTGTGTCATATCTAGGAAATCTCTGTGTCCTCTAAGTCGCTGATTTTCTCCTATGTTTTCTTTGAGAAGTTTTATACTTTTGTCTGTTACTTCAGGTCTATGATCTATTTTGTATTAATTTTTATATATGGTGCAAGTTATGAATGGAAGTCCATTTTTTGCATGTGGATATTCAATTGTTTCAGCGCCATCTGTTAAAAAAATTAGTATCCCTCGGTGAATTATCTTGGTACTTTTACCGCAAATCAATTTACCAAGAATCAACTGATATTTGAATCTATTTCTAGCGTCTCTGTTCAGTTCAGTCCATCTGTATGTCTCTCCTTATGCCAACATCAAATTCTCTTCATTTGGGCAAGTCTTGAAAGCACACAGCGTATGTCCTATAACTTGTTCTTGTTTCTCAGAGTTGTTGTGACCATTCAACGTCTCCCACCCCCCATGAATAGGAGTGACTTCTGGAAAATAAGGTCATCTTTTCCTCCTATTACCATGTTTAGATAGAGAAGGCTTCCTGGAGGAGGTGATAAAGTTAAGAAAAGGGGGAGGTGGGAGGAGCCCAGTCTCCAGGCTCTACCGGCACTGGTGACGGTGGCACCAGGACGGGTCGGGGCGAGGAAGGTGCCGGGAATGACTTTATGATTTCTCCCTTTTCCTGAAGCTCAAGACAGCTCCGTCGGAGAGGTTCCCTGGCTGTTTCCCTCCAGAGGCTGGGGGTTAGAGCTGCTGTCTTCAGCTTGGTGAAGGGGAGGGGGTCCTCCTTCAAAGCTGTGCCACAGGGGTCCTGGCTTTTCCTCCTCAGTTCTCCTGCTGGGCGTCCCCTCCCGCATCACCGCACGTCTCATCAGTTCCTCTCAACTACTCGGCTGTGTGGATGGCCAAGCAGTGGAATCCTGAGTCTCAAACTAGAGACGCGGGAAATTGTAGGTGCACAGCCTCCCGTGGCTCGGGGCCTGGCCTGGCTACAACCTCATTAGCTCCTGGCAGCTCTTGGTGTTTCTTCCCCCTCCAGCCAGCTGGCCTCTGAGGTCTCTGCCCTTCCCCAGGCAGCACCACCACTCTCTTCTCCGCTTCCTGGCTCTTTCAGAGTAAGAAACAGGGTCCTCTTCCAGAGGAACCCCAGCTCCTCCTCTTCCTTCAGGTCCACGCTGACTCCTTGGAAGACCCTTAACCCCCATCTCGCTCGGGTGATGCCCTGAAATGCCCCGATGGCCCGCTCCTCTCATCCCCTGAGAACTCCATGCTCCTTCCCAGCCCAGCATGGCAGCAAGACCAGGGACAAGCCACACACTGAAACCCTCATTCTGGGTCCGGACCGCCCCGCTCTAGGGTCAGCACGTCCACCCACAATCCAGCCACCCCATCAACACTCATCGACTTGGGCCACCTGGGGCATTCTGGGTCCGACTGCCCTGCTCTAGGGTCAGCACAGCCACCCACAATCCAGCCACCGCATCAACACTCATCAACTTGGGCCACCTGGGGTCGCTAAAGCCAGGGAGGACTGAGTTCTGCCTAAAGTCAGGGGCCCTGGGATCACGAACCCGGGAAATAAGCTTTCAGCCTGGATACCGTACGCCTCCCTCCTTTGGAATTCCAAGAGCCCAGGACTCAGAATGGGTTGTGCTCTTTTTTCAGAGGGGCCCCCTTCCATTGCCAATGTGCTGGGGCCGCTCAGTTCCAGATCTCCGAGGGCCACCGCCTTGGGCTGCGAACTGCACAGACCGCGAGCTGAACGATGCAGCGTGGCAGCTCCGGGAAAGCCCCTCCCGGGCTCCTGCCCTGGGCCGGGTTGGGGGCTGTAGGATTCCAAGGTTCCTGGTGCACCTTGAAGGGTCCCCCTCACCCCAAAGCGCAGCGGTTGCCCTGAGGCCTGTGAGCACTGGCTTTCCTCCTTCCTTTACTTCCCCAGCAGCAAGGGGAGACAGGCCTGCCTCTAGGTCCTCCACCTAAATGCCCAGCATCTTCGGGATTCGCCCCACCTGCGGAGCCTGTTTCTACCACAATGAAATGGGGATGCAGCGATGTTGCAGTTTGCCATCTGCCCTGTTTGATGAATTAGGTACCAAGGGCAGAGGTCTGAGAAGCAAGTTCTGAGAGCAGCAGGTTCTTGCTACGTGGAGGGGACGTTTTCTGCCTCTCGGTGCTCACAAAATGCAGCCCCTGCTGACTTCAGGCATGCAGAGAGCACCCTTCGTGGAAGAAAAATTCTTCCTTCCTTTCTGGCATTTGAGCTGATGAAATTAAAGCCTGGGTCAGAAAAGTGAATGAATAAAACGTTTGCTCGTGTGACCCTTACCTTTATGATGTGTTTGTACATTCACCATTGTATCTGCTCGTCTAAAAACCCTGCCAAGTGAAGGATTTACTATTATCCTACTGGGGAGAAAACTGCGGCTTCGGGAGATAAAGGACTTGACGAACCTACACAGGGGTTGTGATCCGCTTGTGGAGGGCTGGTGAACCCAGCACAGATCCCAGCACCTTATTGGGGCTGGGTTGGGGGCAAGGCCTCAGGCCAGCTGTCCTGGGTTCTGTGGACAGGCCCCCCGCCTCACATCTGGACAGGCTGTGATGGGTGGTGCCGCCCCGGGGACCCTGTCTCGTCCCTCCTGTCCCCCACTTCCCTTCTCAGCCTCTGGTGCCCGGTGGTCTGCTGTCTCTGGTATGGGGGCAGTGCTCCCAGGGAAGGCGGGAAGAGAGGGAGGCAGAGAGGAGGGGCTGTGACTTGCAGGCCAGGGATTCAGGGATCAGCTCAAGCGCGGTGGCAGGACAAGCCTCGGACTCGGGCAGCGATGGACAAACAAGGCGACGATCCCCCGCCTGTGTTCTCATTACGGCTGGAGAAAGTTCCAGCTTCAATCAAACAGGAACTTCATCGTTGGTCGATGTGGATGGTCTCTTGGCGGGTGGACTCCCTGAGGCGTGGGATGCTCGTCTGCACGCTCATGCACTGGGTACCAGCAGTGTGTACCCAGCACTGGGCTAAGCAGCGGGGACCCCCATCCAGGGCGTGGGGCCTGGACGTGAGTGTCCACTGGCCATAAACCTTACAAAGTAGAATAATGGACACAATCCTTGAAACCTGCCTGCCTGGGCTTTAGGCTCTCCTGCTAACTAGGTGTGACCTTGGACAAGTCACTTACATCCTCTGAGCGTTGGTTTTCTCATTTGTATAAAAGAGGATGATAACACAGACCATAACGAGTTGTCATAAGAAACGAGGCATGTGTTGAATGCCTGAGAGTTCATCTGTGGTTCACAGACTCCCCCGGCCTCCGCTTCCTCATCTGGAGACTGAGGAGGAAGTTTTGTCGGATGCTGTTTTGCGAGTTTTAACAAAGTAACACATGGAAAGTGCTTAGAACAGTACATGCCACATAGTAAACCCTATGAAGTGCTGAAATATGATTATGAGTATTTTGTGGCCCCAATTTTGTTATCTATCATCTGTCTGTTTATCCGTCTATCCATCCATCCATCCATCCATCTCTATCTATCCATCTCTAGCCCTTACTTGTACTTTACTAGCTTTCCCACTAACATCCTCTTTTTGTCCCAGGATCCCACCAAGGGCACCACATGGCGGTTGGTTATCACGTCTCAGTTTTCTCTGGTCTGTGACAGTTTCCGTCTCTTTGTGGATTTCAAGGCCGTGACAGTTTTGAGGAGGACGGGTCAGATATTTTGTAGAATGTCCTCAATTTGGGTTTGTCTGACGCTCTCCCACGTGTGGAATGGGTTATAGGTTTTGGGGAAGGATACCACAGAGGTGACGTGCCTTCCCATCACTTCTCCACTTTTTTCTTCCAATTTTGTCTCTAATGAGAATCAATTCTTGGGGTTCCTCTGTGTGGGTTCTCCTCTGAGGTGGAGGGAAGGGAGGTCTGGGGCTGACTTAAGCTAAGACCTGCCCAGATCAGGCACTTGGACGGTGACCTTGGGCAGGGCAGGGGGCCAGGATGGTTAGAGGTGGGTAGCATGAAATTAATCCCAGAAGGAGGCGCTGAAGGGGGTGTCTATTGGGAAGCCCCTGGCCCAGGCTGAGAAGGCCCATGGGCAGGAGGTGGATAGAGAGGAAACAGGGGAGGGGCTGAAGGCAAACTCCTCCTCCCAGCTGGACTGTCCTTAGGGACCCCATCAGTAGGAACCCCAAAAGAGACTGCGACCCCCAGTACACTGCCAGCCCGAGCCTGAGGTGTGGAAGGACTTGGAGGCTTATGTCTCCCATTGCACACGCCAATGCATCCGCGTCTGGAGACCTGGGAGGACCACGTGGAACCTGCCTCAATGCTGCTCAGGGGAGCGGCTCCCAGCCCTGGGAGGTTGATCAGAACAGAGCCCTTTCGGGTCTGACTTTCTCTGACTTCATGATGGTGACTGCTTGCCAAAGGGGAGAAGGCAGGAGGTCAGCATAACTTTATCCAAAAGTAATTTCAGGGGCTTCCCTGGTGGCGCAGTGGTTGAGAGTCCGCCTGCCGATGCAGGGGACACAGGTTCGTGCCCCGGTCCGGGAAGATCCCACATGCTGCGGAGCGGCTGGGCCCGTGAGCCATGGCCGCTGAGCCTGCGCGTCCGGAGCCTGTGCTCCGCAACGGGAGAGGCCACAACAGTGAGAGGCCCGCATAACGCAAAAAAAAAGTAATTTCAGGGGAGTTCCCTGGCAGTCCGGTGGTTAGGACTCGGTGCTCTCACTGTCATGGCCCGGGTTCAATCCCTGAGTGGGGGACTAAGACTCCACGAGTCGCACAGCACAGCCAAAAAAACAAAAACAAAACAACAACAACAAAAATAATTTCAGTGTTAAGTCTCAAGGTGGCTCAAGACAGGTATTAGAATCCCAGCCTCGCAGTAACGGAAGGACCTTGGGAATTGTGTAGTCGAATGGCTCTCAATTCTGGCTGCCCTTAGAAAATCACCTGGGAGCTTATAAAATGTCCTGCTGCCCCTGACCCAGGCCAGCCCAAGTGAATCCGTAATTTAAAAAATCTCCTGAAGAGATTAGTAAGCAGCTGGGGCTGGGAGCCGCTCCTGTGGTTCATTAGTAAATAAGCTGAAATGCAGGACAGGTGAACCAGGTATCACAACCCGAGCCACCTGCAGCGGTGGCCCCAGAGCCCGGATCTCCGCCTTCCGGTCGGCTTTTTCATCCACGTCGGACAAATCTCTCATCAAGCCGGCAACTCTAAGGCCTCTACGAGTGTTTTGCATATGATTAGCTTACAAGTGTTCACTGCATGCAATTCTGTGCATCTCGGATGAATAGATCTAGTTCTGCCTCGCTGGTCGGACCTTAGTGGGGGAAAGGGTTATAGAGGGCTAACCATGATCATGACAAAAGATACAGTCAAATAAATGTTACGTCACATGGAGGAGCCTACCGCAGGGATCGGGGCACAGAAGTAGAAGAGGTCAGGGGCTGCAAACAGGAGGCAGTGTTTGTGTTGACTCCGTGCTGCACGTTCTCCCCTGGGTAGTGTTTGGGACCTTGGTGTTACCCAGGGGCAAGGTGTTGAGGCAGGAGCACCTTGGGGTCGGAGGGCACTGACCTTCTTCCTCTGCTCTGCCCTCAGGAATGAGACCGTGCTGCACCAGTTCTGCTGCCCAGCCGCCGACGCCGAGCAGAAGCCCGCCTGCTCTGACCTGGCCTCCCAAAGGTGGGAATAATCGCTGGACGGTCCTCCCTTCCCCACCCCCACTGTCCTTCCCCCTCCAAGCAGAGCGCACACCAGGGCCCTACTTGGCCTCTTCCTCCCGAGTCTTGTGGGATTTTTGTTTGTTTTTAGCTCCTCCCTCATATTTCCACCTCTCCGTCCTTCCTCTGGACCCCAGATGAGCAGTTCCCAATTTTTAGGTCATGATACGCTGCTGTGCAAATCCCAAACCTACGCTCCTTCCCACTAACCAGCCTGTAAAAAGTTCACCTTTTTAAACGTCAGGGGAAATTAGCTTGATTATATCTATACGTCTCCCGTGGCACCCGAAGGTGCCCCACCCATAATAGCACCCATCCCGCCTCTCATATCCAAGATTTGCATTTTTCTCTCTAATCTTTCTCCTTCCACAAAGGAGCCAAGGTAACTTCGATTTGAAGGTTTATCATACTGTGCTGGGTTTGCCGACCACCTGGGAAGGGAGGGGGCCCACTGAGAAGTCAGGTCTGGAGTCCCGTCCCAGGCTCTCTTCCCTGCCCTGCTCTGCATCGTTCGCTGGCCCTCTCTTTTCCCCGCAGGCTCTCTCCATCGCTTTCGTTCTTCCCCTCCCCTCCATCGTCCACCGCCTCTGACCCTCCGCCTCTCCTCCTCCCCTGCGTCAGTGTCCTCTCCCCCCGGCTCGACCTGGAGCTGCCCCCTCTGTACTGGTCACACTTTGTCCTCTTCTCTTTCCCCCAAGTTTTCCATCTCAGTTCAGTGCATTTCTCTTTTCTTTCCTTGTTTTTACTTCCCCGGGGGTCAGGATACTCGGATTCCAGCCTGAAACGCACCCCATCTGCAGTCTCCTCTTGTTGGAATGAACTTGGGCAAGTTCCTGGATTCCCCTGGACCCCACCTTCCCCGTCTGTACGATGAAGGGGCTGGTCTATGTAGGGAACAGCATGACTTCTCATCTCACCGAGGCTTCTGGGCTGCTCAGGGCCTGGACAGGCTTTAGGACCTGTCTCATGGGAGGGCAGCAGAAGGTTCAGAGCCGCGAGCACCCTGGCCCAGACCTGCTGCACTAAGGGCTGCCTCCAGGTTGAAGCCTCAGTGATTCCATGATCCCTTCATTCCTTGGGAAGTAACTGGGCAGTCATCAGAGATGGCAGCCGGTGGGCTTGGGGATGGAAAACCTCCCCCGAAAGGTGTTACTGCTTGTTTTCCCTCAAAGGGAGTCCGAGCGGGTTGGGAGAGGCAGGACCCTGGGGAGGCAATGGTGGGAGTTGAGCCATAATAAGGGGCCCACCCTGGGGATCCAGGACTGCAGGAGGCACGACCACACCGGGGGACAGAGACGAGGGGAGGCCAGAGCTGGGCCGATGCCCAGAGGTCTCGGGGCCGAGCTCTGTGCCCAGGACCTAAGGAGAGTGAGGCCACCTGGATCTCGAGGGGCTCCCCATCCAGGGGGCATGCGATGCCCCCAAGTTGAAAATGGCCCTCCTGGAAACTGGAAGGAAGAAGAGAAACGGGAGAAAGAGATGGTGGGAGAGGAAAGGAAAGGGGGCAGAGAGTGAGTGGCCCAGAGTGATGGACAGCAAGGAGGGAGGGTGATGGACAGCAAGGAGGGTGATGGACAGCAAGGAGGGTGATGGACAGCAAGGAGGGAGGGTGATGGACAGCAAGGAGGGTGATGGACAGCAAGGAGGGAGATGGACAGCAAGGAGTGGGAGGGCCTAGCTCCATCCCCTGGGCGGTCACTCTCAGACACAGGAGAGGCTTCTTCCTAGACATGTACTCCTTGGCAGGGAGGAGCTGTCTGCTCTGTCTCCTGCCCAGCAGGCCACCTCAGTCCCGTCCACCTCCATTGCTGCCACCCAAGCACCGGCATCAGGTGAGGGTGGATAACAGGGCGCCCCCAAGATGCTCGTGCCCGGCAGGCGCTGGGGACGGAAATCCTCCCTTGGGTCTCCCACGCCCCTTCCTCTCTCTCCCGCTCACCCCTCCATCTTTTTCTCCAACTGCCTGGCCTCCTACCCCGAAGCCCTGAGTCCTGGTCGGAGGCGGTGGGAGGACCTGGTACGGGAGACAGAGGCGGTATACTGGGGCGGGGCGGGGTGCTGCCCCTTCATGGGGGCCGGGCGCCAGGGGAGCAGGCTTCTTATACATCTATTATCAGTTTCCCATGGTGGGGCAGTGATGCTGGGAGGGAAGGTGGGAGGTGGGAGATTCTCTTGGTCCCCGAGGGCCTGTGACACTGCCCACTGCCGCCCTCCGTCTACACGGTCCAGATCCTCGGTCGCTGTCTGCTTCTGTTCCCAGTTATCCCAAGTCGTCCCATCTGTCTGGCCTGTAGTTTCCTGGAGTGTGTTTCTGTCTGTTTGTCTGTCCGTCTGTCTGATGTCAGCATCTCAGCTTCTCTGGGAGGAGCCCCCTGGGTGCCTTCAGACGTCCAGTAGTCTGCGTGTCAGTCAGTCTGTCTGTTCTTGGCTTCCTGGGGGGATTCCACCCCCAGATACGTTTTCTCCCATCAGACTCCCAACATCCCTGTTCCCAGCCTTATCCGTGACCTTCCCAGCCCCTCCTTTCCCTTTGACCAGGCATCCCCGCCGCCAGAGAGCATACCCAATCCCTCCCCCACCCTGCCCCCGAGTCACTCTAAGGAGGTGCCCAGGTCAGAGGCCTTGTGTGCTGTGAGAGCACACGGTGGCTGGATCGCCAGGCCCTCAGGGCCACGCTGGGGAGAACCTGGGCTGGGCTCTGAGACAAGCCAGCCCCTCCCACTGCTCAGCCTGGGTTCCCACCAGCTCAGCAGGGCCCCGGCCGAGACGGCCTCCTCTGGGGTTTCCAGGGATAAGCCAGGTGGTCTCTACAGGGGGCCCAGTAAGGACTCCACGCCATCAGTCAGAGCTCAGGGTCAGGGTCTTTGGTGTGTGAGAGCAGGGCTGGCCACCTCCCTCCTCTGTACCTGGCCAACAGTGACCCAGGTCAGCAGAGCCTGAGGTGCCACGCCCTCCCTGTCCCCACCCAAGCTGTGGGGCTGAGCGAGAGTCCCCTTCCTGAGCCGCTGGCCTCATCCCCGGCGAGTGGCGGCCCATCACCCCTAGCGCCTCTGATCAGACGCACAGAGACCAGCTGCTGCAGCCTGAGGAAAACCCTCGGCCAAGGGAGACCTGGGGGTCCAGGAGAGACGCTTGCCCCTCCCAAAGCCCCAGTCCTCGGGGTGTGTGTGTGGGAGGGGCTAGGACGGCCTTCCCCAGCTACCCAAAGGGCAGCCCTGGGGGATGGGGTCAGGAGAAACTCTGTCTTGGGACACGGAGCCTGGGGGGAGCGAGGGATGGGCACAGTGGGCCAGGGGACGGGGTGCAGTGGCGTGGTTATGGGGTTGGTGAGGTCTCTGAGGCTGGACCACCCGTGCATCGCCCCAGGCACACAATCCATGCTCCCCCCCCCCCCCCCCCCCCCCCCCCCCCCCGCTGCCACTAATGACAGGGCTTTATTCCGGGCCACTGAATAGGCCAGTAATCACAGCCCTGCTTTCCATCCATGGGCTCTCCTCCCTCTGGGGCTCTCAGTGACGTCAGGAACAATGACCCTGGAGCTGGCCGCTGCGTCCTGCATCTAGAGAAATAGTGGCCCATTTGTCTCCGTGGGTGGCAGTGGGGCCCGAGAGGAGGAAGGCTCGCTTCTGTTAGAGTAATGACAGGAGGTGGCGGGGGAGGAGGGGTCAGGAGGGGGCCACTGGGCAGGAAACAGAACCACCCCCAGCCCTGGGGAGAGGGAGGGTCTGGGGGGGCACGCTGCGTGTTGGGTCCTTCCGCTAGAATGGAAGAGGCCTAATATTACGGAACATGCCAGGGCCGTGTCACTAAGCACTCAGTACTTTATCTCGCTTCATTCCGTGTGACAGCGCTGTGGCCATTTGCAGATAAGGACTGGACGGTGGAGAGAAGTTTGGGGTCTTGACAGAGGGACCCCTGCCAGCTAGTTTTGGAGCCGGAAGGTCAGCCCAGGCTGAACTCCGACAGGCAGCCGCGTTCCACGGAGCTGCCGCTGGGATTTTCTTTAGCAGCATAGGAGCAATCCTTCCAGCCATTCCATTTGATCCTAAATAACATCTATTTTCTCTGATTATAAGTTATACTGCTAGTTGTTGGAAATGTGGTAAATGCAGAAGTATAAAGAAGAAAATAAAAATGGAAGGCAGTCGTATAGAATGAACCACCGTTAATATATTAGTGTGCAACCTGCCAGGGTTTATTTTTCTAGGCTGGGTTTTACATTTTCTCCCCAGGAAAGAAAAAACGATTTTATTGCCTGCCCTTCCCACGCAGGGCACTGTAGCCAAGGAGAGCCTGCCGCCCTGACCAGTCCCTCCTGGTGCCCCTGCCCCCATCACCTGCCAACCAGCCAGGCCGGGGGCCCTGCTTGGGACCCCTGAGGAGGGGACACCCAGCCAGGAGCGGTGTTGCAGGGAGAGCCCTGCGTCAGCAACCACCGCATCTTGTCTCCCCACAGCGGCCGGAGGCCTGATCAATGGACCAGCCAGAATTTACTCAGGGATCACAGAGCAATTAAATTCTCAAATCGATACAGTTTAGGCTTCAAACAGCTGGGCTCGGGGGCCACTGAGTCCTTTCCGGCTGCATTAGTCGCATCCAGGCTCCAAGGCTGCTGGGAACCCTGCCCCACCCCCCGAGGAAGTGGGGAGGGTCATTCTGGGGCTGCAGAACTGCATGCTCTTCTCCAGAGAAGCACAGAAAGGCCTCAGCTTCCCTCGTGGCCCTGGGTGGAGGCAACGCAGGGGTGGAAGCAGGCCCACCCGGCCTGCCCGGCCACCAATCTCTGGGGTCCTCGCATCTTCACATAAGGAGGGCCACGGGCAGCAGAAAGGCCAGGGGGGAGCTGTCCCATCTCCGAGGAGACCAGAGATTCGTTTCCAGAGGTCTTTGCAGGGGTTGGGGTCCTGCACCCTGAGCCAGGGCTGTGAAGACCCCCAGAGTGCGCTGCCCTGGAGTGGAGCCCAGGAGGGAGCCCTGGGGGTTGAGGACCTCCGTCCATGGTGGGCGCGGCAAACTGCCTTCAGCGCAGAGCAGCGGGCGTGGGGAGGGGCTGCTCCTCCATCTTTGCGCTTTGTGAGCAGATGTGCCCCCTGTCCTCTGAGGGTCCCCGTGTCGTCACAGCAGAGTCCAGCCCGGCCGGCTCCATACCAGAGGGTGACCTCAACGGAGGTGGCAGAGGAATTTGGTCCTGGAGCCAGGGAAGTCTCTCCCCTGTCACTTTACCCCTCTGTGCTCTTTGCCTCACCTGTGTCTTCCCTGCCAGACCCTGGAGACACAGAAGACAAAACAGATGCTGTCTGGGTGGGGACGTCCCCCTAACTCAACGGACAACAGGAAAGCTCTGTCCTGAGCTGCTGTCTGCCGTTCTGCTCTGTGGGACGTGGGACTCATGTCTGGAACGATCTCCTGTGTGCCTTTCCTCCCAGGCCTGGCCATCCTCCGAGGTGGTCTCTCCCAGGACCTAGGTGGTCACCAGAGGTACTCAGGAAACGCACCTGCCCAGGGGGCGGTGCCTGGGCCGCCATGTGAGCCAGGCCAGGCTGGGCCCGCCTCCAGACAGCCCGCTTCCCGTCAGTCAGCAGCATGTTTGGAGCAGGTTAAAGAATCCCTCCTCCCTCGGTGTTTCTATTACATGTCCCTGCACCCGCCAAAGGGAAGGAGAATGCTAGCTGCCATGTGCTGAGCGCTTGCTGTGTACCATAGACACGGGTATTATTTAATTCTCACTGAAAACTCATAAAATGTTGTTATTCCATGTTACACACACGCAAGCTGGGGCTCAGAGGTGATGAATGACTTGTCCACGGGCCGTAAACCCGGAAAACGGCACAGCTGGGACTTGAACCGCGTCTGTAACGGCTTCTATCACGGGAGACAAAAGAAGGGAGGGGTTCGCTGGTGCAGGAAGTGAGGTGTGGCCGCCACCCTGCACAGCCCCTCCCGGAGAACCTGGCTCTTGGTCCAGGGACCGAGCAGTCGGGGCCTTTCCCTGCCACGCCCCTCCCAGCAGGAGACTCAGGCAGCCTTAGGTAACTACATCAGCACAACCGGACCGAACAGAGAAATGACTAAGAGAATATTTTTAGAGGAGGAAAGCTCTAGGCTTTATTATTTAAAGAAATAAACATGGGAGTTCCCTGGTGGTTTAGTGGTTAGGATTCTGGGCTCTCACTGCCGTGGCCCGGGTTCAGTCCCTGGTCGGGGAACTGAGATCCCACAAAAAGAGAGAGAGAGAGAGAGAGAAATAAACATAACCAAGATAATACTTCCAGAATAACAAAATGAAAGCTATCACAAGGATTGGTGTTTATTAACGCAGAGCGTTGTCCAGTTTGGGGGGAAACAAGTTCTCGTTCCATTTGCTGAAAGCTTCTTGCTTGAATCTTTTGGATACTCTCGTTTCGTTCCCAGGAAGTGTGGCCTCTCTTCGCAGGCCTAGAGATTCTTCTAACCTCACTGTTTCCTGTGCTGTCTTGTTTTCTCCTCTGAAAGGTCACCTTTGCCTCTTCATTTATCTTGTAACCGATAGCACAACTATGAAAATGACATAATTCCAATAAGCATTTCTGATGGATGACAGAAAGAGTTTTAAATGCATTTCCTCAGACCCCCAATGAGGAAATAGTCTATCGCAGGAGGGATTGCATGAGATCAGGCATTCTTCAAGAATTTACTGCCTTTGAGAGGCATTGGAATGGTTTAAGAAAGGAGATTTTTAGAGATAACTTTTGTGACGATTAAAAAACAAAACAAAACAGGAAAGACAGCTGTTGGTGAAGGAAGACGTGTTTTTCTGTCTGGAGCCAGGAGAAGTGTGGCGGAGCACAGAGAAGGGGTCCACGGACTCGGAACCACAGGCCGTCAAGGCGGCAGAGAACCAGGAAGCCTTGGCCCTTTACTGCCCAGACAGGAGACCCAGGAGAGGAAGTGCCTCACCCCAGGTCTCCCGCTGGTGATGCTGGGGTCACGCGGAACAGGGAGGGCTAAGGCCACCCGACAGCGCTGGTGCCCCCCCCCCCCCCCGCTGCTCTAGGCCTCAGTGGCCTCAGCTATCACATGGGTGGTGGCCGGTCTAATCCCCCCAGTGATTCTATACGACGGCAAGGAGCTGCCCTGGCCGGATGAGGCATCCACATCTGGCCAAGGGACCAGGAGCATTTGCAAAGCAGGATGAAGCAAAGTGCTGTGACCTGAACAGGAGCGCCTGGGTGGAGGCTCGTGGGGAGGAAGCAATGGAACCTGAGTCAGAGGAGGGCTGGGAGGGTGGCTGGCCACGGGGTTTCTTTCTCCATTTCACTTACTGTGAAAACACAAAAGGCAGTTTTAAAGGAGACCAGCCTCACCTCACAAGCACGATCCCACTGCCCTCGCATGACCACCTGTCTCGTTTCCATCCCCGTCGCCTCCCCAGGGCGCGGCCTGGGAGCTGGACTGGGCCCCCGGCAACGAGGAAGCGTTGGGTGTCAAGCCAGCCTCAGCCTCAGCTCACTGTATGCAGCGTCCGCCAGGTGACAGGCTCCTTCCCACCCTCCACTCCACCGATCCTCCCCACAAACCTTCAAAGTCACGAGGGCGAGAATCCCTGCGTCCAGTTGTCAGCCGAGGAAATGCTCAGGGAAGGGCAGCAACTTGCTCAGGTTCTGGAGGTTAAGACAGAGCCCGTACAGACAGAGGAGCGGCGGGGTGCCTCTTTCTTGTCACTGTTTGACGGGCCTGGGGCCCCCTCATCCTGCCCCCCACCCCCCACAGGCTGGCGGGAACTGGTGTGGGCACTGGGCTCTAAGTCTAGGCTGTAGCCTTGCAGGTTTGGAGAATCAATTAGGTGTCTCTGTGGTTCTTGGATTCCAGGGGGACTGACTCACCAGAAACAAATTCATGAGAGACTGATGTATCACATTAGTATGAATTTACTAATTCGTAACAAGAAACGATTCTGGTAAACAGGAGACTCTTAATTACTGACCAACGAAGAACTCTGCAATACAAGGGAATACAGAGAATTCCCTTTCTTCTCTGAGGGCGGAGAGATGAGCACCAGATTCTGTGGATTCCCTTCTAGGTCGGAAAGGAGGAGGGTGACGAGGTGGGATAGGAGTGCCTGGGCTGGAAGGTGAGCTCAGGAAGCCTTCAAGGAAGCACGAGGATGCAGCGCAGCTGAGAGCATGGACAGAGTAACTCACATCCAGGTTCAAGTTCTGGCTTGGCCGCTTACAAACTCTGTGACCTTGGTGCAGTTACTGAAGCTTTCGAATCCGCGATTTTCTTATCTGTCCAATGGGGACAACAGGGTGATGGGGAGGATTCAACAACATGACGTGTGCAAAGGTGTCTGGTATATAGTAGGCACTCAATAAATGCTAGCTGCTTTAAAGCTGGATTTTTCAAGAGCACAGAGGGAAACATCAGTTAAGATCCAGGAGTCCCAGGAGAAGGGGTCTAGAAACTCAGGTGTGACTGAGAAATACTTATAAAGAGTGGGCCGACTCCTTCAGGGGATGGGGTCCCAGCAGGAGCCCCTAGTATGGGAAGCAGGAGGGGACCCACTACCCTGCATCTTGCTCAGGGTCGTTGAGCTGTGCCCTTCAGGGAGAGGGTCCAGTCCCTCCTTTGGACAGCAGGCGATGGCATGGGGGAGGGGGCCGCTTTCACGTGTTTCTACTCAAGCCTAGCCTGTGACACACAGAGTTGGCTGGAGAGGGAACAAGAGAGAGAAGCAGGGCTGGGTGGGGGGCGTGACTCAAGAACTGAGGGACCAATTTGGGGAAGAGATCAAAGAAGCTAAGAGCCCCGATGAATGACAGTCAAGCAGGGCCAACAGGCCTGGAGAGATTTTCTAGACGTCAGGGCCGGGGAGGAAATCATTTAACCCAGCACTGGGCTGTCACAGTGCAGCGAGGATGCGATTAAGGGCAGAGACATTTTATCAGGAACATCTTCTAGCCAGACGACAGCTTGGCTTCCTCTTAAGAGGAGGAGACAGTTTAGACCCCGCAGGGAAAGGTTTATGGCCTGGCACTGACCACTGCCCTGCCTGGAAGGGGGTGGCTCCCCATGCTGGGAGCTCTGGAGCTTCTCCCCAAAGCCATTGTGTCCCGCATTGCTGGCCCTTCCTCCCAAACACTTTTGGAGATGACCCGTGAAACCCACAGGCATGTGCGAAATTGCCTGGCCATTCTGATACTGTGAGCTTGGAGTGGTTTCTACTGAAGCAAGAAAGATTGAAGCTAGACATTAGGAAGGACTTCCAGGAGGAAAGGTGAAGATAAGGAAGGTGACCATAAAGAAACAGGCAAGGAATCTTGCTCCATAGTAACCTGGCAGATGTCTAGAGCAATGTCCTACCCGGCTGGTGATTCTGCCATTTCCATCTCTTGTGTCACAAGACTCCTGGTTTTTGGCAAGCACACACCTGAGTGACACAGGCACCTGTAGGCCATCAGAGACCTTTCCCCCGATGTGGGGTGGAATGCGAGGAGGTGGGAGGATAGCCTTCCCTGAAAATGGCTCAGGACCAAGGAAACGTAGGAAACATCTCTGCTGGGTGAGGTAGGGCTGGTTTGGGTGGACCTGGAGGAGGGAAATGGAGAGACGTGGTCTCATGCCCCGCCTCTGGGATGGGCTGTCCGCACATGGTTTGTGTGGGCCACCGTCACAGGGCTGTTGGAGGGATCCAAGAAGGACCAGATGAGGTCTTCGCTCTCCAGGGAGAGCACAGCAGCCCAGAAGCCAGGGAAGCACAACAGGCCCAGATTAGGGGAGGAAACCTGCATTTACCGAGCATCACATAGGTGCCAGAGGCTTTATGGTCATTGTTTTATTAACTCTCCCAGCAACATAGGTATCCCCACCTTACACAGGACGAAACGAGCTCAGCGGAGTTGAGGAACTAGCCCAGCTCCACACAGCTAGTGAGAGGTGGGATTTTAACCACAGCCGTCTGTCTGGTTCTTTTATTTTTTTATATAAATTAATTATTAAAAATTAAATTATTATTACAAATTTATTTATTTATTTTTGGCTGCGTTGGGTCTTCGTTGCTGTGCACGGGCTTTCTCTAGTTGCATCGAGCTGGGGCTACTCTTAATTGCGGCATGCGGGCTTCTCATTGCGGTGGCTTCTCTTGTTGCAGAGCACGGGCTGTAGGCATGCGGGCTTCAGTAGTTGCAGCACGTGGGCTCAGTAGTTGTGGCTCACAGGCTCAGTAGTTGTGGCGCACGGGCTTGGTTGCTCTGCGGCACGTGGGATCTTCCCAGGCCAGGGCTCGAACCCGTGTCCCCCTCATTGGCAGGCGGATTCGTAACCACTGCACCACCAGGGAAGCCGGTGCTTTTGCTTTTTATCTTATTTGACAAAATAACATGTTGTAAATCCTGAAAAGGAAAACGATGGTTGCTACTTACATGGGGCTGAGAGCATCTCATATACATTACTACTGCGATCCTTTCCTAGAGAGGAAAGTAAGGCCCAAGGAAGTTAGGAGACTTGCCCAAGGCCACACGCAGGTGCATGGCAGAGCCTGGCCGCCTGGCGCTGGGTCTGCATTTGTAACTTCTGCCGTGCTGTGCTGACACCGCCTCGTGTGCTCCCTCCTCTCAGGGACCCCAAAGGCACTCACACCCTTGACCTGGCTGCCAGCGGCTCACAGGCTGACGCTTCTCCCGAGTCCACCTCTGCCAGCCTCACCTGGCATTTCCGTGGGCTATTTCTGCATGGCTCCGGACGGTCCCCACGGTGCCTTTGGAAATCGTTACCCATCTGGCCACACGGGGCCAGAAGCAGGGCTCCTTAGGGAGCAAGTCCATTATCTCACTCGAAAGCCCTCCTTGCTGCAGGAACGGGCACAGCCTGGCTGCGTCAGAGCCCTGCCATCTTTCCAGTCCGGCCTGGAGCTGGGGGCTGGGGGCCGTCCCCTGGGAGGGCCTCCTGCCCCTTCCTGGGCTCTGCTAGACCCTGAGAGCTCCCGAGCCGCCCCCGCCAGTACGAGGCGCACTTGGCAGTGCCCCTGCCCAGCAGCCAGTGCTGCTTATGCAACATGACAGGAGGAGGTTCGCCCCTAAGGAGAAGCTGGGGACGATAAACACAGATCCAGGGCAGGCACTCCTCCGAGGAGAGAAGGAGGAACCCGCGGGTACGGATGGGCTGTTTCCTGAGCTGGGTGAAGCGAAGGTTCTTCTCTGAACCTCGCGTGCACGTTATTCGTATTTGCATGTATCAGATCGTTCATGATAAAAGGAAAACGTGGACGACAAGCCAGAGCTCACTAGCTGTAACCATTCAGTGCAGCTGTGAGGTGACCGTGGGGTGTGTCAGGGACAGAGTACAGGCCACACTTTTGCAGCTGCAGCCTCAGGGTGGGTGAGATGGGAATGTGGGCAGACACGGGAGGTGAGAAAGCCCGAGGTGTATTCAGGGGCTCAGAGGGGCACGCGCTTGGGAGCTGTGTGCGGTGTGTCAGGCGGCGAGCGGGGCGGGCGTCCTTAGAGCCTGATTTTGCTTCCAGATCCACGTCTACTGGGAGGAAAACAAACGCTCAAAAATATTAGGCTTCCAGGGGCAATGAGATGGCGTTAGTCCGTGTGGCCCAGCTTGTGAGTCTGTGAGGGAGGCGTCCTGAGGAAGCTTCTAGGTGAGGCCTCCCTGGTGCTGGCGTCCCGCCGAGGAGTGGGCTACGCAGGGGCCGCTTCCACGTTGGACTCTGGGGCCCCACCGTGACTGGGCCTGGGTCTGGGGAGGGCACAGGCCCGGAGGAGGAGTGTGATGCCTTCAGCAAGAAACCCCCCCAGACAAAGCAACTCAGCCAGCACCTTCTGGAGCAGCCGTTTAGTCAAAGCCTGGAGTCTCCCAGGAGCCGCCGGGACAGACAATAACTCACTGTCTCGGGGCCTTGGGGTGTGTCACAGCCAATGAAGGCAGGGCAGCCTCCACAAGCGGACAGCAGGGAAGACACGGCCGCCCTCCTCCAGGGCATCCTACCGTGAACTGTGGCGTCCAGCTTGGATAACGCGGGGTCAGGGAGGCGGCGAGGATTCTGTTGTGGCCCTGCGTGTGGTGTGAACAGGAAGGTGCAGGGCGGCCGGCATCTCCTAGCCTGTGCTTGGAATGGGCGGCGAGTGAATTTGTTCCTTACGCTGGCCCTCTGTTCACTGCAACCTCTCCCCAGTACCATCTGGGACACCCAAGGACACTTGACTCCCCTTGCTTGGCCTTTATTCTGACCACCTGAGATCACTTTATCGATTCAGGAGAGGGAGAGACAGGAGTGTTTTAGTAAAGGCTGAAAAATCTTGAGATGTGAGGCTTTTTGTTAGCTTTTGTCTGGAAAATGCCTAGTTTCTTTGTCCCAGAAGCGCTTTAAGAAAGGCTGGCAGAGACCGAGATAATCTAGTGCAATTGGTCAGGCCCTCTGGGGGAATCTTCTAGCCCAAGGAGTCCTCCAGCCTTCAAAACACTCCTGGCTGCGTCTCTGGTAATTGCTGCTCCGGCCTTTGCAGGGAGGGGAAGTGGCCCTGCCTCCCCGCCCATCACCCGCACCAACCAGCCGCAGGGGCTGGGCCTCCAGGCTCCTCCTCCTGCCTTTCTCTGCCTTCGTGCCAGGACCTGGGGGCCCCCTCCCCTGAAGTCTTCCCCTCCCCAGGCATAGCACCCCCCTCCCTGGCCCTCACAGGCTCTGCAGTAGCTCCTGTCCCCTCAGCTCCTGGCACCGGGAAGGGTCTGCCTGGAAGCCCGGGGAGGACACCTCTGCCGGGACCAGCTCCCTGCCGGGGGCTGCACAGCTGCCCTTCCTTCTCCCTCATCCTTCCTAGGGACGGATGTTCCACGGTGGCCAGCACACCAGCCTAGGAGGCCACTTCGTCTTCCTCACTCTCTTGGAAAGGAGATATTCACACCCCCATTTTGCAAATGAGAAAACCGAGGTGCAGAAAAGTGAAGTGTTTCGCTTGAAATCACCTGACTAGTGAGTCGTAGGACCAGGGGCTCCCTCCACTCAAGCTCTCTTACCCGTGAGCGAGGGTCCGTCGGTTTTGAGGGAGCAGTGCCGGTGTCTGAAAGCCCTCGTTCCCTCTGGATGACCAGAGCTGCCTGCAGCGCTTGGCGCAGCTCTCAGCATAGGGACAAAATCCATGATCCTCCCTCCAGGAGAGCGTCTTCAGCCCGATCCGCGGAGTCTGTAAAGCCTCTGAAAGTGGAGGTAAAGCTTGGCGTGTATGAAATCACGTGCATTTTCTGGGAAGAGAGTCCAGAGTCTTTATCAAAGACATCCGGAGCCCAGAAAGGCTTTGCAGGTCTGGGGGCAGGGAGACCAGGGTAATCCTGGCTGACAAGGAAAAGGAAGGAAAAAGAAAAGCTGGGTCTCCATCGCTGACTGGTGCCTCTGGGAAGGAGATTCTGAGTTCAGGGTGCTGGACGCTTGCTGGAGGGTGTTTGGGATCAACACCCATGGAAGGGAGGGCAGGAGCACGGCGTGGGGCAGAGAGAGAAGTCAACCCGTGTTGCAGGTCCACCAGGAGCCTCGGCTAATCCCACGGGGGCTCTGGAGGGAGAGTGACCTAGCCAACCCATGTTGGGTCATACGGCTGAGCCTTTATGTCCCCTCTTTGTCAGCTGTTGGATGCAGATAGCCCTGGGGAGGATTTGACTTTGGCCCAGTAGCTCACTGCAGTTCCTGAAGGAACTGGGGTGGGGGGCAGCTGACAGATGAAGGCCATCTTCAACAGCACCTCCAGAGCTGGGCAAGCAGTCCTTGAAGCAGGGTCTGGGTGGTACACCACCAAGCTCAC
>NW_020838027.1:1991588-2031596 GCF_003676395.1 Aethalodelphis obliquidens | reverse complement strand
CACGAACCCGTGTCCCCTGCATCGGCAGGCGGACTCTCAACCAGTGCACCACCAGGGAAGCCCAGAGTTTACCTTTTTAAAGGTGGAGCCCAAAGCAGGAGCTCCAGTGTTCTGCAGGGCTTGGGCGTGGCTAGGGTGGCTGGAGGGCTAGGTGAAGGGTGGGGCAGTGGCAAAGGTGATTTTTGACTTGGGTTCACTTCTACTCTCCTGTTCGGAAAGTTGCTCTCCTTTTTCATGTTGGGCCAGTGTTTATAGGCTAGAAATACAGCGCGGATAAAACTGCCAGTCCTTTTTATACTAGAGCAAATGGAAGTTGTCCAGGTGTTGACTTGTTCTGATTTTTACGTGTGTGTGATTTCCATCTACTATGTTGTTGCTCTTCCTCATAGCAAGGCAAGAGTTAACAATGTTGGTAGAATTGAACTGTGTTGGTAGATTTTTCTTCTTCTTACCCATTCCATCCATAATTTGACACTAATAATTTTGAAAACTGTTGCTTATTACAAGAGTTAGCTGGAATTAAAATCTAAGACTTGACCCTGCCCCGGTTGAGGTGGCATGTTTTAGTCCTTGATAGCTACTGCCACCTCCTTCTCTTGTGACAGATGGCTTTCCCTCCTGGTTGTAATCCACTGCTGACTTTTTTTCAAAGAATGAATGCCATGTGTTTCCCATTTTGGCTATGATTTTTTTCTGCCCACTCACTGGCTTCAGAGGAACTTGAAATTGGATGTACTTGCTGTTGGCATTTATGGCAGGAAGTGGATACAACTGTGACTCTCTTTACCAGGTTTTCATTTATTAGAAGAATTGTAGCTTCCTAAAATTAAACATCATTTCTTTGTCACACCAAGAGTAAAATGAATGTTATTACTTTTTTTAAGAGTATACTTTTCACTTGATGTTGTATAGTAAATTTTTTTGTGGCATATTTATTACAAAATAGGTTTTAAAATCTGAGTTCCACATACTCAAAAGATTTACAGTATATTAGACTGCAGTCTGTCCAGGATGTTGAATTAATAGATCTAATTTTACTGAGTGTAATGAAGATGGAAGGGATTTGTATCATAGATACTCCAAAACAATTGAAATTGTTTGTGCTGTATGGTATTGAACTTGTATTTAAATATGCTTTGAACTTATATTTAAATATTAGTGTTGGGACTTGGAATTTTTGTCCTCAGAAGTCTCTGTCGTGTCAGTCTCCTGTATCTGGCTAAGTGAATCTCACGCAGTAATGGCAAGAGCGTTGCCCACCCATGGCAGACAGCTTCTAAGCCTGTCCTGGTAGCCTTGCTAGCTGAACCCAGCTCCGTGGTTCTCGGCTGCATGTTGGCATCACCTGAGAAGCCTAAGGGGGTGGGGGAGAGATGCCTGGTCTCACCCTCGCCCCCGGAGATTCTGATTTAATTGGGGCTGGGGTGCGGCCTCCATGTGGGGAGTTTTAAAAGACCCCCAGGTAATGCTAATGTGCTGTCAAGGTGGAGAACCACTGGCTACTACTAATGGATAAGAGTTGCTAGGTGAACTGAAACCTGTTCTCAGTCCTCTGTCTAGTGGGGTGACTTGTTTCCAAGCTACAATAAACAAGTAGTTAAAAGCAACTTCAATTTGAATGGATAGAGAATGCTTATCATTGGAAACTGAGAGCACAAATATAACCTGGGGCGATTAGATTATGTCAATATTTTGTGACATTTCAAAAGCGTTAGCTTCACAGGGTAGCTGGAGAGTTGAATGAGCGCGGGACGAGAGGTAGTCTGTTGGAGTGGCAATGCTCAAGGCATAGGGCTGTTGCTGAGGAGGATGTACAGGTGAGAAGAAGAGAGCAAAATTAGAATGAGCTCTGGCTTCCGAGAGACTTGCAGTAAAGGGACGGAATGGGAAGTCAAGATGGCTCTTCACCTAGGGACTGCTTCTTCCTCACCCGGCAGGTGTAGCTGGGCTCATCCTGTGAGACCAGGAAGTGGTGGTAGTGAAATGAATGGAATGAGAGGGTTCCCTTTGACATCCAAACTTGTTCTCTGCCTAGTGGCAAAAGGCTCAAATACCTCTTACTAGTGAATAAGAATAAAATACCTCTTTAGTGAATAAGAATCACCTGGGAGCACTTGATAAAAATGTAAAATTCCGGACCCCACTCCCAGGTTTCTGGTTTAGGACTGTGGGGTAGGCCTCAGGAATCTGTATCTTTAACAAGCACTTTGGTCAAGGTTAGCCAAACTTTTTTGTTCCCTTAGCCTCTTTGCAATGTTTGCCCCATCCCTGGTGCTATTCTCTTATTTAGTATTTTTAAAAAGTTGGCACACTTTAAAAAAATGGAAGCATTTTAAAATGAAATTCTCACTGCCATATGTGGAAATCATATCACTTGCAAAAAAAAAACAAACCTGTAAAAGTAAATACATAGCTATTTTTTAAAAAGGTCATATGTATGTATCATTGAAGATTATCTTAACTATCATTTTGAGAAATGTGCCCCTGGTGATTCTGATACAAGTACTTTCCTCATCATACTTGGAAATATATTAAATAGAGACAAAAACTTTCATTTAGACTGAGTGGTTTTCTGCTGATTGCACACTAGAATTGCCTGGGGAGCTTTTAAATACTTTTGGCCAGTCCCCAGCCCCAGAAAATCTGATTTAATTGGTATGGGATACGACCTGGGTATCAGTTTTGTTTGTTTTTTAAATAAAAAACAGACATTTACTTCTCCCAGTTCTGGAGGTTGGAGGTTGTAGATCAGGGTGTCACATGGCAGGGTCGGTTCTGGCGAGGACCCCCTTCCGGGTTGCTGCCTTCTCTTCGCGTGTCCTCATATGGTGGAAGCAGTGGGCATCAGTATTTTTAAAACATTCTCCCAGGTAATTGTAATGTATATTTTGAGCTGAGAATTTTAAAAAAAAGTACAATGTAAACAGACTAAGAAGCATAAGTTCATGAGTGCTAAATAAATTTATCTGGGAGAGTTAGAAAGCAGACAGTGGCCACCTAGGGGTGTGGCAGGAAGGAGGGAAAAGAAGGTAAGTTGGTAAAGCACGAAGGCTCTTTATTTATCCTGATTATCTTCTCTGCCCCAGCCTGCTTCTCTTGTTTTCTGTTCGGGGTGAATGGTAAGATCTTCTACGTAGTCAGATGGTGCTGACTTACGTGTGCATCAGAATTACCTAGAGGGTTTGTTGAAACACAAATTGCTGGGCCTCACCCTGAGAGTTTCTGATTGAGTGGGCCTGGGGCGGGGCCCAAGAATTTATGCTTTTAACAGTTTCCCAGGTGATGCTTTGCTGCTGCTCCAGCATCACACTTGAAGAAACACTAATCTAGTCAACCCAGCTAGAAACCTTGAGCATTAGACGTAGATTTGTTTTCTCTATGTATATCCAGAAAATTTAAAAATAATAGAACAAGCACAAACCCGAGTATACATTACCTAGAATTAGCAAATGTTAGCAGTGTGTAGAGAAATATTCCTTATGAATTAGTGTTCCCGTTTTGGTCTTAACAGGCTGCTGTATCTTATTCCACACTTCTCCAATGTAGTTCACAATTTCAACTTATTTCACAATTTTACAAGGCCTGAAGTATGGCAACTTCTCGGGGCTTGAGATCAGTGCTCTTTGGGGTGAACTACCATAATCTCGAAGAGGTAACTGTGTTCTGTTAACTTGTTTGATCAGTCTTTTAGGCAACAGAGTGAAATAAGGCCAGAAGAAAAAGTACAATCCTGATTATATGCTCAATCTGAGAAGAACATCAAAAAGTATTATATATTTAAAAGTGAGATTGTCATATGCAATCACAGTACCCTGTTTTATGTTTAAGTAATTTGTTTATTTGAATAGTTGACAGAATTAATAAGCGGAGTTCATTTGTGTGTCGACATCTGGGAGGAGAAAGGGTAAGCTGCTCTGTACAGTGGTGTAAAAATATGACAGCTGTGAAAACATAGGAACCTAGAACCTGAAGGGATAACTGTACCATTTGTTCAGTTCTAATACAATTTGTTTTTCCTTAAATATAACTGACATTCTGTACAAAATGAGGAAAAAACACTGAGTTCATAATTAGTGCTGTCAACTTGATTCTGGAACAGTGAAAGCGGTTTTGATTAGTCTAGCCTCGCTTTTTCTCCTGCTTTAAATAGATGGCTCATTTGGGTAGAGACCCCCCCCCAGCCAAATTAGTTTCGTGAGATTGAAATTACGCTGTTTTTATATTCTTCTGAAGGGCATTATTAATCACTTCTATATATTTTTTAATCTTGAAGCTAATAACAGGATTCCCTGAACTTGCTAGATTCTGTGAGTTTTCCTCACCATTCTTTGAAGTGATGATTTGTATGTGGCTTTGCAAAGTATGGACTGTTTGATGAAAAGCTTTGTATAGCTTCAGTTCGTCTTCCTCCTTCCCTCCCTCCTTCCCAACCACCCACCTATCTATTCATTTGTTCTAAATATCACATATTTCCTGTAAATTATCCTCTTGACACACTTGTTTCTTTCTACTTTCTTCCAGACTCTGTTTGTTTTCCTTCTTGGATTATTTGTTCCCTCTTGTTACAAGTCTTTATCTTCACTCACAAAGTAGACCTTAGGAGAATAATCCTCTCTGTTTTTGTTTTAACAAGCAGGCAAGCTCACATTTGGAGCCCTCATACTAAGTATATGTAGAAGACAAAAGTAGAGACTTTGCACATTACTGAGGTGTCTGCTTCAGTTATCATACAGTCTGGGAATTTGGTCTCTTTTCTTGGAAACCACCTTTATTTCCCTTACAAATGGGAGTGTGGTCTTCAAGCTCCCCTGCCTTTCTAGGCAGTATTTGCTCATGTTTCAAGTGTTTCCAGTAATTTGCATGTCAAAGTATAGTACCTATGTTATCTCTAGTGCCCTGGCCTTCTAGATTCAGAAAAAATATATAGGTTACTATTTTTTAAACTGAATTCCCTTTATTCATGGATAAGGATCTGAAAATTCACAAAGAATATTACTTAAATGTTATATGCTATAAAAATTCTGTATTCAAAGTTTGAACCATCATGATTCTCAATCCATGAGGATTAGCCAGACTTCGAAATCCGAGGCTCCTCGGGAGCTGCCTTCCCTCTTTGCAGGGGGCTGCTCTAAGGCCAAATGCCCAGGACCTGGGCACGCCCTGTGGTGTGACACACATCACAGAGCACTTGGAATTGGCTAGGACTGCGTGTAGCAAGCCCTTTAGGATTTTTGTTTTTGCCTGTCATTTGTGTGTTACTAGGATTCTCACCTCACCCCACTTTAAAAAAAATTCTCTTGGTTTGTACCTTGCCTGTTTGTGTATTTATTGACCTCAGTGCAGTCAAAGTTCAGCATTTATGCAAAGTGAGTGGCAGCGTTAGCTGTTTCTCTAGTGGTGTGTCACTGCGCATTATCTGGATGGGCTGCTTTGTGGGGTATCCCTGTGGTTTCCTGATGAGAGAAAGGAGGTCCAGCTGCATTCACTCTCACAAGATGACCATTGTTTCTGCATGATCTCTATCCAACATAGCATTGTCTAGCCAGTCTATCAATAAATATTTATTGAGTGCCTACTATGAATGCCCAGTAATATGCTGGGTGCTTTGAGGGATTTTTTTTTAAGAAAGGGGAGCGAGGAGAAAGAGAAAGAAATGGTGACAGGTATTTGAGGAGTTTAAAAGCGTGTTATCATGAAATAGATATGCTCTGGAGTTTCTTAAAGATGAATTTTTGTAGGGGTGGAATTCTAGAGTATTTTGGCCTAGACTAGCTTCAAGAATTGGATTATTCATAAGAACAGAATATTAATGTTAAGGATTTCTTCAAATTTGATATTTTATATATAGCTTTAAAAAATCAGTATATCAAAATATGTAGTATATGTCCCACAATTTCAGGATTTTAAGAAAGTCATTGGAATGGAAAGATATTCATAATATACTAGGGGATTACAAATGGTATATAGGTATACAATGGTCAATTTTTTTGGAGGCGGTATAGAGTCATTATAATATAGTATTAAAAGCACAGGACTTCCCTGGTGGCACAGTGGTTAAGAATCCCCCTGCCAATGCAGGGGACACGGGCTTGAGCCCTGGTCCAGGAAGATCCCACATGCTGCGGAGCAGCTAAGCCCATGCGCCACAACTACTGAACCTGCGCTCTAGGGCCCGTGAGCCACAACTACTGAGCCCACGAGCCACAACCACTGGGCCCGCGTGCTGCAGCTACCGAAGCCCGCGTGCCTAGAGCCTGTGCTCTGCAACAAGAGAAGCCACCGCAATGAGAAGGCCGCGCACCACAATGAAGAGTAGCCCCCGCTCGCTGCAACTAGAGAAAGCCCATGCGCAGCAACGAAGACCCAATGCAGCCAAAAATAACCCCCCCCCCCAAAACCCCTGCAAAAAAACCGCACAAAACTATGGGGTCAGACTGCTGGGTGGTTCTGCCACTTATGATCCAAGTGACCTAGGGCAGGTTAATTTTGTTCTGTGTGTCTTGGTTTCCTTATTTGTAAAATGAAAATAATAATAGTGCATCATGGGGGAGATGTGAGGGTTATATTAGTTAAAATACATAGTGCATTTAGAATAGGGACTGGTATGTGGTAAGCATTATAATCTTTGCTTTTTTTTTCTTTAAAGGTGAATTTCAGCATGGGAAAAAATGTTTTCAAGGATACCCACCAAAACATTTTCAGTGGTTTTCCTCAGTTGGAGTATAATGGATTTTTTTTAAAAAATAATAATTTATTTATTTATTTTTAAATTTAAGTCATTTATTTGACTGCCTTGGGCCTTCATTGCTGCGCACAGGCTTTCTCTAGTTGCAGTGAGCAGGGGCTAACTCTTCGTTGTGGTGCGCGGGCTTCTCATTGCGGTGGCTTCTCTTGTTGCAGAGCACGGGCTCTAGGCACGTGAGCTTCAGTACTTGTGGCTCGCGAGCTCTAGAGCACAGTCTCAGTAGTTGTGGCACACGGGCTTAGTTGCTCCGCAGCATGTGGGATCTTCCTAGACCAGGGCTCGAACCCATGTCCCCTGCATTGGTTCAGGGCACTGTGGTTCAGGCACTGTGGAAAACAGTTTGGCAGTTCCTCAAAAAAGCTAAATATAAAATTACCATATAACTTTGCAGTTTCACTCCTAAGTGTATACTCAAAAGAACTGAGAACCGACACTCAAAACAAGTACATGCATATGCATGTTTATAGAAAAAATTCACAATAACCAAAAGTTGGAAGTAGTTCACATGTTCATCATGGATGAATGGATAAATAAAATGGGTATATGCATAAACAGAATGTTATTCAGGCATAAAAAGGGATTCAGTTCTGATACACACTGTGATGTGGGTATAACTCCAAAATATTATATTAAGTGAAAGAAACCAGATACAGAAGGTCATATATTGTATGATTGCATTTATATGAAATATTTACAATAGATTTATCTAGAGAGATAGAACATCAGTTAGTGGTTATCAGGGGGTGAGAGCATGGTGAAGTGGGGAGAAACTACTTAATGGGTAAGGAAGGAGTTTTACTTTGGAGTGATGGAAATATTTTGGAACTAGATGAAGGTGGTGGTTGCACAACATTGCAGGTATACTAAATGCCACTGAACTGTTCTCTTTAAAATGGTTAATTTGGGGACTTCTCTGGTGGCGCAGTGGTTAAGAATCCACTTGTCAATGCAGGG
Organism: Aethalodelphis obliquidens; assembly: GCF_003676395.1. Lineage (NCBI taxonomy): Eukaryota > Metazoa > Chordata > Mammalia > Artiodactyla > Delphinidae > Aethalodelphis > Aethalodelphis obliquidens. The sequence goes on along the minus strand of NW_020838027.1, from coordinate 2,023,897 downwards.
GACATGGGTTTGAGCCCTGGTCTGGGAAGATCCCACATGCCACGGAGCAACTAAGCCTGTGCGCCACAGCTACTGAGACTGTGCTCTAGAGCCCGTGAGCCACAACTGCTGAACCCGTGTGTCACAACTACTGAACCCCACGCGCCTAGAGCCCATACTCCACAACAAGAGAAGCCACTGCAGTGAGAAGCTTGTGCACCACAACGACGAGTAGCCCCCGCTCGCCGCAACTAGAGAAAGCCTGCGCACAACAACAGAGACCCAACGCAGCCAAAAGTAAATAAATAAATAAAAAAGTTAATTTTATGTTATGTGAATTTCATCTCAATAAATTATAAATTTTAAAGTTTATGAGCAGCCATCATCATCTTACGAAGATGATGATTATAGCTGTCACTTATTGAGTATTTACTATAGGCTGGAGACTTCACATGTATTTATTCTAATCCTTATGGCAGCATTGCAAGATAGGTATTAGGAACAAGAAAAACAAAGAACTGTATTAGTGGGCTTAAAAAATTCTTCAAGATACTGACCTGAATCACTTTAAACCTAGTTTATCAATCAAATTAAGAGTGAGCTGTTGAAATCTAATCAAAGACTGGCTAGTAGGGAACACTCTTGTTCTTTACCTTGCTCTGGTTATGTTTAGAGCATCTTAAGTCATAAATTTAGCTTTGTTGTATTAATCTGATACTTTGGAAACTGCCAGTTTGAATCATCTGATTATGAACTTGCACTTTTTTGAATTCTTTTTTTAATCTTACAGTTTTCTGTATTGTAGTTGAAAAGATTTTCTTTTCCCTTATAGAAGAAGTGTTTGTATTTGCAACCTCATGTATTTAAGTTTGATATTTTTTTGGCCGCGCTGCACAGCTTGCGAGATCTTAGTTCCCCAACCAGGGATCAAACCCGGGCCCCCTGCAGTGGAAGCTCAGAGTCCTAACCACTGGACCGCCAGGGAGTTCCCTAAGTTTTATATTTTTGATTTAAAAGAAACGATGAAAATTATACTTAAAAATTTAACGAAAATATGTATGTTGTATGAAATAGTTTAAATGTGATTTTTTAAAAAGAAATAGTAAATTAATTTTTTTAACTCGGAAAGGAATTTCTGTTTTGATAGTTTATTTTCTTTTTCCCTTTTTCTTTTTTCTTTTTTGGTGCCTAGTTCTAAACCCTGGTTAAATATACTCTTTTTGGAGTTTGTTAGATATAGCTGTTTTAGGCATGACTGGTCCATTGAGAACATTATATCAGTGGTCCCCAACCTTTTTGACACCAGGGACCGGTTTTGTGGAAGACAGTTTTTCCATGGCCGGCAGAGGGGCGGTGGGGGGGGATGGTTTGGGGATGATTCAAGCGCATTACATTTATTGTGCACTTTATTTCTATTATGATTACATTGTACTGTATAATGAAATAATTATGCAACTCTCCATAACGCAGAGTCAGTGGGAGCTTGTTTTCACTTGCCACTCACTGATAGGATTTTGAAATGAGTCTGCAAGCAATTGATTTATTATGGTCTCTGTGCAGTCAAACCTCTGCTAATGATGATCTGCATTTGCAGCCGCTCCCCAGTGCTAGCATCAGCGCCTCAGCTCCACCTCAGGTCATCAGGCATTAGATTCTCATAAGGAGCACGCAACCTAGATCCCTCGCATGCGCAGTTCACAGTACGGTTCGCGCTCCTATGAGAATCTAATGCCGCAGCTGATCTGACAGGAGGTGGAGCTCAGGTGGTAATGCGAGCGATGGGGAGCAGCTGTAAATATAGATGAAGCTTCGCTCCCTGGCCGCTCACCTCCTGCTGTGTGGCCCAGTTCCTGACAGGCCATGTCTGGTAGTGGTCTGTGGCCTGGAGGTCGGGGACCCCCGTGTTATGTGAATGAATGTTTGCCTCCTTCAGTAGCACTTTCAGTTTAAACAGTGGTGATCATTTAATGAAAATTTTTGTTTTTGTTTTTTTAATGTAAGTTTTAGCAGGGGACAAAGATGGATTTTTTTTTTTAAATATTTATTTATTTAGTTGCTCGGGGTCTTAGTTGCGGCACATGGGATCTTCGTTGTGGCACGTGGGATCTTTTAGTTGCGGCATGCGAGCTCTTAGTTGTGGCATGTGGGATCTAGTTCCCTGACCAGGGATCGAACCCGGGCGCCCTACATTGGGAGGGCAGAGTCTTAACCGCTGGACCACCAGGGAAGTCCCTAATGAAAACTTAGTAACATTTAGTAGTTAATCAATATTTCTTTTTAAGCTATTTAGTTACAGCTAATTTATTTTTTTTAATTTATTTTTTGGCTGTGCCATGTGTGCGGGATCTTAGTTCCCTGACCAGGGATTGAACCCGGGCCACTGCAGTGAAAGCGCCGAGTCTTAACCACTGGAACGCCAGGGAATTCCCTCTCTAATATTTTGAATTGTTTTAGTAATATATATTTAGCATAAACTAAGCACTATTTTGATCATAATCCATTGTAGAAGTATATGTTATATCATGTAATATATAGAATATATATATATGCCTAAATAATCAAAGCGTAAGCTTCATGATAAAACATTTGCTCTTTCTATTTGAGATGTACTTAGATATTTTAAATTTTACTGTTTTACTAAAAAATATGTAGGTTGTCAACCACTAGATTGACTTTTGAAAAGTTGGTAGTGTCTATGAAAGTTTGCTGTAGGAAAGTAGTTAATGTTTGGGGGAGACTCCTCAAAAATCGGTGCAACTTTGTAACCAGAACAGTTAAAAGAAATAGTAAATGGTACCTCAGGAGATAACTTGGATAGCCCCAGGATTGCAGGTCATTGTGGCTGGAGCCTGCTCCAGCGGGTATTGAAAACTCATAAAAATAATCCAGTAGAGATGCTTGCTTGCAGTGCTGAGACAATGCAGATGGAGGTGGATCTCTGAGCACAAGACCAAGTGCAGCCTGCCTTGAACTGAGAGCTGTGAGCGCTTCAGGGTGCACTCCTGTAAGAAGGGAGCCCTGCTGCAGGTGCTCATTTTTAATTGTCCTGAAATAAAGCTGAAAGGATTCCTGTTTATGCAGCAGCCAGGCTGAGGGCATTCTCCTTTCCTGCCGATGGGTATAATTCTGCATCTGCCCTCTGTTGTTCCTTTGCTTTGGAAAAATTGCTTATGAACCAATAGAGCTTTGATGTAATGATTAGTCCTCTGTTTATCATGATCCTGTGTGAGCTAATTCGTGATATTAAAAGCACACTTTATAGCAAAACAGACTGTGTGTGTGTCCTTTGGAGTTTGCCACTTTGACTGTATTCCATTTTAGCTACTGCTTTATAGAGTAATTTCCATAGCTGTTTGTGTCAGCTTGACATTTTGATTTCAAAGATCCTGTTATAGTCTTGTTCCAAATGTCAAACAGTGACTTCAGAGTTTCTGAATGATAGGCATAAACTCTTACTAGTGCTTTTGTTAGAAGCATAAGATGATTTTACAGTTTCTTTGTACTGTCTGTGTCTGTAAACTCTGTGTGTTGCTTAAATGAGACTTTCTCTTGAGTATACAGATCATATTTATATTGCCTAATGAAGCTTTTATATGTTGATTTCATGTTATTTGCTGCCTAAGTTTTACAGTTCTGTGAACTTTGAACTTGATTAGAACCTTGATGACAGTGGGGAAGGAATTTTCGTAACAGGCAGATTTTACATATAGGAAGGAAAGCAAGGAAACTATTGCTTAATAGCTTCTAAATGTCCCTCATTAGTGTATATTTGAAGGGTCAGCGAATTTCATAGTTTATGTGGTTGTAATCAGAGTTTCTTGACTGGAGACTAACTTTACTCCTAGAAGACTGACTTTGAAATATGGGTAAGGGCCTGTTATCGGAGTAGCGCTGCTAAGAATATTGTTCTGTGTGTTCTTTAATTCAGTCCCTTTTATTTTATGAAACACAATTATGTTGTCTTTAGGAAGCAGATATTGTATTTTAGCAATGTTGCTTCTTTCTCCAAACACAGGGTAGATAATATAGTAACTAATAGAGTCATTTTTAGAACGTTTTTTTCCTCACTACCAAATAATAAATAAATATGGTAAAACATTTTAAGAATACATAAATGTATGTAGGAAAAAAACTCTCCTGTAATCACATTTGTCATAGACATACCCAGTTGGGATTGTATTTGTGTGTCTATTTGCCTGTGTGTGTGTACACACACACTATCTCTCTTTCTCTTTGTATTATTTTTTAAATTTAATATGAGGAAAGCATTTCTCCTATCTTAGTACATATTCTTCAGGAGCATTATTTTAAATGACTACATAAAATTGCCATATTTTTAGCCGTTCTATTGTAAGACATTTAGGACTTTTCATTTTCTTTTTTTTTTAACATCTTTATTGGAGTATAATTGCTTTACAGTGTTGTGTTAGTTTCTGCTTTATAACAAAGTGAATCAGCTGTACATATACATATGTTCCCATATCTCCTCCCTCTTGCGTCTCCCTCCCACCCTCCCTATCCCACCCCTCTAGGTGGTCACAAAGCACCGAGCTGATCTCCCCGTGCTATGCAGCTGCTTCCCACTAGCTATCTGTTTTATGTTTGGTAGTGTATATATGTCCATGCCACTTCGTCCCAGCTTACTCTTCCCCCTCCCTGTGTCCTCAAGTCCATTCTCTACGTCTGCGTCTTTATTCCTGTCCTGCCCCTATGTTCTTCATAACCTTTTTTTTTTTTTTTTAGATTCCATATATATGTGTTAGCATACTGTATTTGTTTTTCTCTTTTTGACTTACTTCACTCTGTATGACAGACTTCTACGTCCATCCACCTCACTACAAATAACTCAATTTCATTTCTTTTTATGGCTGAGTAATATTCCATTGTATATATGTGCCACATCTTCTTCATCCATTCATCTGTCGATGGACACTTAGGTTGCTTCCATGTCCTGGCTATTGTAAATAGTGCTGCAGTGAACATTGTGGTACATGACTCTTTTTTGAATTATGGTTTTCTCAGGGTATATGCCCAGTAGTGGGATTGCTGGGTCATATGGTAGTTCTATTTTTAGTTTTTTAAGGAACTTCCATATTGTTCTCCATAGTGGCTGTATCAATTTACATTCCCACCAACAGTGCAAGAGAGTTCCCTTTCCTCCACACCCTCTCCAGCATTCACTGTTTGTAGATTTTGTTTTGTTTTGTTTTTTTGCGGTACGTGGGCCTCTCACTGTTGTGGCCTCCCCCATTGTGGAGCACAGGCTCCGGACGCGCAGGCTCAGTGGCCATGGCTCATGGGCACAGCCGCTCTGTGGCATGTGGGATCTTCCCGGACCGGGGCACGAACCCGCGTCCCCTGCATCGGCAGGCGGACTCTCAACCACTGCGCCACCTGGGAAGCCCCTGTTTGTAGATTTTTTGATGATGGCCATTCTGACTGGTGTGAGGTGATACCTCATTATAGTTTTGATTTGCATTTCTCTAATGATTAGTGATGTTGAGCATCCTTTCATGTGTTTGTTGACAATCTGTATATCTTCTTTGGAGAAATGTCTATTTAGGTCTTCTGCCCATTTTTGCATTGGGTTGTTTGTTTTTTTGATATTGAGCTGCATGAGCTGCTTTTATATTTTAGAGATTAACCTTTGTCAGTTGCTTCATTTGCAAATATTTTCTCCCATTCTGAGGGTTATCTTTTCATCTTGCTAATGGTTTCCTTTGCTGTGCAAAAGCTTCTAAGTTTCATTAGGTCCCATTTGTTTATTTTTGTTTTTATTTCCCTTTATCTAGGAGGTGGGTCAAAAAGGATCTTACTGTGTCATGTTAGGGAGTGTTCTAATTTCATTCTTTTACCTGTAGCTGTCCAGTTTTCCCAGCACCACTTATTGAAGAGGCTGTCTTTTCTCCATTGTATATTCTTGCCTCCTTTATCAAAAATAAGGTGACCATATGTGCGTGGGTTTATCTCTGGGCTTTCTATCCTGTTGCATTGATCTATATTTCTGTTTTTGTGACAGTACCATACTGTCTTGATTAGTGTAGCTTCGTAGTATAGACTGAAGTCAGGGAGCCTGATTCTGCCAGCTCCGTTTTTCTTTCTCAAGATTACTTTGGCTATTCAGGGTCTTTTGTGTTTCCATGCAAATTGTGAAATTTTTTATTGTACTTCTGTGCAAAATGCCATTGGTAGTTTGATAGGGATTGCACTGAATCTGTAGATTGCTTTGGGTAGTATAGTCATTTTCACAATGTTGATTCTTCCAATCCAAGAACATGGTATATCTCTCCGTCTGTTTGTATCATCTTTAATTTCTTTCATCAGTGTCTTATAGTTTTCTGCATACAGGTCTTTTGTCTCCTTGGGTAGGTTTATTCCTAGGTATTTTATTCTTTTTGTTGCAGTGGTAAATGGGAGTGTTTCCTTAATTTCTCTTTCATATTTTTCATCATTAGTGTATAGGAATGCAAGAGATTTCTGTGCATTAATTTTGTATCCTGCTACTTTACCGAATTCATTGATTAGCTCTCGTAGTTTTCTGATAGCATCTTTAGGATTCTCTATCTATAGTATCATGTCATATGCAAACAGTGACAGCTCTACTTCTTGTTTTCTGATTTGGATTCCTTTTATTTCTTTTTCTTCTCTGATTGCTGTGGCGAAAACTTCCAAAACTGTGTTGAATAATGGTGAGAGTGGGCAACCTTGTCTTGTTCCTGATCTCAGTGGAAATGGTTTCAGGTTTTCACCATTGAGAACGATGTTGGCTGTGGGTTTGTCATATATGGCCTTTATTCTGTTGAGATAAGTTCTCTCTATGCCTACTTTCTGGAGGGTTTTTATCATAAATGGGTGTTGAATTTTGTCGAAAGCTTTTTCTGCATCTATTGAGATGATCATATGGTTTTTAGTCTTCAATTTGTTAATATGGTGTATCACATTGATTGATTTGTGTATATGGAAGAATCCTTGCATTCCTGGGATAAACCCCACTTGATCATGGTGTATGATCCTTTTAATGTGCTGTTGGATTCTGTTTGCTAGTATTTTGTTGAGGATTTTTGCATCTATGTTCATCAGTGATATTGGCCTGTAGTTTTCTTTCTTTGTCTGGTTTTGGTATCAGGGTGATGGTGGCCTTGTAGAATGAGTTTGGGAGTGTTCCTCCCTCTGCTGTATTTTGGAAGAGTTTGAGAAGAATAGGTGTTAGCTCTTCTCTAAATGTTTGGTAGAATTCGCCTGTGAAGCCATCTGGTTCTGGGCTTTTTTCTGTTGGAAGATTTTTAATCACAGTCTTAATTTCAGTCCTTGTCATTGGTCTGTTTATATTTTCTGTTTCTTCCTGGTTCAGTCTCGGAAGGTTGTGCTTTTCTAAGAATTTGTCCATTTCTTCCAGGTTGTCCATTTTATTGGCGTATGGTTGCTGTAGTAATCTCCCATGATCCTTTGTATTTCTGTAGTGTCAGTTGTTACTTCTCCTTTTTCATTTCTAATTCTGTTGATTTGAGTCTTCTCCCTGTTTTTCTTGATGAGTTTGGCTAATGGTTTATCAATTTTATCTTCTCAAAGAACCAGCTTTTAGTTCTATTGATCTTTGCTATTTTTTCCTTCATTTCTTTTTCATTTATTTCTGATCTGATCTTTATGATTTCTTTCCTTCTGCTAACTTTGGGGTATTTTTGTTCTTCTTTTCTCTGATTGCTTTAGGTGTAAGGTTAGGTTGTTTATTTGAGATGTTTCTTGTTTCTTGAGGGAGGATCGTATTGCTATAAACTTCCCTCTTACAGCTGCTTTTGCTGCATCCCATAGGTTTTGGGTCGTCGTGTTTTTGTTGTCATTTGTTTCTAGGTATTTTTTGATTTCCTGTTTGATTTCTTCAGTGACCTCTTGGTTATTAAATAGTGTATTGTTAGCCTCCATGTGTTTGTATTTTTTATAGATTTTTTCCTGTAATTGATATCTAGTCTCATAACATTGTGGTCGGAAAAGATACTTGATACGATTTCAATTTTCTTAAATTTATCATGGCTTGCTTTGTGACCCAAGATATGATCTATCCTGGAGAATGTTCCATGAGCACTTGAGAAGAAAATGTATTCTGTTGTTTTGGATAGAATGTCCTGTAAATATCAATTAAGTCAGTCTTGTTTAATGTATCATTTAAAGCCTGTGTTTCCTTATTTATTTTCATTTTGGATGATCTGTCCATTGGTGAAAGTGGGGTGTTAAAAGTCCCCTACTATGATCATATTACTGTTGATTTCCCCTTTTATGGCTGTTAGCATTTGCCTTATGTATTGAGGTGCTCCTATGTTGGGTGCATAAGTATTTGCAGTTGTTATATTCTTCTTGGATTGATCCCTTGATCATTATGTAGTGTCCTTCCTTGTCTCTTGTAACATTCTTTATTGTAAAGTCTATTTTGTCTGATATGAGAATTGCTACTCCAGCTTTCTTTTGATTTCTATTTGCATGGAATATCTTTTTCCATCCCCTCACTTTCAGTTTGTATGTGCCCCTAGGTCTGAAGTAGGTCTCTTGTAGACAGCATATATAGGGGTCTTGGTTTTGTATCCATTCAGCAGTTTATGTATTTTGGTTGGAGCATTTAATCCATTTACATTTAAGGTAATTATTGATATGTATGTTCCTATTACCATTTTCTTTCTTTCTTTCTTTTTTTTTTTTTGCGGTACACGGGCCTTTCACTGTTGTGGCCTCTCCCGTTGCAGAGCACAGGCTCCGGACGCGCAGGCTCAGCAGCCATGGTTCACGGGCCTAGCCACTCTGCGGCATGTGGGGTCTTCCCGGACTGGGGCACAAACCCGTGTCCCCTGCATCGGCAGGTGGACTCTCAACCACTGCGCCACCAGGGAAGCCCTATTATCATTTTCTTAATTGTTTTGGGTTTGTTATTGTAGGTCTTTTCCTTCTCTTGTGTTTCCTGACTAGAGAAGTTCCTTTAACATTTGTTGTAAAGCTGGTTTGGTGGTGCTGAATTGTCTTAGCTTTTGCTTGTCTGTAAAGGTTTTAATTTCTCCATAGAATCTGAATGAGATCCTTGCTGCGTAGAGTAATCTTGGTTGTAGGTTTTTCCCTTTCGTCACTTTAAATATGTCCCGTCCCTCCCTTCTGACTTGCAGAGTTTCTGCTGAAAGATCAGCTGTTAACCTTATGGGGATTCCCTTGTATGTTATTTGTTGCTTTTCCCTTGCTGCTTTTTGTTTTTCTTTTGCGGTACGTGGGCTTCTCACCGTTGCGGCCTCTCCTGTTGTGGAGCACAGGCTCCGGACACGCAGGCTCAGCGGCCATGGCTCATGGGCCCAGCCACTCCGTGGCATGCGGGATCTTCCTGGACCCGGGCATGAACCCGCGTCCCCTGCATCGGCAGGCGGACTCTCAACCACTGCGCCATCAGGGAAGCCCCCTTGCTGCTCTTAATATCTTTTCTTTGTATTTAATTTTTGATAGTTTGATTAATATGTGTCTTGGCGTGTTTCTCCTTGGATTTATCCTGCCTGGGACTCTCTGTGCTTCCTGGACTTGATTGACTATTTCCTTTCCCATATTAGGGAAGTTTTCAACTATAATCTCTTCAAATATTTTCTTAGTCTCTTTCTTTTTGTCTTCTTCTTTTGGGACCCCTATAATTCGAATGTTGGTGCATTTAATGTTGTCCCAGAGGTCTCTGAGACTGTCCTTCATTCTTTTCATTCTTTTTTCTTTATTCTGCTCTGCAGTAGTTATTTCCACTATTTTATCTTCCAGGTCACTTATCCGTTCTTCTGCCTCAGTTATTCTGCTACTGATTCCTTCTAGAGAATTTTTTATTTCATTTATTGTGTTGTTCATCATTGTTGTTTACTCTTTAGTTCTTCTAGGTCCTTGTTAAACATTTCTTGTATTTTCTCCATTCTACTTTCAAGATTTTGGATCATCTTTAGTATCATTACTCTGAATTCTTTTTCAGGTGGACTGCCTATTTCCTCTTCATTTATTTGGTCTGGTGGGTTCTTACTTTGCTCCTTCATCTGCTGTGTGTTTCTCTGTCTTCTCATTTTGCTTAACATACTGTGTTTGGGGTCTCCTTTTTGCAGGCTGCAGGTTCGTGGTTCCCGTTGTTTTTGGTGTCTGCCCCCAGTGGCTAAGGTTGGTTCAGTGGGTTGTGTAGGCTTCCTGGTAGAGGGGACTGGTGCCTGTGTTCTGGTGGATGAGGCTGGATCTTGTCTTTCTGGTGGGCAGGTCCGCATCTGGTGGTGTGTCTGGCGTGTCATTGACCTTGTTATGATTTCAGGCAGCCTCTCTGCTAATGGGTGGGGTTGTGTTCCTGTCTTGCTAGTTTTTTGGAATAGTGTGTCCAGCACTGTAGCTTGCTGGTCGTTGAGTGGAGCTGGGTCTTAGCGTTGAGACGGAGATCTCTGGGAGAGCTTTCACCATTTGATATTACGTTGAGCTGGGAGGTCTCTGGTGGACCCACGTCCTGAACTTGGCTCTTCCACCTCAGAGATACAGGCCTGACACCCGACTGGAGCACCAAGACCCTGTCAGCCGCATGGCTCAGAAGAAAAGGGAGAAAAAAAAAGAGAGAGAGAAAAAAGAAAATAAAGTTATTAAATAAAAAATAATTATTGAAAATAAAAAAATTAAAAAGTAATTTAAAAAAAAAGAAAGAGGAGAGCAACCAAACCAAAAAAAAAATCCACCAATGATAACAAGTGCTAAAAACTATAACACCCCCCCCCCCCAAAAACGGACAGAACCCTAGGACAATTGGTAAAAGTAAAGCTGTACAGACAAAATCACACGAAGTCCACCACCTCAATTTTGGGATGATTTGTTGTCTACTCAGGTATTCCAGAGATGCAGGATACATCAAGTTGATTGTGGAGATTTAATCTGCTGCTCCTGAGGCTGCTGGAAGAGATTCCCTGTTCTCTTCTTTGTTCGCACAGCTCCTGGGGTTCACCTTTGGATTTGGACCCGCCTCTGCATGTAGGTCGCTTGATGGTGTCTGTTCCCGCCCAGACAGAATGGGGTTAAAGAGCTGCTGATTCAGGGGCTCTGGCTCACTCAGGCTGGGGGGAGGGAGGGGTACAGAGTGCGTGGTGAGCTTGTGGTGGCGGAGGCTGGCGTGATGTTGCACCAGCCTGAGGTGTGCCATACTGTTATGGCCATCTTTATTAATACATCTTCACATTTCTGATTATTTTCCTATGATAGGTTGTTTAAAAAATTGAATCTATTCATCAGAGGGGATCAAAGGAATTATAGGAGAGTTTTTCCCATATAAATTTATGTATTCTTAAAATGTTTAACATGTATATTTATTACTTTGTAATGAGATAATGTTACAAAAATGATCCTATAAATTACTATATTATCTACCTTATATTTGGAGAGAAAAGCAACATTGCTAGAAGATAGTTTCTGCTTCCTAAGGATGATACAGTTGTGCTTATAAAAGAGATGAATATACTTATTGACACACTGTTTTCTAGAAGGACTGGACCACTTTAGGTGATCAGGCATATAAGAACGCGCATGTATCACCTTACCTGTTCATATAATGTTTAAAAATCTTTTGCCTGAAAAAAACCTTTTACCTCTTTCATAGGTTAAAAAGTTTTGTCTTACCTTGTTTACATTTGCAATTCTTTGTTTACATTTTCATGTGTTTATTGACAATTTGCATATTGTCTGTGATTGGTCTATTCCTATTTGTTAATTTCTCTTGGGTACAGGAAGGTCTTAGTATTTCATTGACTTATACAGGCTTTTTCAATAGTGAGGATAAAGTTCTTTCACAGTTATGAATAATTTTTAGTTTTTGTCATTTGCTCATTAGTTGTTGACTTTTTTTTTTTTTTCTGGTGCCATCAGTTTATTTATGGGAATGGGATTTTTTCAGTGTTTTGATGTATAAATTGGAAAAATAAGAACAGAGTTGATGCTGAGCCTTGTGGACATAGGAACTAACTGAAGAAAACAGATTAGCCCTCTCCATCTGTTAAATTTTACTTTTTATGTTTAGTAATTATTTACCATAACTGTAATATCCTTGTGTCATTTTGATTACTTGCATACCAATAATAATTGTACCGATTTCTCAATCCAGAAGATTATTATTATTATTATTATTTGCGGTATGCGAGTCTCTCACTGTCGTGGCCTCTCCCGTTGCAGAGCACAGGCTCCGGGCGTGCAGGCTCAGCGGCCAGAAGATTATTATTTTTGAACACTTAGAGCCTTGTGGTCAATTCTGGAGCACATTTCTATTGCAGGGATGCATGATCGGGGGTCTATAAAATAGTTCCAAGCATAAAATACATTAGATATGTGGGGGGAATGGAGCGGGAATGGGGATTCACAGAGAGGAGTGTGGGGTGATGGGCAGCATCCAGTCGTAGACAGAGTACTGGATGGTACCCGACAGTCCCCTTATTTGCCTTTTCATGGCTCTGTCGTGATGCTCTGGGGGTGCGGGTTCGCAGACAGGCACATGTGTCCAGAGCTGCGGCCGTGGCCTCGCCATCCTCCTCCTCTGTCTCTTGTACCAGAAGGCGTCGATGTGCCTGGGGGAGGAGAAGCTGGCAGGCCACAGCACCCCCTAGTTGTTGACTTTTGATGTATATAATTCTAGATTTCTAAGCAGTAAAATGTACTATACTTTTCTTACATCTGTAATTTGTTATTTCTTACATTTCTTTTTTTGATTAGAAAGTCCTTCCCTATCTGAATATCATTAAATATGTTTATATTTTTTCTTTTTATTTTCTAATTAATTAGCATTTTATACCTACTTCTTTAATCTTCCTGGAACTTATTTTAAATTTTGTGTGGGGAGAACATATTTATTTTGATGTTTTCCTAATAATTGAAAAGCTTTCTAAATACTGTGATCAGTCTCTTTTCTTTTGGTTTGTGGCATTTCCTTTTTCTTTCTTTCTTTTTCTTTTTCTTTTTTTTTTTTTTTTTTGCGGTACATAGGCCTCTCACTGCTGTGGCCTCTCCCGTTGTGGAGCACAGGCTCCGGCTGCACAGGCTCAGCGGCCATGGCTCACGGGCTCAGCCACGGATCTTCCCGGATCGGGACACGAACCCGTGTCCCCTGCATCAGCAGGCGGACTCTCAACCACTACACCACCAGGGAAGCCCTCCTTTTTCTTTCTTAAGTGCTTAATTATTGTGAGATTTGTTCCATTGATCTCTTTGTTGATATTCTTTTTCCAGGACTACATTGATTTGATTATAACAGGCTTGCAATTTGTATTAATGGCCAGTTGGGCATTGAAAAAAATTTCCTTCAAATATATATATATACACACGTACATATACACATATACATATATATATATTTGCCATTCTTATGTGCTGCCAGACATTCTTACTCCACTCTTCTTATATGCTGGCTGCCTCAGGTGTCCGCTTAAATGGTACTTCTTCAAAGAGACCTTCCCTAACCATCCTGCCTAAAGTAGGACAGTCTGTGCCAGTATCAGCACAAATAAATCAGTCAGCCTTTCAGAAGTCATTTCCTTTCACACCAAATCTTCCAGATGCAGTTCTCATGTTCCTCATTATTGGGTGAGCTGTTAGAATGAAGACAGCTATTGATCCACCGTCAGCTCCTATTTAATTGCTTAAAATTTCCAGCAGTTAAATAGGAGGAAATTCTGTCACTTAAGAGAACTGACTTAGTATTTAAGAGTATAAATTCTAAAGTTGTAGTTACAAAACTTATACAGTACACTTTTTAAAATACAGTACATTTTTGATTATGTCCTAGATGAAAACGACAGCCAGTGTCTGGGACAGAAGATCAGCAAGGCTCTGTAAAACCTTTGCCCCATTTTAAAATGAAGTATTAGGACATCTGTGCCACAGAGATTCAAGCTGGCGTCCCTGAGAATTTTCAGCTGCCCCAGAATGGTGACTGCTCAATAGACTAAACTGGAGAGTGTGGGATGATTACCGTGAGAGGACCACACACAATGACGCCGCGGAGGGCGATCCGTTACAATCAATAGCATGAGAAAAGGGCATTAAAAGAAAGTTTTTAGAGGTACTGATTTCAATGAGAAAAGGCTGGTGAGATATTTTGATTCTTTACTAATTGGTTTTCTTCATGCAGGGCTTTCAAAAAGAAAACAAGTAATTTGAGCACACTAACCAACTTTATTCTTCATGAAAAAAGAAAGCCCTTTGTGATTTTAATGCTGCTTAACTCCTTTCTTCACTGCTCATGGGGTGATAATCTTAAGCAAACAAACAAAAAATTGCTGATTATAGGGCTGTGGTGCTTCAATGGCAGTAATGGCACTGACCCTAGTACAATTTTCAGTAGATAAACAGAGCTAATTGATTTATAACCATTATTCTAATTAAATAATAAGGTTCATGTTAGGGATTATGTTATCAAGTGTGTTGTTTTGTCCTTATTTCTCACATGTTTTACTTTGGTGAAGAATTACGAGCTGTAAATGGTACAGATGAACTGGTTTGCAGGGCAGAAATAGAGACACAGATGTAGAGAACAAACGTATGGGCACCAAGGGGGGAAAGTGGCGGGGGGGTGGGTGGCGGTGGGATGAACTGGGAGATTGGGATTGACATATATACGCTAATACGTATAAAATAGATAACTAATAAGAACCTGCTGTGTAAAAAAATAAATAAAATAAACTTCAAACATTCAAAAAAAGAAAAAAGAAAAAGAATTACGAGCTGTAATCCAAATGAATTGAAGGGACTATTGAGATGATCCAGTCATTGCTTTTTGAAAAGCACTTTAAGCTGCAGACCCCTTTTTTCAAATGAATATTATTCAGATATGAAAATAAAACTTATTTTTAAAAATTTATTTATTTTTGGCTGTGTTGGGTCTTCGTTGCTGTGCACAGGCTTTCTCTAGTTGCGGCGAGCGGTGTGGGGCCATTGCGGTGGGCTCTCTTGTTGTGGAGCACAGGCTCTGGGCGTGTGGGCTCTAGAGCGCAGGCTCAGTAGTTGTGGCGCACAGGCTTAGTTGCTCTGCGGCATGTGGGATCTCCCGGACCAGGGCTCGAGCCCGTGTCCCCTGCATTGGCAGGTGGATTCCCAGCCACTGTGCCACCAGGCAAGTCCCTAAAACTTATTTTAAGAAGTAAAATGAAAAAGAAGGCAAAGCTGTTCTGATTGAGGCAGGACTGGGGAGCCCAGATGCCCCAGTGTGGCCCTGCCAGGCATTCCCTGAAGATGTTCTTTAGAACCCCTAGGGCTTCCCAGGGCTGGGTTCAATAAGCCACTAACCAAACCTTTTGATTTTACAAACAGCAGCAACAACAGTAGCTGCTATTTATTGATCATTTACAGTGTGATAGGTGTTCTGTCTTACTGCTAATTATTATAATAACCCTGTAGATTAAATTTCATAATGTTCATAGTATAGATTAATAAATTAAGGCTCAGGGTGTTTAGTTAACTTCACTGAGGTCATCCTGAGGGAACCAGGCATTGAACCCAGAGCCAGATCTTTCTTGGCCTGTGTTCTCCCCTTAGAGGGAGGGTCCTTATCAACTTCTTTCAGTTTCTGTGACACTGCTTTCCTGATTTCTACCCACTTCTCTGACTGCTCCCCTTGTCTCCTCTGCCTGCCATCTAATGTGGAATCAGTCCTAGGACTATCTCCTCTTGCTGTGTTTTCTTTTCCTAGGGAGGCTCATTCACTACCTTGGCCTCAGTTAACATCTGTGTACGAGAGCTTCCACACTTACATCTTTAGCTCATATCATTCCTCTAAGCTCCAGACCCACATGCCCAGTTGCTCCCTCAAACCTGTTCTCAGCATCTCGAAAGCACATTCCTTTCAGCTCACGATTTCCCCTCAATTCTGGTCCTGCCTTATTTTTTCCCATTTTTGTTTATGGTGCCGCCACCTTGTCCTTGGTGTTTAAGTCAGAAGCTTCAGAATTTTCCTTGATTGCTTCACTCCCTCATTTCCCACCTGCCAGTCAAATCCTGGTGGTCTTTTTTCTCTGAAGTATTTCTCGAAGCCATCCGTTTTCCCACCCCACAGCCACTGTCATAGTTTGGTCATGTCGCTGTTGGCTGACGTTATTGCAGTGGTCTCCCAGTTTCCCCCAGTCTTTCTCTTTCCCCCTCATGTGCAGCCTCATTGCAGCCAGTCTGGGTTTTGTTTTTTTGCGGTACGCAGGCCTCTCACTGCCGTGGCCTCTCCCGTTGCGGAGCACAGGCTCCGGACGCGCAGGCTCAGCGGCCATGGCTCACGGGCCCAGCCGCTCCGCGGCATGTGGGATCTTCCCGGACCGGGGCACGAACCCGTGTCCCCTGCATCGGCAGGCGGACTCTCAACCACTGCGCCACCAGGGAAGCCCAGTCTGAGCTTTTGAAAGTGCCCATATGATGTTTGAATCCTGGCTCCACCACTCACTAGTTATGTGAGCTTGGCAGGCTGCTAAGTCTTTCCAAACCTTAGTTTCCTCATCTGTAAAATGGTTATATAATTCTTACCTCATGTACTTGTTCTAAGAATTAAATGTGGTAATATGTGCCTGGCATCACTATTAGTGATGATGGTAGAGATGATCATACTCTGCTCAAAACTTTTCCAGGGCTTCCTGTTGCCCTTAAAGTCCATTAAAACTCTTGTCACACTTCCTTGGTGCTCAGGATCCTTAATCCCTCAAATGTGCTTTGCCCCCTCCTTCTTGAGGGTCTTCACCTAGGTAGTCTTCTCCTCACAGTAGAAGTGTTGTGTCTTTAAACAGTTAGTGGACGTTAACTCATTCTTCAGATCTCACCCAGCCCCCAGATCTTCTCATCTGTTGCTACCTTGATTTATAGCTTTTATCCCTGTTTGCAGTTATAATTGTGTATTTTTGTTGCTGTTGGGATTAATGACTCTCTTATCCACCGTTATCTGTCTTATCTACCTTTATGTGGAGACAGACCATGTTTATTATACCCACCTGCCACTGTATCTCTGTCAGGGAGCATAATGCCTGCTACTAACTAAAGATCTTTCTTCCGTCAGTGAGGGATTATACTTCAGTATTTTTTTTCTGTTCTCCAATGTTTGGTTAAGTTTATTTTTCAACAGCACTGCCTCCTTTGTGGGCAGAATTGTCTGAAATGGACTCTTTCATGTTAATTACTAGTTCTTGTTCTTGGTGGAGAGAACTCCCAAGGTAGCCAGAGCCCTCTCAGAATCTTATCATTCTTCTGGTATTGAAGTAGGCTAGGGGTTCGTTTTTCCACCTAGGATAAAGTGCTGTTCTTGTGTTCCTGTAGGTTTTGTGTTTTTGTGGCACTTGTCTATACGTTGGGATTCATATTTTCTTTTGCTTAAGTCTGTATTAGAAATATGAAATATTTTAGGTTCACTAACATCATCAGATGTTCCTTTGTGAACCTCTCATTTAAGTTTTCTTGTTTTTGTTTAGGTACCTTGGGTTAAGCAAGTAGCTTTATTTAAAAAGCCAATTTTCCTTATAATATGGGGATCAAAGAATGTGTTCTTAAAAGCTGTGAGAAAAAAAGAATTATATAAGCATCTATCCCAATTCATAAATTTAGTTTAAAAATATTTTAAACATTAGTAATGAATCAGGTATCCCTGTATTACTTTTTTGTTTCTCAGATACCTGATAGAAAAAAGAAGTCTGCTTATTTATTTTTCCAATAAATATAATAAATATGAAAGGGATAGAAAGGAAATTCTTGAAACTGTTGATTATTGTTGTTTTCAGATTTTCAGTGTCCTTATCTCTAACATCATTTTTATAGGAATCTTTGACATCAAAATTTTGGTACTGAGATTAAAGTAGTTTTATTTTGTGGGGATTCTCAGGGAAAGATGCCATTTCAGGAAGTAGGGTGAGCAGAGAGAAATTAGGATTCTTTCCAATCTTTTCTGTTTCTTCTCTAATTCCTTCTTTCAGAGAGAAAAGATCCTATGGGTAGAAGTTTTTCTTTTTAAAAAATATTCTCATGCCTTACAGTGATACTAGGGCTCTGCTAATTAAAGTAGCTTCATAAGTAACCACTTTCTTTGAAAACACTCTGTCTTTATTCCTTACGGATGGAATTGAATGCACAATCATTTAGCTTTTTTTTTTTTTTAAGTAGCAGCCCAATCCACTTCTACCAAAAATTTCCTTCTAGGAAAGTGGTTTTATGATTGATGGAAAGTGTTGTATGATTAATGATTCTGTAGATATGAAAGTTATAGGCTGGATATCTGCTCCCTTTTATCATCTGTGTCATGCATCTTGTTTATAGTAAATTGAAAAAGGTACGTTTACATGACCAGTAAGGTTGAAGACATGCTCTGCTACCGGGCAGTTTCATTCCTGTGTGTCTCCTTGAGAGAAACTTTTGCACATGTGCACAAGGAGACAGGTAGATGTAGACGTGCTTGTTGTAACGGTGAAAAAAGTGGAAAAACATCTAACTGTTCCTCAGTAGGTGAGTGGATAAGTTGATATTTGCTCACAAAATGGAATATGAGTACACAGTCCTTTCCTCCAAAATACTTAGATTTTGAAAGGTAATCCAGTATATAAACTGCATATTGTGTAATACTCCCATTGGAATCTGGACAATACCCAGTAATCAAACATATTAAATCTGTAGCAAAACATAGGAATATTCATATTAAATTGGATAAATAAATGGTAAATAGCCTCATAGCAGTTGAGTCAGGTTTTTCCATTAAGCTTGGAGAAAAATTTAGTCTTTTTAAAGCTCTTTGGATTTTAGAATATTGGATAAGGAATTGTGAAACCTGTATTATACAGTTCATAAAAGTGAATGAATTAGAGTTACGTATATCAGTGTGGATAAATCTCAAACACGTTTTTAAAAAATTGAAGTACTGTTGACATATAACATTATATTAGTTTCAATATTTTGCTGTTGGGTTACAGTACAAAATGATCAGCACACTGGGTCTGGTTAACATCCATCACCACACATAGTTACAAAGAACTTTTCTGGGGGATGAGAACTCTAAGATCTACTCTCTCAGCAACTTTCAAATATGCAATGCAGTGTTATTAACTATAGTCACCATGCTGCACATTATGTTCCCAGGACTTATTTATTTTATAACTGGAAGTTTGTACCTTTTGACTCCCTTTACCCATTTCACCCACTCCCTGTCTCCCACCTCTGGCAACCACCAATCTGTTCTCTATCTGTGAGCTTGTGGTCCGCCCCCCCCCCCCGAAATGGTAAGATCTTATTTTTTTTTTAATGGCTGAATAATAATATACACACATATGTGTATAGATATACACACCACATTTTCTTTATCCATTCATCCATTGATGGACACTTAGGTTGTTAACGTATCTTGGGTATTATAAATAATGCTGCAGTGAACATGGGGGTGCGGATATCTTTTTGAGTTAGTATTTTTGTTTTCTTTGGATAAAATCTCAGAAGTGGAATTGCTAGATCTAATGGCAGTTCTATTTTTAATTTTTTGAGGAACCTCCATTACTGTTTCCCATAGTGGCTATACCAGTTTACATTCTCAGGCACATTATGTGAGTAACATAAGCAATTTGCAGAGACAATCAAGAACAGATGACATCACTTATGTGAATTTTAAATAAGCAACAGTGAGGGGTGGGGGAGAGAGAGAGATATTTGAAGCAAATAAGGCAAATTGTTAATGGTGATTTCCATGCGTTGTTGTATATTTGAATGAGTCTCTGTAGCCCCCAGCTTCTGCTTTCTTCTCTAACCTTTTTAAGAATGCAGGGTTACAATTGAATTAGGTGATAGAGCATAATACATGTTGGAACTGGAAGTGTTCTTAAAAATCAACTAAATTATCCTTTCTTTTAAGTGAAGTCATTCCTACTTGTTAAGAAGTTTTCTTGAATATTTATTTACTTTTCCCTTTTCAGACCTATACCTGTTACATTTTTCTGTTTTAATTAATTAATTTATTTTAAATTTATTTTTTATTTATTTATTTTTTTTGCGGTACGTGGGCCTCTCACTGTTGTGGCCTCTCCCGTTGCGGAGCACAGGCTCCGGACGCACAGGCTCAGCGGCCGTGGCTCATGGGCCCAGCCGCTCCGCGGCATGTGGGATCCTCCCGGACCGGGGCACGAACCCGTGTCCCCTGCATCGGCAGGCAGACCCTCAACCACTGCACCACCAGGGAAGTCCTAATATATTTATTTTTTGTTGGAGTATAGTTTACATACAGCAAAATACATGGATCTTCAGTATCGTAGTTCCATGAGTTTTGACAAATGCCAGTAGTCATATAATGCAGTCTTATGAAGATATAGAACATTTCCATCATCCCATAAGGTCCCCTTGAGCTCCTTCCCAATCAGTATTTTCCCTGTCCTCAACACATAGATGGTGTTCTAATTCCTTTCACTTTAGATTAGTTTTGCCTGCTCTAGAACCTCCTATACATGGAACCATATAGTCTGTACTCTGTTGTGTTTGGCTTCTTTTGCTCGGCGTACTATTTTTTTTTAAGTTTATTCGTGTTGTTGCATGTATCCATAGTCATCCTAATATTGAGTAGTTTTCATTGCATGGATATTGCATAATCAGTTTATCCATTCTCCTGTTGATGGCGTTGTTTCCAGTTTTGGCTCTTATGAATAAAGCGGTTGTAAACATTTTTATACAGATGTATTTGTGGCCATGTTTTTATTTATCTTGCGGAAATATCTAGAAGTGGAATCGCTGGGTCATAGGGTAAGTGCATGTTTAACTTTCCCCTAAAAGTATGCAGCCAGCTGAAGTGAAGTGAAAGATTTTGTGGTCATAGACCTAAGTATTCAAATTGAAAATATAACGTGATGAGTAAATATGGATATAGGAGATAAATGAAAATAATGGTAACACATGTATTTACTGGAGTTTATGTGATAAAATTGGTGAGAGTCAAGAAAACAAATGTATTTTCCTTTTAAATACCCCATGAAGATACCATATGGTTTTATTTCCTCTCAACATGCTGCTAAAACATGAAACAATCTTTTGTATTGTCTGTTTAGTACCTAAACTGATTTTCAAAAAAATTTTATTAATTTTTAAAAGATTTCTTTTATCTACTTAACATTTTTACAGAAGCATGTGCAAAAGAGTCTTAGATATGCCTTATTTGATGGTTGCCATGGAAAATTTAAGGGATTGTATACAAAAAAAATTATATTTATACCTTGGTGTTTTGCTTTCGAAACAATTATGATTTTCTCCATAATAGTTTGACTTTTATTGTTATTTTATCCCCAGATGCTTCTTTGGTTTTATTTATCAAGATTCTCTTTCTCTCTCTTTTTAATTACACTTTTTAAAGATTTGTTCCTTGTAGAGAAATGCAGTTAGATTTTATATGTTGATCTTATATGCGCCAGGCTTGCTAAACTCTTTTTTAAAAAATATTTATTTATTTATTTATTTTATTTTTGGCTGTGTCAGGTCTTAGTTGCTGCACACGGGATATTCCTTGCGGCATGCAGGATCTTTCGTTGCGGTCATGGGCTCCAGAGCATGTGGGCTCTGGTGGGTTCTGTAGTTGTGGCACGTGCTGAGTTGCCCCGTGGCATGTGGGATGCAGAACCCGCATCCTCTGCATTAGAAGGTGGATTCCTAACCACTGGACCACCAGGGAAGTCCCTTGCTGGACTCTTAATGATACAGATATTTTGTCTGTAATTTCTTCTGAGTTTTCATCCTGTATAATGACTGTTTCTTGTTTTCTAATTCTTATACCTTTGATTTCCTTCTCTTGTCTTACTGCACTTGGTCTTAGTATCTCTAGAACAAAATATGACAGTGGACTATTGTAGTCTATCAGTTGCCTAGTGTAGATTTGATTTTTACAAGAAAGCCCATTATTAAAGATGTAAGTCTTGAAAAAAAATGTGAGTAATTTGGTTGGTTTATTCTGGTTAGCTGATGTTCTTTGTATATGTTCTATGCTATTTTCTCCTCAAGACAGAATTATTTATGTAAATAATTTTGGTGGGCTTCATTTCAATTTAACACAGTTTAGTGATAGTGTGTGTGAAAGCATCTTAAACAATGGCACTGTACATGAGTGCTTTTCTGTAAGACTGTAAGGTCATGATCTCTTTGTACTCTCCCTCAATATCAGTCTTCCTTGCCTCTTCTCTCTCTCTGGAGGAAAAGGAGGGGGAAAAAAGAAGGGAATTCTATAGCTTCTGGAAAGCTTTGGGCACACAGTGACTTCAGTGTTGACATAGCTCTGTGAGACACAGACATCAGCCCCTGTTAGCTTTATGCCATGCGCTGCAGCTGAATGTCAGCAGGGACCGCCCCCCCCTCAACAGCCAAGCTGCTGCCTCCGGTGTGTGTTTATTCAGCTGAATCCACTCCCAGTTGCAGCATTGCCGGGGTTAGCTCTTCACGTGTTCACAGCTGACTGGTGTCGCTCAACTCTTCTTTCTTTACCCTTATTTCTTCTTGATTTATATACTAGTATTTCAGGGACTAAATCTGGGAATTTTGTTAACCTCATTGATGTCTGTTGCAGGTGCTTGAAACTTTTGGGTTGTAGAGCATGAAGAAAGAAGTGAGCTTGATACTTAAAATGCTGCTAGACTGAACAGTACCTTTATGGTCCCTTGTATTTAATTCTGCCATTGCTTTGTTAGTACTGAGCATTCTCAAGTAAACACTATGGAAATGGTTACTATAGGATCCCTCTGCTGGTTGATTTTACTTTTAAGGTTAAAAAAATTTTTATTTTGATGTTATGTTTTAATGGAATGACGTCTTCAACCCTGACATTGCTTAGTATGATATTTTTACTATTGTAATATCTGGTTTGGGATATTATCTTTTCTTCTTTCTGTACTTTTCTTCCTCCACCCATTCCTTCCTCTCTATTTTTGCCTTTTGTTCAGTTTGAGAGTCACACAGGCTTTCTAGAGGAGATAATGCCTGATCTAAGGATGAAAGGACAGGTAGGATTTAGCTGGGAGTGAAAGTGAGGGAACGGGTAGAGGATACACTTTAAGTAGAGGCTAAGAGGTAAGTAAATGGTATGGGAGTTTGGGTAACTGAAAGCTATTGGCATTTCTAGAACTTGTACTAAAATCAGTTTATTGTCACTTGAGTTGTCTTTATGAGCACACAATAATAGAATGTATTAATGACCTTGGGACTTGCCCATTTTGATAGTATTTTCATTTATTCTTTAATTTCTCTTCTGGGTTATGCTGGCATAAAGGCAGATGTTCTTTTTTCGCTCCTGGATTCAGTAGCAGAGAGTAGCTGCTAGGAATCTGGAATAATTGCTTGTTCATTTTCTTGACTCTGACATCTTTTTTAGAGGAGAATAAGCTCAAAGTAGCATTCATTTAAACAATTTAATCTACCCATTTGAATTCTGGTGTGGTTGTTTCTTGCATTGCAGTATGTCTCTTGCTTGTGTTTAGATCAGTCTGAGAACTTGGTTTTGGTTTAATATTTGAGAGTGTACAGTGTGCTTTGCTGCACAGAAAATAAATCCTTGTCATCAACTTGAAAGAATCAACGGAAAGAATACTAGACGAATGATCAGATGAAATGAATTACCTTAGAGGCTCTTCCTTTGTCTCAGTCTTGGAGATTCAGACTCATTAAAAAACTTTGAGCTTCTTCTAAAATGATAGAAATTAGAATACTTTCTTTTCATATTAAAGATTCATGAATCCATATCATGGTGATCTTGTAGAATCTAAACTTCATTTGAGTATGTTGCATATATAATGAGTGCTTTTATATGTCCCATTTCTCCTTCTTGAATAGTCTTAATTTAAATTTATAATAAGGTGTAGTGCTGGTGTGTGAGTGTGTATAGAGCTATTAAGTTTTACCACTTTGTACGCTCTGTTTTTGGACAAGAACTCTATCCTACACTTTTTGTGTATGTTGTATAGTATTAAAAGTATAAAAGATACTTGTTGACAGTTTATTATTTGAAAATGCTTCTCTTCACTTCAGATCAAACACAAATAAATCCAGAGTGTATAATTAACATTTTTTAAAAAATTAGGATTGCATTTAGTATTTTGGCCAGTTTGTATTTGAGATAGAATTTTTTGTGTGTTAGCTGATAAGGAACTAATTGTTACAGAATGAGAGTAATTCTCTCTGTTATAGGGGAAAGATATAATTTTCCAGGGACTTGATTTGCATCTACTATCTAGTAGCCATTTACTTTCAAAATAACGCGTGACAATTTGTTTTTGTCAGTCTTTCATCAAAAATTTATTGAGCAGTTATTATACCAAACACTGTGCCGTGCCCCTGAGTAAAAAGATGAAAGTCCCAAGTTCTAGAAAGTTTTTCTTGAAGACAGATACAAAGAAATAAATTGCAGATTGGGCTGGTAAGTGCTCTTCTTAGGGACACATACGGTACAGCACAGATCAGAACATCACAGAGCCTGAGGATCGACTTGGGTGATGTTAGTAAGAATTATTATAAACTCTTTTGCATTTTGCATTGATAAAGTTTACTCAGTGTATGTATTTACATGTTTCAGGAAAAAAATCGGTCTTAATTTAACATAATAGGATGCAGTACTGGTAATTTTTCTAATGGTTATCTTGACAAATAGTGCATTGAACTCTCTGGGATGCAGTATAATGTTTGTGATGATGACCATTTTCATGTATCCATAATATTCTTTTTCTGTAACTAAAAATAGCTCTAGACTCCAAGGTTCTGTCGTTTTAGAAATCAGGATAAACTGGATCAAAGCGTTCTCTGCAGAGAAACTAATGGAAGTTTCGCCTCAGAAGAGCTTCTGATATTTGTCTAAAATATATGAAGCATTGTTGTGATCTTTTGTTGTTTTTGAGATGTATTTTTCTAAAAAAAAGATCATAAACCCTATCAGAGGTTTAAGAGTTTTCATGACTGTTGTTCACAACATCCTACCATTTCACTGAGATACAGCTTGGTGTAATTTCAGCACAATCCTTGAACTAAATTTTAAGCTGTTATTTTTCCAGTCTTCCAGCTCAAGCTGAGTGTTAGAGTGAGCAGAAGTAGACTAGTGAGTGTTGGTGTACAATTTGGAATGTGAGAAGTGTGAGATCATTTTGGAGAGTGTCATGAGCAGAATTCTCAAATAGAAATTTTCCTAATATCTGACAACTGAGATCGTCCTACGAAATTCAGCATGTCTGTTTTTGGTCGATCATGGTAAATGTCTGTGATACGTGCAGATATGCTCACTTTATCTTCAGTACGAATGTGCTAGAGAAAGGGCAGGCTGGCTTATTGCCTGCTGCTTCTTTCTTCTCCCAAGGGAGTTGGCAGGAATTTTTATAAAGTGAATCTAGCTTGAATGTAGCCTAAAGAAGGGGTGCTGATTCCCATTACGACGGAGAAAATTGCTGTGTAGCCTTCTCGGCTACCAGTCAGAGCATCATTTTAATTCTATATTCTAGTAAAATGAGTGCAAGCAGAGCTGGAGAAGCAGGGCACATTAGGCGTTGTATTTTCTTTCTTCACCAAAACAGTGCTTGCCATACTAGTATAATCACAAGTGCTAAAGTGTATGTGAGACTGTTAGCTGTCGTCAACATCTGTTTCTCTTGATTTGAATGAATTTGGTGATGAGCGTCCAGAAAAGGAGGGACGGTTGTACCTAGAAATCAGTTTCACTGTTGAATTTAACTTCTGATATTTCCCTGTGGGATAAACTTGCTCAGGATTTATTTGGATTTTTTGACTTCCAAAGGTAAAGAATGAAACTGGGGGTTGATTATAGGCTTCAGAGAATTAGCGTTTTGACACATCTTTTTATTAAGGATTTTGAACTCCAACAACTGTTGAGAATCTTTGCAGCATGATGCGGGTAGTTAAATTTCTTTAAAGAATCATATTCATTAATTCAAATACCTGATAATTTTATTGTAAATTTATTTTTCGTAAGAAAAAGCCAGTGCTTTTCGAGAGTTTGAAGACTGCCATAATTGAAAGTTCACTACTTGCTAAGCATAATACCAAAACCAGAAACTATAAAAGAAGAGGTTCTTATCTTTGCACTAAAAAAATTCTCTATTTAAGTTGCCATAAACTATGTTAAAAGAAAAATGACAGATTTGGAAATATATTTGTAACATGCACAGCAGGCAAAAGGTTGTTTTCCAAATATAAAAAGATATTAAAGTGGATTAGGAGAAAGGTTAAATGTCCCCAAAACAAAATGAACAAAGAACAAGGACAGATGAGTCACAAAGGAAGGAATACAAAGCACCTGTAGATATGTGAATAGATATTCAGTCTTACTTGTAATCAAGGAAAAGCCCAAAAAAGAAAGAGAAGAAAGAAAATACCCAATTGTCAAAGGTATAGGAAAGTGCTCAGACATCATTTGGTGGAAGTTTAAATCTGTACAGACCCTTTTAGAGGTAATTTGTTGTGTGTATTAAAATCATAACTGCATACCCTCTGATCCAGGAATTTCACCTTTCAGAATTTATCTCCAGGAAAAATTTGGATAGATGTGCAGAAATATACATGTGAAGGTGCCCGTTATAATAGTGGAAAATGAGAACCAAACTAAATATTTATCAATAGTTATAAGTAAATTATTTAATATCAACACATTGGAATTCTATGGCAGGCATATTTTTTCCCCAGTGTTTAAAATTGTTGTAAAATACAGCTTACATTCACCATGTTAAATTTACCATCTTAACCAATTTTCAGGTGTACAGTTCATAAGGTACATTCATATCGTTTTGCAACCATCACCACCATCCATCTCCACAACTCTTTTCATCCTGTAAAACTGAATCTCTGCACCCATCAAACAATCACTCCCTGTCTCCCGTCTCCCCAGCCCCTGGCAACCACTCTTGTGCTTCCTGTCTCTGTGAGGTAGACTGCTCTAGGGACCCTCATGTAAGTGGACTGGTGTAATATTTGTCTTTTGTGACGGGCTTATTTCATTTGGCATAGTGTCCATCCATGTTGCAGCGTGTGTCAGCATTTCCTTCCTTTTTGAGGCTGAAAAATATCATTAGGCATTTTTTAAAATTTAATTTTTGATTGGGTAGTACATACATTTAGTTCAAATTCAAGAGGAGGGTTAGGAGGAGAGAAAGATGGGAAGTGGCTGGGAAGTGACTGCAGATGTATATGGGATTTCTCTTAAGGGGTGATGGCAGTGTTCTAGAATTAGTAGTGATCGATGCATGATTTTTTTATTTTTTTGAACATTTACACATGAGTTTATTTCAATCTTTCTTTTTGCATAACTTTTAATATGCTGAAAACTGCTGACTTACACACTTTAGACCGGCAAACTTTATGGTATATGTGAATTATGTCTCAATAAAGCTATTATTAAAAAATTTTCAATGTCAGTTACACCTCAGTTAAAAAAAATTTTTATGTGGAATAGAATAAAGTTTTCTTACATGTTGTCCCTCAGTGATTCCAGTCTGTTCCTCCCTTCCTCCCTTCTTGCCTTCCTCTGTTCCCCCAAATTAATTATTTCTTGTGTAACATTACAGAAGTATTTTTATTTCTTATGATATTTTTTTTTTATAGTAAATAGTAAATATTTATTGTTCCCTCCCTTTTAACCAAAGTGGTAGCAAATTGAACACACCCAAGCAGGCATCTCTGAAGTCTTTTCTCTTATTTTTAAAGGTAAAAATGTCTCTTTTTATTGATTA
Organism: Aethalodelphis obliquidens; assembly: GCF_003676395.1. Taxonomy (NCBI): domain Eukaryota; kingdom Metazoa; phylum Chordata; class Mammalia; order Artiodactyla; family Delphinidae; genus Aethalodelphis; species Aethalodelphis obliquidens. The sequence goes on along the minus strand of NW_020838027.1, from coordinate 1,996,232 downwards.
CTTGCTTACTGTAGGGGATTTAGATAGTAGAAAAAAGTATGAAGAAAAATGTAAAATCTACCCATACCCAGACACTGGTAATTGTTTGCAACCTTTTAGACTTTTCTCTGCATGTATATACTTTGTTTTAAAAATTAATTTATTTTATTTTTGGCTGTGTTGGGTCTACATGTATATACATTTTAAAAATTAGAATCGCGATCATCCTATACTTGCTATTATATATCTGCTTTTTTACACTTAATATGTTGTAACTGTAGTTTTTATCAGTAAATATAAATCTACATTTAAAAAAATTGATGCATAGTATTAAACTGGGTGGACATTTCTCATTTACTTAACTCATCACCTATTAATATCCATTTAGGTTGTTTCTAATTCTGTCACTGGTATAAACAACAATGAGCGTCTTTGTACACTTGCCAGATCGTTTCCTTGAGATATTTACTGCTGTTTTGCAGTTTGCCAAAAGTTTTAAACAATGTATGTTTTAACATATATGCCACAAAGATTTCAATGATACTATTAGCTCTTTGAAAAGATGGTGCAGGCATTTATATCCTCATTTTAAATATGAGGAACCTGAAACCCAGAAAGAAGGCGATGTGTTCCAAATCAGGTTGCTCTTTAGTGTGAGAGCTGGAACTAAAACTCATGTCTTCCGACTGTGGGTTAGTTTCCTTCCACTGCGGCACACTGCCAGACCTTGAATACCTTGAATACAAAGAGTGATTTTCTGTTGTTGCTTCTTCATTTCTAAAAACATGATTCTTGATGTAACTTCCTTTTAGGTTCTTTGTATAATGTTCTAGAATTTATCCATTCAAATTAAAGGTTCATATACCTTCGTTAGGGATACAGGCTAAAGATATACCCTCTGAAACATTTTACTGGCTTATCTGCACTAACATTTTCATTTAATTACTCAAATTACTCACTTATATTGTTATCTTCTGTATAAATAGCTCACACAGCCTCAGTTTTCTGTGTTTTGTTTTTAAAGCTTCAAGTTATCTTATTACCTTTGGGTACTAGCTTCAGTGGGCTGCGAGAATTGCTTTAATTCGAATGCCAGCTCTGTTACTTACTGTGTGATCTTGGGGTGAGTTATTTAAGTCTCTGCATGCATGGTGTCATCATCAATAAAATTCGAATAATAGTACATGTGTTATAGTGAGGATTAAATGAATTAACACATAAGGAGTGCAAAGCACGTTCTGGCATGCACTCACATGTTTATTATTTAATGTGCTAACTTAATTGTAAAACACTTAAAAGTCATTTTGTATTTTGACATCGTTTGTTTTTTGGTGAAATTTTTTGTATGATGTGTCCGTATTCCTATAGATTTTCCCTCTCCTCACCTTCAGTTCCATGTAATACCTTCTGTTAATCTTGAACAGTGTCTTTATTTAGTCAAGCAAAGTGAGGAGCTGCCAGACTTACCTTGTTTCCCGTTGGTAATAAACACAAATTAAATTACTGACATTTTACAGATTATCTCAATCATTTTTAAAGACAGTGTAAAACAGAATAATGTGACTCCTCATTTGCTAAATGCAGGGTTCTGAGAGCTGTGGTAGCGGCTTTCTCACTCCCCGCAATCTGCTTTGTTTCTGCTACTTGAGGAGGAAAGCTCATTTGGGTTTTCCTTTTTGTCTTTATACCAGCACATGCAAATGACAATCCAGGCTCTCCAGGATGAATTGCGGATCCAGAGGGACCTGAACCAGCTGTTTCAACAGGATAGTAACAGTAGGACTGGTGAGCCTTGTGTGACAGAGCTGACGGAGGAGAACTTTCAGAGGCTGCACACTGAGCACGAGCGGCAGGCCAAGGAGCTGTTCCTCCTTCGAAAGACTCTGGAGGAGATGGAGCTGCGGATTGAGACGCAGAAGCAAACCCTGAACGCTCGGGACGAATCCATCAAGAAGCTTCTGGAGATGTTGCAGAGCAAGGGGCTTTCTGCTAAGGCTACTGAGGAGGACCATGAGAGAACAAGGAGACTGGCAGAGGCAGAGATGCACGTCCACCACCTCGAAAGCCTTTTGGAGCAGAAGGAAAAAGAGAACGCTCTGTTGAGAGAGGTGAGTGGCCACTTTCTCGGTTGTTACGACTGTCTTTTTTTCCTGATTAGTCAGCATTTTGACCTAGATAAATTTATATGCTCTCCCGAACTAGTGCAAGGGAATTTCTTCTTTCTTACCTAAATTCGGCACTGATTTCTGTTCTGATTTGCTGTCTTGTACGAGATGACATTGGCTGGCATGTATGCTGGCTTAATGCCTTTCCTGGTTTCTTCCTTCCCCCTCCTGATCTCTGGAGACGCGTTCTGGTGCTCGAGGGGCACAGAACTTTCCTGACTTGTTTTTCATCTCCTGATTTGTTCATAGAGACACACACAACAAAACCAGAATTAGAGTAGCTAACTACTGCTCAATTTTAAAATATTAATAATTGAAGGTAAGCGATTCCCTCATTTTCGGTGTGCTTATAAAGTCCTAGGCGGCAGTAGTGGATGTTTGCCCTGTGGTTTCCATGGAAACTGTTGTCTTGCTGTAAAAGATACGTGATAGAAATTTTTTGCTGGGCTTCCCTGGTGGCATAGTGGTTAAGAATCTGCCTGCCAATGCAGGGGACATGGGTTCGAGGCCTGGTCCAGGAAGATCCCACATGCCGCGGAGCAACTAAGCCTGTGCACCACAACTGCTGAGCCTGTGCTCTAGAGCCCTCGAGCCACAGCTACTGAACCCATGTGCCTGGAGCCCGTGCTCCGCAACAAGAGAGGCCACCACAATGAGAGGCCCGCACACCGCAATGAAGAGTAGTCCCCGCTCGCCACAACTAGAGAAAGCCCGCATGTAGCAACGAAGACCCAATGCAGCCAAAAATAAATAAATAAAATAAAAAATATATATATTTGCTGCCCTGGAGGCACAGCTAGAGGGAATGATACAGAGGTATGCTGTCACTTATTTTTAGAGAGGAACCTCAGACTTCAGCTGACCACTGTGACTACTGATAATTTTTCACTTTTCTATGTAATGCTTCATTTTAAGAAAGCTTAAGTGAAGAATTCATCTTACATTGAATTAAAAAAAATGACAGCTCTACTTCCCTGTATGAGGTCAGAGTCTTCAGATAATTTTCACGTTTGGATAGGGGGAAAATAAAATCCCAGAACTATTTTAGTGCCAGTCTGAATAATCCCTTTTTAAATGAAGTGTGAGGAAGGCAGTTAAAAGCAGCAAAGCAGCAACTTCCCCGATGGTGGAAGCGGTCTGTATCTGCTCTCTGCAGTATGGTAAACAGCAACTTCCCCTGATGATGGAAGCGGTCTGTATCTGCTCTCTGCAATGTGGTAGCCACTGGCTACATGTGACTGTTGAGTAGTGGAAATGTGGTTAGTGTGACTGAGGAACTGAATTTTAAATTTTATTTAAATATAACTAATTTAAAATTAAATTTAATTAATCAAATTTAAATTTAAGTATCTCTGTGTAGGTAGTGGCTACTGTATTAGGTAGTGCAGCGATGCATAATGTAATGTTACCCGCTTTTCTTAATAATTTGTCTTGACCATCTTTCTTTCTTTGTCAGTACATGTAGAGTTTTGTAATTTCAATTGAATTTATAATGTTCTGTTGCAGTTATTTATATTTCTTACTGTTGAAAATTTAGACTACTGTTAATTTTTCATTATTATAAAACTGTGCTGCAGTGAATATCCCTAGCCATATATCCCTGTACATTAATTTTTTTCTTTAGCATAAATTTCCAGAAATGAATCTGCTCAGCGTGTGTACGTTTTCAAAACTCTGAATATCAGTCTTGTCTCCCAGAGTGATTGGACCAGTTTATCCTCCCAGAAGCATATACTGTATTTTTACGGTTAATCTGCAGCTATGTATGTTACAGTCTTCAAATTACTGGACTGTATTGTTTTAGAAAATTTTCTATCAACAACTACTGTGTTGTAGGCACTATCCTGAGTTTCTTTCATTTTACTTTAAAGAGTTTATATTTTAATGAGGTAACCTGGAGCCAGGCCATAGAACATTGTTAGAGAAGGTGTGATCATCTCAAATCAAATAGCATGCAGCAGGAAAACCCTACCAGCATCGTGATGAACTTTGAATGTTATGTTTTTACTCCTTCTGTTCTGAATATTTCAACTTCTGCCCATTTATTTTTGAGTTTTAGAGTTAATAAATAGTGAATAGTTAAGGATTATGAAAAGCCACAGTGTTATTCTGGAGAGAACAACCAGAAATATGGTGAATTTGAACAAGTAGTAGGAAAAAAATTGAATTTAAGACTAATTTTGAAGTAACAAGCTCTACAGATATTAAATCCCACTTCTGAACATAATGTGGAAAGAAATATAGGCCTTGTCAGTTGTATCAATACATAATTCCAGTTGCTATTAGTAATGTAGCATCATCTTACAGGAAACACAGTCCTATGGATTAAAATTATTTAAGAGCAAGTAGAAGTGATTGCTTCAGGAACACATGTTCAGAATGCTGGTTCCCCTTTCCTTTTCTCCTACTTGCCTTCAAGATTTAGCTCAAATTTCAGTTCTTCTGTGAATTCTTCCTTGTGCAGCTCTATACATATATGTAGATGAGCCAGTAATATTAT